>NC_068355.1:15631080-16002330 GCF_020536995.1 Dreissena polymorpha
TTATTATATTTGTAAACTCTACTCTATCAATTTTGCCCTTTGAAAATTGCTTCTAATGTATCACATTGTAAACGAATTTCAGTATGCAAGATACACGGATATATCTGACTGCTGTAGAGAGATACACCAATGAAAAATCACGGAACCTTTATCGATCGGCACTCGTAATATCGCATAAAGAAAATCCCGACAGATCACTAAGCAGTCGCTGGAACAGAGATTATTTTTTCATATTGTGAACTGGATGACAGCGAAAGAGGCACGTAAGATTGTTTTTTTAATTCTATATACTCTCATTTGATTATTTACAATTGATATATACCTGATTATTATTTATATATTTATGAGATAAAAACGTTTTAATGATTATATAAGCGCTTATTATTAAACCAAACATGTATTGAACTTATATTTGTAAATAATGGAATGGTTAAAGGTACGCTTTTTTGGGGTAGAAATATATATTTGAAGTTGAATTGAAAGTCCTCATAAAATCAAACGACGTGTTTGAGACTTTGAGATTCATTACGATGCTTTTTTATATTTTAATGTTGAATTTTTATTTTCATGAGCAATTGCGTTTTTGTTGTGTTCAATATAATTCGGGATAAACATAATCGACTAAAAACAAGATTTATAAATTACATTTTTCAGAGAATGTACAACGTATTATTTCCTGGAATGCTACATAGACTTCTGGCTGTGGGCGACGTTGCCAGGGATTTTTATTTTAGTCGGGGTTGTCGGCAATACTTTGAACATCATCATCCTTTCCCGAAAGCGAATACGGCAGATCTCCACGAGCGTTTGCCTTCGGTTTCTCGCCGTCTCCGACATGTTGTTCATGATAAGCTTCTGCATACCGAAAACAATAAGCAAGATGACGGGTAAGCGCTTTATTGACAAATCTGACTTCACTTGTAAGACTATAAAACTGGGTCAGGCACGCCTCCGCGGGGTTCTCCGTATGGTTACTCGTGTTACTGACTACCGAACGCGTCCTTTGCACCAAATGGCCTTACGTGGCCAGAGCATGGCTTTCGAGCCGGACCGCCCTAAACGCGTCGTTGGTAACGGCAATCATGTGCGCTTTGTTTCCGGCGCACTTATTCTTCGGGTTCGAGTTACGACTCGTTACCGACCAATTCAATCAAACTTGTTACACGTGCCTTCCTCGATCCGTTGACTTTGAACTATTTTATAAGTACCGGTGGAAGATTATGGTGTTTGGGGTGCTTAACATAATCCCTGTGTGTATCATCACAGCGGGTAACCTCGCATTACTGGCCGCATTAGTTAAACAGAAGCGGCAGTTGCGACGTGTGGCACCGAACATCGCAAAAGGCTGTTCAGTCGCAGGTCGAAGGCAGAAATCATCGACGCGGATGCTGTTCATATTATCGGGTTTCTTTATGATAACGACGCTACCTTACACAATGTTCCGAGTGTACAAGGATTTCAACCCATCGATTGGACCGCGCGAATACGCGCGTGATATACTTTTGGAATCCGCCACAGAGATGTTGCTTAGCTGTAATTTCACATTGAACTTTTTCTTGTACTTCGTGAGTGGCACTTTATTTAAACAAGAGTGGCAGTGTATACATGCGCCTTCGTAATGTCTTTAACGGATCGGAGCGGCGGCGCACAACAGTGTCAGCTATTGGACCTTTAAGGCAACGCTAGACAGACCAACCCAACCAGAGCTTGACACGAACCGTTCAATATGAGATCAAACCATAATATCTTTACAACAATTATATACTTCATAATATATATATTGTTTGACTGTATGCCTGCTTTTGCAAAACTACCAGTATCAAGATGTATGCCTTACGAATCCATCAGATGTTTCGTCGCAGCGTCGCAATCAAAATGATTCCATGGTGATTCGCAAACAAACATGCTAAAGAGACGGGACATAACGGGCATGGCAACACTTCAACATTTGACAAGCGTGAATGTAATAAAAGTTTAGAGTGCATTACACATCCTTTTGTTTTCGTTTCACATCTTTCCTGGAATTTGTGCGGGAATGATTACGTTTCCAGGCCTGTAGCCAGGGTTTTGAAAAGGGGGGGGGGGCGAATTTTCCCATCAACGATTGTTAATTGAGCGAAGGTTGTTATGTGGCGAAGGGGGTAGGTGCGGGAGGGGGTGTCCCCCTCGGGGGGTTTTGGAGGCCCTCCCCCTAGAAAATTGGAATAAGAAATGTCAAATCCTGCATTCTGATGACTTTTTATCTGTAATAAGAGACTGAAGTTATATAGCATTTTTATATGAAATATTTATTTCATTGACCAAACTCAGTGACTGATCGACATGAATATGATATAACCTACATGTATTCCCACTTCCGTTTTAAAATAACCACCTTTTTCGATCAGTCATGGAAATACATTATTTTATACGTTGTTTAACCCGACACTAGTATGCGCTCACACTTTGTTTACATATGCAATAACAAATTTGTAGAATGTACAATCAACAATAAGAACAGTATAAAAAATAATTACTTATTGGAATCTTGGAATTTTTTTTAAAAGATTATTCATTCAATTTAATCAAATATTTTTTCAAACCATTAAGATGATTGTCGAAAAAGGTTATTGGACTGGGATTTCAACCCACAATAAGTAGGCTTCATCATTTCGTTATGATATCTATTACAGTTATAGCTTTTACAGACATTAATATATTATTATATACTGTTTATCAATCCCTCGCATGATATGCCAAAATTGTGTATGCTATTATAAAAAAATAAACTTGAATTTGTAAAAGTGTATTAAAACCAAAGAAGAACCAATCTGTGGAAAACAAATGCGAATATCAATTTCTGCAAAATATGTCTGAAACTCTATGTATTAAAATAGTTTTGTTAAAAAATATATCTTTTACGGTTGTTCCAGATTAGGATTATTTATAAAATATTGGGTACAAATTCTCGTATGATTTAATGAAAATAGTAAAAAATAAAGACTGTACATTTTGCATCTAGCATGAAAAAACAACATGTCACCTCTTTTGGAATTGGATCATGTGAAAAGCTCACAAAAAAAACGTTTAAAGGAAGCCGCTTTGCACAATTTAAATTAGGAAAAACACTAGATTGTCTATTAAAGAATGAAATAAAAAACAATATATGTTTGCTTCTCTTAAAAAAAAATGTCTGAGTAAGCCTCAAGCTTTTGGTGTTATCGAACTAAAATAAATCAGTTTGAACTTAAGCTATTGATATAAGCATAAACTGACTAAATATTAACGAAACAGCGTCATGTATCAAATCAATCGTTGATTTTGAGGATTATGTGTATAGAAGAACAATATAACTGTTTGAAATCCAAATTGTCATGAATACATGTATTTCGCTGGGTATTATTTATGTTCGCCATCTATTGTCGCCAGTTCAAAATTTCGTCACCATTATGACGCCACTAAAAATTACGAAATGTATTCACATTTCATATTTAATATGCCATGTTTGTAGTATTAAAACAAATACATTAATATGACTTTTTTTATACAATGACATCTTACAAATCAAGATATGAAATTAGCGTCTGCGCGAATCGTTCCTGTCGTATTGAGTCTATACAATTAATAAGTCGTGTCCAGTTGAGCAGGCAGCAAACCTTTGCCTATATCTACGTTTATTTGCGCACTAAAAACGCGCTTTCGTAGTATTTCAGATAAATATAAAGTCATGCCAGCATTCGTACTTTATTTATCATTAATCCGCAAGCCGGTTGTTACCGAGAGAGGTCACGTTTTTCTGTGCTCTTTGGAATAATATTAATTGTGGCCAAGCTATTTAGTGTTTCGACACTAAACAAGCCAACAATATGGCAGACAGAAATTCATATAATCTTACAAAATCCACGCAAATGAAAACGCTACACACTTACCCAATACGATCCCGTTATACTAATTAGTCCTCTTAACGTCCATCCCAACACCAAACACCACACCGCTTGCTAATTTAAGAGCTGATTGAGTGCTTGTATTGTTTTATGTCTAAACCGGTAAAGACTTAAAAGCTTCACTCCACTAAATAATAGCTGAAGAAAACTGTAATAATGACTCTCCGAAGATCCCTCAGCCAAATTACAATTTCTGTGTATCTTAACGACCTCCATGTAAGTCGAATTGCAAATGATGTTTCGTTCTATATATGTTGATGCCACCTGAAATATGTTATATATATATTATAAAATCAAGATAAAATATTTAATAAGAAATGATATCATATATAATATAATTTATCTTTTTTTATTGTATTATTACTCGCCTCGTTTATACATCTACGTACTTTATTGCTCATATTGAAAATGATTATCCGTTCTACCTTCTATATGTGTTGACGCTACACGAAACGTTCATTTGTTAAGTTGTTTGTTCATTGTATACGTTCCATTTTATTTTTTCTTCAAATAACTAATTTATTATTTACTTTTTTCTTCTCTAATCTTTTCCCGTAAAGTTTTGCTTCTATCGTCCTTTGTTAGCTCCTAATTTTCGTTTTTAGGCGCTAATTCCAGAGGAAACATAACTCATTAGATAATAGTGTATGCATTGACTTCTATGATATTCTTTGTACATTGTATACGTTCCATTTTATTTTATTTTTTCTTTAATTAATTAATGTATTTTTTTCTTCTCTATTTTTTCCCGTTAAGTTTTGCGTCTAGTGTCCTTTGTTGGCTCCTAGTTTTCGTTTTCGCATTAGGCGCTAATTTCCAGAGGAAAAATAACTCATTAGGTAATATTATATGCATTGACTTCCAGGAAGTACCTATTATTTCGATTTTGTATGTAGGCGATTTCAAAGAATGCCACCCATTAATAAATAATAAATAACTTAACACGCAACACTATTTATAATAAATGATAATGTTTTAAAAGATTGGATCATTGACTTTCGACAATTAACACTTTAATTATATTCTACAATATAAAACTTGTTGCGATGAGTATTTAAGTGATAAACAAATGTGGTCACATTGTGTAGTGGATATATTCCCGTCGAATTTAGTAAAACACCTTGTAGAGTAAAGTGGATGTAAAGCTGCTTCCTATTACAATTACTCTGTTTTTCCCTTTTATGTGGCAAATATGCTCTACAACTGATTACACTTGCTCTGTTTTAACCCAATGCTATGATTGTGATTATTGTATTGTATTGTACGCTTGAATGTTGTATTGTTGTATGTCTTGGCCATAATTAAATTCAAATTGATTGTAAATTGCCAAAGGCAAATATGCCGATTCGCAAATAAATGATGAAATGATGAAATTAAAAAACTGCGTGGTTGGTAGTCAGTAATGCAGACATCACAATTAAAAAAGCTTTTAATATCTCTAAATTATGATATTGGCATTGTTATTAGGAATAAAATATTCATGTTGTAAATGTGCCTTAGTCTTTAAAGATTACGTTGTAATATCTGGTTATAGCGGATATTTAATTTTGTATAACTGTATTAAAACGGATGATACTTTGTCAATACATTTAAATACATTAACACATAATTTAATAAAATGAGTCATGAGCAAATGATCGCACTAGTGACGTGGTGCTAGTGAGTGTGTAATAATACACAATACATGCAACGTTATTTTAAAACGTTCAAAAAGTTTAAGAAATTTTATCATTGATATCTAGAACATTCGAGTCCACATTCAGTCACGATAATGTTAAAGCAATACTGTTTTCGACATATGCATTTTCAGAAATCGTACATGCATAGTATAAACATATGTTTTCCACTATATGTGTGTAATTGTATGTTAAAGGGATCATGAACATACATTTGCGTATATTTAAAATATCCACATATGTGTTTTATTTGAATGAGTTGGGTGAGTATAAAATAATTATAACATATATGTATAATACGACTTTAAATAAGTGCTGTTAAAGGGGAAATTATAAGCTACTTTTATTTGTAATTTTTAATGAATGTAGTAATGTACTAAAGGTGGTTTGAATATGATAGAGATATTTTCTTTTGAATAATACATTAAAATTACATGGCTTAAGAAATAAGTCTTAAGCAAAGAAACTTTGATCGCTTGTTTAATCAGTAATCTATGTTAAAACACTATTTAATACTGGAAAAATATGTGCAGAGAATATATGTTTACACTTGCAAAAACATTTTGGCTCAAGGTCTTGAAAAACTATATATTGTATATTGAACAGTATCCAATAATAAATTGTGATGACATTCTGGAGATGCCTCTATTTTATAATTATACTTTTGAAATTAACAGTAGCTTTATTTAGATTCAAAGTCTTTATGAAAGAGGTATTTAGTTTGTGAGTGATATTATTATATAAAAAGATTGCTACATTCTGAAAGAATCTTTGGACAAACATGTCGGAACTATTTAAATTCCCAATTGAACTAAGAACTTATAAACATTATTAATATAAATGTATTTAACATTTTGAACACATGCCTAATTTTGAATGTTGAATTAAAACAAACTCAATGACCTATATTTTCAACTTAATTTAAAAATACATACAAACCTTAAAGAAGAGAAACGTACTAATAAAATATTAATTCAAAACTGTGACATTCAACGTTACCATACACAATGACACTAAGAATGCTTTAATATTAATTGGGAAAATGTTCATGCATTTTTGTTCAATATAGCTAAGGAAATATATATACGATGGCAGCAGTGCAGAATAGTTTACAGAATCTTGAGATTTTTTTTCCTCATTTTCCAAATGGAAATTGTTGCCAATTATCTATGCACATTCTGTAATAATGAAGTTGAAAATACTATGCACTGTTTCTGGTACCCCATTTACCCTCAAAATTGTAAAATTTGTTATTTAGATTATTTATAGAGGTTGACCAAGCATAACTTTTCATATAAATTGTCACGAAAAAATACTTTGGTTTACAAATCCAAACACGAATGAAATAAACATAGTGTGACTAGAGATTAAACGGTATATATTTTATTGTAAGAGGAAAATTAAATGCGCTACAAAGTATGGATTTGTCAATAGCATGAAACAAACTTGTGAAGTATACAAAAACAATTATAGCAGATGAAAAATTACGGGTCTGGTCCGTTTTTTTTTTAAATATTTACTGCTGTACCCCATAATGTCATACAAATCATAGCACATAATATAAAAAATCTTTATTTTACAAGTACTGGGTAAAATCTGCATTATCAGTTTATTTTAAACGATGTAATTCAGCATGTTACTTTTCTTATGTGCAACATTTTATTGATAAATGCTGTACATACTTATATTCAAACTTATTTTAGTTTGTTTGTAAAAATATACTTTGTGTACAACTCTTGAAATAACATTATAATTGTACAATAATGTATGTATACAGTTATATTATGTACAAATCCAGAAGCTGTACATGAAATACTGTGTATATTAAATGCTAAACTAATATATGAAATTCATATTGCTATGTGTTTGTTAAATTGGTTCTGTGCAGAATATTACATAATTGTATGTATGTAATATTCTACAGAGAATCAAAAGTAAACAAACATTAAAAAAGACACTTTCATGATCATCTTGTTGCAAAATGCTGTAACCCTTTACCAAATGAAAAATTATAAGCGGATGCATATGGCAAATGAAATTTAAATAAATTAGGACATCATTAAATAACTAACTATAACATATACTACATACTCCTCATGCCATCAAAGATTGGACACTATAAGCAATGAGTTGACTTTGGATATTGCAACGGTTTCACTTCGTGTTTGTTCATAATAATAATAATGATTTTAACATTGGTATTGTGTAGCAAATTGGCAATTTTCAGGGTATTTGGAGTGGGTAGCAGCTGGGAGGGGGGTGTTAGCATCTGGGGAGAGGTAGGATCGAGCAGCTGGAGGGAAGGGGGTAGCAGTGGGGGCAGCAACTATCTGCTAGTAATATATGTATGTAGTTTACTTTTTTATCATAAGGAATATAAGAAAATAGCTATATGAATAATATAATTCGGTATATAGTGTCAGTACTTGATGAGATCTGCTTTATAGCAAGTAGGCCCTATGTACGACATACGTACTACATTTTGAAACAGATAAAAGTTCACACAAAATGTACCAGAAAGTAAGCGAAGTTTAAGTTATATGCAAATACAAATTATAATAATGTACTAATGTGGCATGTGTACCGTGTTAAAAGCCCCCCTATTGAGTGTAGATTTGTTAATACGGCACATGCACACAATATTTGATTTTAAAACACATATCAATAAACGTGTAAATATCGGATGGAGCTTGGTCGTTATGCATTTGATTGCAATTTATTAATGGCACCATTATATAACTATGCAATTATATTTAACATTTCTAATTCATATTCATGAATGGGTTAAAGATTGACAAAATAAAATGCTGACATTAAACTCGTATATATAAACTTAAAACAATAGCAATATAAAAAAGAAGAGTTTGAAAACAAAACTGTGTGCATGCCTTCATCAGTTAATGAAAGACATGTAGCATAATTATGCAGTACGTAGCAGAACATAAGATATGAGAAGCGAAGTTATTACGTTTTACTTTTGACCTTTAAGTCGGTGAGTTCGCAGTCGATTGATGCTGGAATGGTCTCGATAAGGCGAATAATTCTAAATAATCCTTATTCAAGTTTGTCGATCATGAATCCTGACCAACTTACCTTTAAAATTAACATTAACAGTTTACCTGCAATTCACGACAACAACGGAATAACATTGAAAAATATTTATCAGAACAAAATTTCAACTTTGTATGACAAGGCAAACGATGTAAAGGCGTTACAGCTTAATTCCTTCTTGTTAAAGAGAAACCATTATCGTACATTAACTTTATTACAGAAAAAAAACGACAGCTCGATATATGTTTTGCGCAAAATATTTGCTGCTTTCACGTTTTATAATGCTAATTGTCTCCACTACAGCAGTATATAAACCGACTCATTAGTATTGAATTCAAAGTGGCTAAACATCAATGTTCTTTGTAAATCATTATCAGCTTATCAATGTAAATGAATAAACGTATTGCACAGACATATATTAATCATGTTATTTAGTGAATGACAATGTACGGAAAATAATAATTGCTGACATAAAGAGCTTACGGTTAACTCATAAAAAACATCTGATTAACACAATCAAACGGTCCGAAAAAGATAAATTCGAGAGATAGTATCGTTATTTTGTCATAACTTCTTTTCAACGATCATCATGAGAACGATGGTGTACATTCCTTTTTAAAATAAAGATATGCATGATATCAAAAGGACAAAATATTAAAGGAACATATCATTCGGAAAGAGTTCCACCGTTAACATAGATTGGTGTGATACTTAATATGGTTTTATTATATTCCATTTAATAACCGTTTCAAACATATCTATCAATTAAATCTTCCCTGTGTTATTTTTTCACAAAAGGGTATCATTTATTAAGGAAAGTAAGAATGGTACAAACGCTTCTACAACATTTATTTTACAACAACCTTATAGTATTAGTCGATCAAGACCATCCGCTTTTATTTGTAAGAGATGGTGTGAATTGTTTTAAACGAGCTTACAGTTAACACAAATCCTATGATTATGATTTCGAACGGCTTCATGTGAACATATTGCCGGTCCTGAGACTGTAGATAACTATGAGTAGAAGGTACATTTCACATCGAGAAATAAATGGCATATGCTTAGGAAGGTTTGTAACACAATGTTGAATATTGACAGGCGTTTTAAGTTTGCTTGCTATTTGGGTTTCAACAAACGATTGACCTTACGATGCAACAAACGTTTTTCGGACGAATACATATGCACCTTTTGTAGGCTATGAATAATCAAGGACACATACATACAAATTCACGCTCCTACACAGTAATATAATTTATTATTTCGTATAAGTGGTGGTAGGAGAAAATGAAGAAGCAGCAGTGGCAGCAGTAGTAATAGTAGTCGTTGTAGTGTTAGCAGTAGCAGCAGCAGTATAAGTAGTAGTTGTTGTATTAGTAGTAGTAATGGAAGTGTATTACTTGTAGTAGTATAAGTTGGTATTAGTATTACTGCTAACACTACAACGACTACTGTAACCTAATAATACTGAAACAAATACATAATTGCCATCGTTTGGATAGCAGCTTCCATCAATAACCCAATGATCATTGGTCTTCGGGAGAATAGTTGGAGAGAGGTAGTTCTATAGTGGTTGGATCCTGTCAGTTTGTTATTGTATGTATACTCCTATTTGAATATGCAAGATAATTGACATGTTATTTACGTTTAGAGTCTCAATAATCTCAACAGAGGCTTTAATGCTTTAATGTCAAAGGGGCTGATCATTTAAATATATATATATATGCATAAATATCCATGCTTAACTTATCAGAATTAAGTTACTCAAATATGGACCAAATAAGTTAAATTTAAGTATAAATTTATTTAAATCCTAGAGTGTCCATTTTAAAATAATTGTATGTTCTAGATACACATATAAATTTAGATCTTAATAACTACTATTACTTTAAAGCAAGTCTCCCACTCGTTAGGGGCTCAAGTGATAGGAATGATGCATCATGCAATTTATTATGGTATTGCAATAAATGAGGATTACGGCATTATACCTTATAAGATGCAGATGGTAAGCAGAAGGGCAATGCGTCATGATAAATGTAACCGAGACGCATAGAGAAACCTGGTCGGCGGCCTATTTCCCACCTGCGAAGATGAGATGAGGGAATGAAAATAGAGTTCATTAAATAACAAACAAAAACATAATAATTAATTCTCGTTTTCATAGTGATTACTCTTTCACCTTTTCAAAGTTGCTTATAAGAAAAGATTGATAATTGCACTCGTGGCAACCACACACATATTTTATAGAACAATTCAATGTAGCTAGAATGTTCTTGGCGGTATTCAGATGCTTGCTATGTCCACTGTGTTATAAAGTCATTACTTGCAGTATGATCATTTTGATTCGGCCCGTAACGTTTTAGCATTTTAAAAGTGTCACCTTTGTTTGCCTGAGGAAATATGCAGAATACAATCTAGGAGTTCTGGCAGTAAGATGGCGCAATGCCGTTTATGTTTGGAGTGCTTAAAATAAATTTTCGGTGATAAACAATGTTTTAATTTCGGCAAAAAATCTCGCTTATATTGCACTTTACGTATCTTTAATACATGCGCAAAATGTGTTAAACGTGGTCATACGTGTGAGCGATGTACTGTCTTTACCTTCTTTTTAACAGCATAAGGCCGTCAATTTAAGGTGAAGAAGTATCGTGGTGCTGATAAATGGACGCGCTTGCTAAGGATGGCTGAGTAATAAATGAAAGTCGTAAACGGTCAATTTAATACAAATGTTTTTGTATGTAATTGTATTTCAATAAACTGTGTCTGTAGCTGGATAGTGTTAATTGCAAATGTATGTCGATTGAGTTAACTTTTTATAAAAGCATGCTTAAGGTAAAATAAGTTGTTCGATTCTATTATGAGCTTCAAAGAAGAAAGGGTATGTTGGAAACAAAATTTGTTTGTTAGTCGATCGGTTTATTGTAAATGAACAACTTTATTATATCTCAGTATCGTCGCATCATATAATTCAGTATTAGTAGAGGCTGTAGAACCCAAAATCAGTCTTAACCCGGACAAAATTAGAACAGATTTGAAACTTAGATTTTCTGAAAGGTTATAGCTTGTAGATTCTGAATTCACAAAGTTCTCGAAAATTCCCATCCGGGAAACCTCACAATCCAAGATGGCGTCCAACATGGCCGCCGTAAGTTAAGATCAGGGGTAAAATCAGAAATATCACTTTTTGAAAGGTATGATTAGTGATAGTATTATAAATACTCGTGTAACTTATTGGCATTAGATTAGCAAATTTTATCACCTGTCTTTAACACACTTGAGGTCAAGAACAAGGTCATATTAAAGGTCAAAGGTCAAATTTTGAAGAAAATTACCCATTTTACCACAAAGAAGTTACGTTTGCAAGAGTAAATGGAGTATTCTGATATAATAATCTTTACGGTAATATAGTACAAGTAAAACTTGTTTCTCTGCTGGAAATAAAGCAATATCTGGTTACCAAGGTAACAGCCAGATTGGCATCCATGATGGCTGCAATCAACTATGTAGAAATAGAGGAAAATCGTAAATTTTACTCCTCGAAAGCTATGATTAAGAATGGAAACATAAATACTCCTGTAACTAATGGACATTAGATCAACACATTTTATCATTTTAATTGCCATACTTGAGGTCAAGGTCAAAATCAAATTGAAGGTCACAATATCTATTTTGGAAGGCATTTGCCTGTTTTAACACAAAGAAGTTGCGTTTTAAAGAGTATTATGTGCATTCTGATGAACATATCATATTAATACTGTAGTAGAAAACAAGTGAAACTTTTTTTTCTGATGGGTCAATCTCTAGTTATCAAAGACAGCAGCCGATTGGAACTTTATGAAAACGGGTCATGTTTAAAGGCACCGGATTTCAACAGAAAATATCTTCAGAATCCTTTTATCAGAATATAGATACTAGTATAAAATGACAACACATGGAATAAAGTATGTCACCTTTATTATGACACATGTGATATATTCAGATCTGCATTAAAAAATTCCCTAAAATACAACAGGTACTTATTTTAAATCTGCCGTTAAATATAACAATACCCCACCCACTTACATAAAATCAAGACTTCTATTTTTTCTGAGAATTTCTCTCAAAACTTTGTGATAAATGATCAGTTAAAGACTTCATGTTAATAACATTTAAATCTTGATCTCATCTATATCATAAAAAAACTTATATATAAAATATATCTTTATATCTTGCCAAAAATCATTGGTTGCATTTCAAATATATATTCATCAACGTCATTCAACGATGTGGGTCATGTTTAAAAGCAATCATATAGTGTCCATAATTGATTATTATTTAACATTTTAAGCCATACAATTGCGCAGCAGTTCATTCGAAAGTTCGCCGTAAACCCAGATTTGATTGAACATTTGTTTATTTCTCAAATACATGTATAGATAATATCTGGACATTTCACACATATAATTTTGTGTCTAAACAGTGAGGAAAAGGTACGTGTTCACTGTAACCAGAACAATAATAAAAGTTAAATGAAAGTACTGACAGCACTGGTGTGACGATGCTTTTAAAAGGATTGGTATAGAGCATCAATTTAAGTGTATCTACATCACCACAATTGTGTATGTGGGTACGAACATTTTTGGTACGAAATAATTGGGAACGAACATTTGGGTACGAAAAAATTAGGCCGAAAACAAAATGTGGGTAGGAAAAAAAATTTAGGTACGAAAAGAAAATTGATACGAAAAAAAATTGGGTACGAAACAAAAATTGGGTACAAAAAAAATTGAGTACGAAAAAAAAGGTAACGAAATATTTAGGGTACGAAAAAAAATTGGGGTACGGGGAAGTAGTACCCGTGGGGAACTTGACCCATTCAGCGAAACTGAGAGGCGGGTTACATTCTCGATCAAATCTCAAAATAACTACATTTGGGGTTTTCCCATCGTCACAGCATTTAAATTAGCACCTGGCAGTTTCGTGTCTGGTTCCTTTCCCGAACCGCTCTATAAATTTGAAAGAAGACCGGAAACAAGCTGCCTGTAACTTTATCAGCGAGGTTTACCGATTGAGAAAATTGAGCCAACTTAATCAAGCTCGGTCTTTTACATAGGTCACCATTGTGAAGACTTTTTTCATGGTATGATAACTTAGAAGAGTTGCTTCGCTGAAGAAGCATCGTCATTAAAAACAAAAAATCGCGTATGCGAACCGTAACCATTGAAGGCGATCGCGGCTCAAATATTTTTGAGTCGCCGTTTTTCTCAAGTATTGTTCTGTATCGGCTAAAAATAGTAAAATGTCATCACTCAGGTCTGCACTCGATAGTATTTGTTGTTGTTTTTTAAGCCTGTATCATTCTAAAATGCTCTTTATTATCTGTGAGTATCTATTTTACAAACCATTTTACTGAAAATTAAATAATTGTATCCAAAGTGAACACATTCGATATGGGCCTTGGAAACAAATTACCAGCGTAACTCTTTGTTAGACTTATAAGATGAAATACTTAAAAATTCTAAAAACTGTTCGTGTTTGTACAACATATGCTATATATATTTATACGTTTAAAATTTATTATTATCAACTACGATTGTCATATTAAGACTAACTTAATACTAAGCTCTCTATGTGATTAAGTAAATTAAACAAACTAACACTTAAAGATAACATGTTCAGAATAAATGAAATAAATATGATTAAAAAGGTGACTAAGAAGATATTATAAAGGATACTAGATGAGATTATGTAAGCTTTCTTAATATGAGTTAAGCTTCTTTACATGAGAATAATTTAGCTTAGTAATAGGATATTTTAAGTTACACAGAGAACACAGATTTAGCTTACTAATAATAAATGTATCTAGATTACTTCAATCAGATTTATAAAACTTACGTACAAGCGATTAATTGAGCATACTTGAAGGAGATTAATAAAGCTTACTTAGAGGAGATTAGTTAAGCTTACTAAGAGGGGATTTATTAAGCTTACTTAGAGGAGATTAATTAAGCTTACTAAGAGGATATTAATTAGGCTTACTTACATTATATTAATAAGGCTTACTTAGAACAGATAAATAAGCATTACTTAAGATTTAAGTATGAAATCAGAAGATGTTAATCAATATAACTTAAAGAAGGTTAATTCAGCTTACTATGAGGAGATTATTTCAGCGTATATAGAGGATGTTAGTTATGCTTATTATGAAGGGATGTATTTAGCTTGTTTTAAGGTAATTAATCGAGCTTACTTCGAGGAAATAAAATTACTTACACTTACTTTAACATCAACTTTATAGCTTTCATAAAATTGCAAGTAGTTTTATTTGTTCAGTCGAAAACAAAACAATTATCTAAGAATACTTGATGTTAAATAACCACTGCCATTGTAACACTGAAAACAAAAATACTTCGTTCATATGGTTCTATCGTTCGACATCATTGTAGAGATTGATAGGGCATTATACCAAGTCAAAACATGTTAATATGTATAATTGTTTATATGAATGTTCTATTACTACTACTTCCGATGCTACTTTTACTTAAAATGTAACGCATTGTAGTTAAAAAGCTTCATCTGCAACTTCACAATTGTTGCTGTAACAAAGAAACAGCAACATCACCACGACTATTCATCCTGAAACTTGTTCAGGTGTTTCATTCTAGTTGTGACAATTACAGGTATTATTGTATCTTAAGAATACAATCAGTTTAACGCGTTTTGTTCCTCTCCATACATAAAGGGCGCAAGTTTTATTAAAAGCGAATAATGAGAATGAAAACGTGTAATTCTGCTCACAGGTGTTTAGCGTGTGGCTACTTAGTAACAACATCATTTCGAATGAAAACTGATTAAATTATCCCGAAAAAATACTTCTCTGAACAAAAATCACTTTGAAATATGGTATATATATATTTGATAGTGATTTTGCTTTTTTAGAGAAGTTCATTGTTCGTTATAGTTTGATTATATTTCATTTAAAATGATGTTTCTACTGATTAATTTCATAGCCTCACACAAACCACCTGTGGTTATGCTGTCAGCTTTTTAATTCACTCTAAAAACTACTATCCGCGCGAAAAACTTAAATTAATCTGAGACTATCATATATTTATATTTCGTTGTATTATTTTTGTCTTTTTCACTATAAATATGTGAAGAAGTCAAAGTCCAGTCTCCCTTGTTTAATTCAATAAAATGCAGATATTACTATTTTCTTATGGAAACACATTAAAGGGACCATTTCACAGGTTTTGGCATGTATTGAATTTTGACGGATAAATTTAAACACTAGATCTAAAAATCTCCAATACAAAATCAAAAATATTTTTTTTAATGTAACTCTCTACAGGGCTCGAACCACTGGAGTCCTTGAGTAAAAAGCCTCCCTTTTAAACCACTCGACCATCCGTGCTCATACAATGTGTGATGTATTTTATACTTAATATAAGCAATCCTTGTAGTTTCACAATATATAACGACCACAACAGAACGCTCCAAATTATGCAATCGTTTCGCGTTGTAACGCTTAATAATTTTCGGGTTTTTAAATCGTCAAAAGATGCATATACTTGCTTTTTGGAGCATAGTAAATGTTCAGTATCACTGTTTCCTCACAAATATCATAATTAAAACGAAAATTTGCGAATCTGAAACAGCTTTTTTTAATTTTGTCAATTTACCAAAACGTAAAAAGGCCCCTTTAAACGGTAGTGCTCTTCTTAAACATGATTGAACCTAGTTGAAGTTTGAGGTTTAACAGGAAGCGTCATGAAAGCCGTGGGTGAATAGTTCAGTTATTTTCCCACTCATATTTTACTAATTATACTCTTCCTCTTCGTTGAAATTTGTTAAGAATAATTAATAGCATATACATACGCAAACACATTTCTAATAACGTGATACAATTGAATGATTGAATGAATTTTATGTTATGCTTTCCGGTGGTTTATAGAGAAATATCAGTGAAATAAAACTGGTATTTCACTGTTTTAAACAGTGACAAATAACAGTGAAAAATAATGATATTTTTCACTGTTTAACTGTGAAATGACGTCATTTTTTCAACGAAATGACGTCATAAATCCAGCGACATTATCCAGTTAAACTCTTAACCAATGTAAATAAACGGTGAAAAAGCATAAAATAAAAAGAAAATTTGTTGGATTCGATGGAATATCGATTTTAATTCACTCGTGATCATAAAAAATAATTCTATTCGGTTCTATATTCCGAGTTAATTTGATTTAAGGTGAATAAGATGTTGTATTCAACTTACAAAACATGTGTTGTCGGATCAAATGATCATTGAAATCCTGTCTGGATTTGCAGGGCATTGTTAATTAGCTGTATGTCCTAAAGTTTGCCTTATTAGGTGTAAGTGGCCGGATATATTGGCAGATATAAGTTGAGCAAAGGATTTGTATGAAGTGCATCCGGGCGTATTTACTGGGTTCAGTCTGTTTTAATTATAGATCGTTACAAGATAACATGGTGTATTGATGTTTGTTTTCGTGTATTGTATTTACCATATAGTAAATACGCCCGTATACGCATCCGGGCGTATTTACTGGATTCGGTCTGTTTTAATTATAGATCGTTACAAGATAACATGGTTTATTGTTGTTTGTTTTCGTGTATTGTATTTACCATATAGTAAATACGCCCGTATACGCATCCGGGCGTATTTACTGGATTCACTCTGTTTTAATTATAGATCGTTACAAGATAAAATGCTTTATTGATGTTTGATTTCGTGTATTGTATTTACCATATAGAAAATACGCCCGTATACGCATCCGGGCGTATCTACTGGATTCACTCTGTTTTAATTATAGATCGTTACAAGATAACATGGTTTATTGATGTTTGTTTTCGTGTATTGTATTTACCATATAGTAAATACGCCCGTATACGCATCCGGGTGTATTTACTGGATTCACTCTGTTTTAATTATAGATCGTTACAAGATAACATGGTTTATTGATGTTTGTTTTCGTGTATTGTATTTACCATATAGTAAATACGCCCGTATACGCAGTTCAACAAATAAGTTTGACCCATCAATCGGTCATGTTTATGTAACGATACATGTATTTAAGCAGAAATGTGCTGGCTACTCAGAAAGAAGCATCTAACCATGGGAGAGACAATTGAGGATTATCGTCAGGACCCCATGTCGAGGTGGGGCCATGTCCGAATCGATTTAGACGGATTTTGTCATGTCCTTGAAGTTTTCTCAATTGATTACATTATCTTTTTGATTTGGAAAACTTGGGGAACAACAGAATAAAGAAGAAAGAAATATTCATTGTGTTTATTTGTGTATGTGTTATTACGGTACACATCCTGTTTTGATGATTTATTTCTGTTTATTTAATTCTAACATAACGTTATCCAGTGTTCGTAAAATATTCAGAACTGCAAGCTAAATGCGGCGGCCTATCGGCCCCATGGCAATAACAGATTATGTGACCGCAATGTCCGGCATAGTGCCTGGTATTTTCCAGTTACCTTAGAAAAAATATAAGAAGATATTAAATCATGGAACTGAAGGCACTGACTTAATTATTTGTTCGTTATTGCATAATCTTAGACGCAACTCATTTTTCAAAATTAATCGCAAGTTTGAAATGAACGCAAACCATTATAATTCATTAAGAGTGTGTCTTAGTGCACAGGTCGAGAGGTGTATGAACTGTTTATCCCCCCCCCCTTTATGTTATAGAGATAACTTAGAGAAAATAACAACATCATGGCTCTTTTTAACGTTCTGAACGCATAGAAAGTATTATGAAAATGATAATGAGAACCAAGTATAAAGATAATTTGCAATCACCATCATATCAAATGAATATTGTTGGAATATCGAATACCTATAAAACTAAGAATATGATTCATGGTGGAAATTCCCTGTACACAACTTTCGATTTTTGACACCATATGCAAAGTCAAATATATACAAAAAAATAATTTAATACTGAAAATAATTTTAAAAAATAATCTGCGAGCAATACTTCTTACTCACGAATACCTTAAGTTAGTAATAAAGATAGCCCTGTTGACCCGTACTTTGTTGTTTATGCATTACTTGTTACCCCTGCAGTTCACATGGTGTCAACTACGATGTTCCTTTTTTGTTTCGTTTTTTTTTAAGTAAAGTACATAATAGAGATTCGGATTTATGCTTTCAAATTAGCCTTTATTCAAGGTGTATATTGACATCAAATTGATGTTGGTTATTTACCTTATACCAAATATCAACCAATAATGTCTGGACTATGGCCGGAGTGCTCGTAAAATGTAGTAACAAAAGTGAAGCTTGTGGCCATATTGTCCACCATCATCGTATAGGTACATTCCGGTCAACTCATTGGAATGATAAAATCCGTTTTCGTTATCCCAGTTGTTGAAAAGAATGTTGGTTTCTGGTCATATCTTAAAATCCATTTCGTGGTAAATATTGCATATTTCGATTGATGATTGGTATTTTAAGATAAAAACCATACTGAATTTGAATACAGTATGTCAAAGGTCAAGGTCACTTGGTTATTTCTATAACCATTGGATTCCGCTACGCTAAATAATAGCATCTATATATTTTGAAATATGTATGTCGTATAGAAATATAGAGAACCGTCTCACTCATTTTAACATTTATTGCAGAACAAAAGAAAAATTATTTTCACCAAACGAACTCTACTAATTACATGCATCAAGAAGATGAAAAGTATCGAATCTTTTAACTCATGGTGTGATCTTTACATAGAATGTTGGCGATTGGTCTTATTTTTGGTTACAAAACCATGCAAATTTATTTCAGATTTGGGTTTATGCAAAAAAAGCACAACAGTTCACGATATCAAATATAAATTGGATATTGATATTGATCCTTGGGACCTGAAACTAACTGAAGACAGGTCTCGTTAAATGCGAAACATATCTATATGCATAAAGAATTTGTATCAGGTCACTATAGAAATATGAACTTAAAATGTGGAGCATACCTTGAACAAAATAGGCCTGTAATATCGCGTGACAACTTGGACTTGTATGACGAGCAATCATGCCAATATATTTCGAAACTCCACCATGCATAACTGTCACTACATGTATATCTGTAGGAAGAATATGTGCGAACGTCAAGAGTCAACTGTTGCCCTGACCCTTTTCATGGATTTGCACGTCGTCCGATGTGGGGATAATTTAAAGATATTTATTTCAAAAAACCATCATAAAAAGGTTATCGGCGAAACGCAAACTTGTTATTTTACTTTCAATATACAGTTTTTTGTATAAGGAACACTTCCAGCGTTAACCAGGAATTCGACTTTTAAGCGAGTGATATGAATGTAGCTCTCAAATCGTTGTCCTGACGTTATGATCATTATTGTATGTTTTCTAAACCCATCATGCATATAGAATGTATGGGCCGGACACGATCATGATCTTTTATTTAACTATTATCCACACCCTTGTTAACTGTGACCTTGACCATTGCAAGAGCGACATAAGCTCTTTTATTGTTCCTCCTTACACAAGGAGGATACATGGATTATGATGGGTATATATGCCTACCCATGTTGGGAAAGATATAAATGTATTATAAATCAATGCAGATATTGCCTTTTATGACAAACTGGTTTTGGACGGAACTAATTTGATAAATCATTTGTATTTTAACTGCACACTTGTATAGAAGCATGTTACAATATGTATATAATACCGATAGAAATATTTTTTGTAAGATATCAATAGAAATAAGTGCACGAACATAATTGTTGATGGCATAAGAATACATTTATATCATGGCCAATGTTGTACTTGGAGAGTAGCTTTACCACCATTTGAAAACAACTCTGCATACAATAACCCCACGCCTTCATGCGTGCAATACTTTTAGATATACGTGCAGTCAATCGGTATTCACAATATGCGCTCGTTTCTATTCGTAATACCTAGAACTAGAGTGTCGTAACAAAAGAATTATCTCTCATTTTAAACTGATCATACTAAAACTGAACAAATAAATGTCGAATGAGACATTTTACTCTTGAACATTCTCTTATAGCCTAGTAATCCGTGCAAAAAGGAATATTTGCCGATTAATTTATTTTTTGACGTGCTCTTTTGAAATGAATACTTTGCATACAAAGTTTTAATACCGCGAATATTGAGACCTACCTACAGCAGTAGATCATTACGGTGTTCGAATCGTCACGGATGAATGATTTTATTGTGCGCTTGCCCACAATGTAGGCAAAGGATCACATGTACACTTTTCAAAATCTTTATTTTATATCTGCATTTATAACTTAGATGTTCAAGTTTAACAATTATCGCAATAGAAAAGTCTTTGTGGAAGAGTGACGAAACCTCCCTCAACCGCATGTCTTCTCACGTTGTTACAGCCACGCACGGGCACATCAGGAATAAGCCAGTCGAATTATTTTAATTCGTGACTTTTACAGTGTAGTTGTTTCAAGTTGTGCGATTTTAAGAATTTGACGGTTTAAATGATGTTTTTAATTTTTACGTTTGATATTTTTTTGTCAATCAATTTCATTTAAATTAACAGAAATAAATAATGATGTGTTGAATAATTATTGGCCCAAATTTCAACAAAATCTGTTTAAAAACAAGGGAGCAATAAAGATGTGAATACGTGTTGCATTATTAAAGTCTCCAAAGTGTAGATAACTACGTCATGGTATTCTATGCGTTTTTATTTCCTAATATTATGGGTAAAATGATATTTCAATTTTAACTGACTTCCCGACCCGTAAATTAATTATATCTGGCGACAAAAGCACCTCCAAAAGAGAGTTTCCTTAAAAATGGTATGTATGAAAATGCATTTAATTAGCAAATTTGTAATCGCATGGTAAAATTGTTGTCCAATTCTGCAAATGTATTATACAGTGTATTTACTGGTAACTTCTTAAGCAGATGTGATTTAGTCTTTAATTTTAAACACTTTTCTTTTACGTACATTGTGGTGGCAGAAGTGTTGCAAATCGTCGAAATGTATGCAAGTTGATTTATGCATCTAGCAGGAATAAACTGTTTAAAATACGAATGATGTGTATAATATAGTATTTAGCATAGCTAATTCTAAATACAAAACACTTTAAATTCACGAAATCAAACGATGTATTATACTTACCGAAGGCAAAATCATTTTCACTGATGAAGTTATATGATGGTTTATGATCGCAATTATCATGACTCGCTTTATTTGTAAAGATAAAGGTTACGCATGCGCAATTAATTTCCTTCTATATTACATAAAAAATAGTTAATGTTCGATATCAATTTTTACCATGATCAAGCAATGACCCACTATATCATCATACATCATTAGAAAGATAAATGCATAATCTTTTGAAAAAAATGGATGTCATTAAATTCTATACGTTGTAACTGAAAATATTCACCTTAGAATAGGCAAACCGGTTTTGACAGCTGTGCAGGCGACCATTTTGGGCTCAAATAGTATGACCTACTTTCAAAGCCGGGAACCATCAACGGAAAAAGTAGAGCACACAAATGGCTTTTTTTCTTATTGCTTACAAATATACCTTCAAATTAATACCAAAAACAACCATTTGCATTCTATTTTACAAATCCTAGGCAGCATTCACTGAACAATGTGTGCTATATATCAAAATGTAACCCTGTAAACAGGAGTTCCGGTTTGGGGTTATGTGACCTAAAGTAAATCTCAATTAAGTTTTGGGCGATGGTGTCTGAGTTTTCGTGAAGTCTCGTCAGTAGGCAGCGAAAATCAGTGGTCCAATAAGTCACGTAACCAACCATCTTTATGATGCTGTTTTTTTTTTAAAGACAAATACGAAAGCAGTGATGTTTTCAACGCCGCTGGTCTTTAAGAGACAGAGACGTGTCTTGTTTCAATTAGACATAACTGTAGCTTACACCGTATAATTATGTATCCATATTGGAATACGGATCCGACTGATTCACGATTCGCCAATTTAAGTAAATTTGAGTTAACCTTATTATTATTTTTTCGTGTATCGTATAAGTTTTCTTGCACGTGTTACACGCTTGTGAATATAAAAAGGAGGTTATCGTATCGATAATTTATCTGTAGTTATGTATAACTCGAACATGCTAGTATGTGTATCCGTAATATCGGCCCTCTAAATATTTCAAGTGAAAAGATTTAAAAACACACATGTTTGATGTCAATATATAGTTAAATTTGGAATGTTGGACATAACAACAAAAGTGCATTTAACTCTCCGATGTTTTGACAAAATACTGGCTAGACTTAGCTGACTGTTATCATGTATAAAAATCTTATAATATAGGCCCTTCTTACTGGTTGCTAAGGTTTGTTTCTATGCGCATATACTTCTCTAATAAATAGTTTCTTTATGGAAATACAACTCCTGCTCATGTTTTTCTTAAAATATTTTTCAATTTTGTTAACAAACCAACGCTTATGAAACATTTGATAAACCTATTAATAAAGCATAAACAAACTGACACAGTTATGTGTACGTAATTAAAAAATCATACTATCACCCTGGAGTAAGCATGATCTACTTTCCGATAAAAACTGGAAATAATGAAAATGATCGTCCTAATTTTCATTAATTAATAGTGAATAATTAAAAACTTCTAAACATTGAAAATTATTGACTGGCTTGAACTTATTGTGTCTTTTTTTAAGTGGACTCGTTGAAGTTACGATGAAATGAGGAGGATCGATTTTAATTTTAATAATTTTAAGGAGTTGAGAAATAAAGCTCAGTCACTTATCTGTAAGGCCAAGAAACATTATTTTTCAGATAAACTGGAACAGTATAAAAACAATTCTAAATCTCTCTGGGACACATTTAAGAAGTTAGGTCTTCCCACTAAAAAAGGGAACTCTTCATCAAGTAGCATAGGGCTTCAGATTGATGGGCAAATTTCCTTTGACAAATTTACAGTAGCTGAAAAATTTAACTCATTTTATACAACAGTTGCTTCTATACTTGTTGAGAAACTTCCAAAAAGTTTTAATAAATATGGCAAGAATTTTGTATGTAATTACTACGCTACTAAAGGTGTTGTGCCAAACAGTTTTTCATTTTCCATTGTGTCTGAAAATACAATTTTAAAGCATACACATAAATTAAGTGCTAATAAGGCCTCATTTTTGGATGGCATTCCTGCTAGATTTGTTAGGGATAGTGCTTCTTTCATATCTTGTCCCCTTGCTCATATTGTTAACTTGTCAATCATACAGGGTTCTGTTCCTGATGACCTCAAGTCAGCGAGAGTTATTCCCCTCTATAAGAAAAGTGTTAAGACTGAGGTTGAAAACTACAGACCGGTTTCGATCTTAAGTATCATTTCAAAGATCCTTGAAAGAGTAATTTATGACCAAGTTGAAGGTTACTTGAATGACAAAAAGCTTCTGTATAGCTATCAATCAGGATTTAGGCGTGGCTATTCTACAGACACCTGCCTTACCCATATATCTGATTATGTTCGTTTTAAGATGGATGAAGGTAAGATGGTTGGTATGATATTGTTAGACCTACAGAAGGCCTTCGATACCGTCAATCATAGTATTTTAATCATGAAACTTGAGGCTATTGGTCTCCATAGTGACGCAGTCAGGTGGTTTACCTCCTATCTCTCCGATCGCCATCAGGTTGTTGACGTATCAGGTACTATGTCCTTCGAGGCCTCCATCTCATGTGGTGTTCCTCAGGGCTCCATTTTAGGTCCCCTTTTATTTTTAATTTATGTGAATGATATGGCCGCTGTGGTAAGAAATAAAATTTTACTTTATGCTGATGATGCTGGCATCCTGGTAGCTGGTAAACACATTTCAGAAATTGAATCCATTCTTTCTAGCGATCTCGTTCTTATAAGTGAGTGGTTAGTGGACAATAAACTTTCCCTACATCTTGGTAAAACAGAATCTATATTGTTTGGCTCAAAGCCCAAACTAAGGTCAAATTCTCAGTTAAATGTCTCTTGCAATGATGTGTCAATTACTCCATCAAGTTCTGTTAAGTACCTAGGTGCTGTATTGGACCAGTTCCTGTCTGGTAAAACCATTGCTAGATCAATTATTACAAAGGCAAACTCAAGGTTAAAGTTCCTATACAGAAATAGTAAGTTCTTAACATTGCACACCAGAAAACTCATTGTCATGTCTCTTATACAGTGCCACTTTGACTATGCCTGCTCTTTTTGGTACCCTGGTCTTATTCAGTCACTTAAAAATAGGCTTCAAACTACACAAAACAAGATGATTAGGTTTGTTCTGAATATGGATAACAGATCACATGTTGGTCAAGAACAGTTTTCACATTTAGGTTGGCTGCCTGTTTCAAAAAGAGTAGAACAGATCATACTTTGTCATGTACATAAGATTAAAAATGGCCTTGCACCAGAGTATATGGGTGAGAATTTTAAGCCAGTGTCTGGCGTACATAATCGTTGTACTAGGTCTAATATGGTAGCTCAGCCAGAATCTGATCATTTTGCTGAAAATTTTACATTTGAAGACTCTGGTCGTTTTTCCAAACCAAGAGTAGGAAGTTTTGGTTCTAAAACATTTACATATAATGGTATCTGTTTATGGAACAATCTTCCTCAAAACATCAGGGATGTACCTAAACCTAACAATTTCAAGGGTGCCATCAAGAAACAGTTTTTAGAGTCTTTATAGCTTTTTATAGTATAATTTTTATTATGAATTTTATGTTCTGTTAAAATACTGTGATACATTTTTAAGTCTTATGATCAATAAGATGCAAGGATCTCATAATTATTCTTTAACTTATAGTATGCTACAAAGTGTGTTTATTAACTACCTATGCAGTGTGTAACTTTCTTATGCAACTTCTGTGATAATAATGAACATGTGATTATATTTATTCATTCTTAATCAGTAATATACTTTATTAAACAGTACATATTTGATACATATACATTATTAAAATCTAATACATGACTGTTTCATGGTTACTGCCACCAATAACAAGGACCACAATGGAAATAAGTGAAAATCATTTTTCTCTTTTTTGTGTTATCTTTGGTATTGTGTGTGCATTCCATGGTTTGCTATGTATATTGCTGTGATAATATATTTTATATTGTCTGCATTATGTAGTAACTATGTAATGTTCAAATGTTTACCAAATAAAATCAATCAATCAATCGATACAATTAGTATTAATATGTAGTTTATATTTACTTTTACTGTAGTGCTACATTCAGTTTCATCAGTGTTTACATTATTTAATATTGAGTTGTGTAAGGGACTCAAATGAACATGAATTGAGCAATGATTTTAAGCGTGTGTGTGTGTATGTTTGTCAGAAGTCACTCGCAGAAAAGCAGCGACAATCTGATCAGCAAAGTTCATTTGGTTTATTTCATGTCTTTGATGGGTCTAGTCAAAGCCTCATTTTCACGTAGCCTTGACACTCTGGACTTGACGATCCGTATATATTCAAACGAACTTTAAAACTTCGTTTTAAGAGCAATTTAACAATAAGGTATGCTGTCTTCGTGAAAAGCTATAATTTTTACTCTAATAAGACTGGATAAGCGGTTCGGCAGACATCTTTATCCATTAAATTTTGAACCAGTCTATCTGTAAATTCTATGAAAAAATGGCGTGACGCGTTCTATTCTACATTGACCCAGGGGAGGTAACTAGAAGTGAATGCTGTATCAAATTATGAGATACAGCTATGTGAATAATTTATTTTGCAACGGCATTCGTTTTAAGCTATCTTTATTGATTTTCAAACAGATGACATAGATCTCTAAATTCAAACATTATTTTTACTGTGTTACAAAATTGATAAATAATGGCATTTTGGGTTTTACAGCTGTACAATTGGTAAGTGCAGATGATGTGTATCCTGTCATTATATTTTATACTTAAATTTAGTCTGCCAATGTAAATTGTTAACATTTTGCTAATGATAGGGGCATCACCTTTCACTCTGTTCAGGTCTAACCATTCCAAAAAATTCCGATCAAAATTCAGTATGTGGGTTTTGGGGGTGTCCATTACTATTGCTCGATTGGTCATTGTCGGCTCGGGTACTACTTACATGTACCCCAGTTAGTCATAAGTATACTTACATGTACCCCGGGTGCGGAAAATATACTTTATTGTACCCCGTCGATATTAGACTGTACCCGAGTTGTATTCATAATAGCCACACAAAATCCAATGTCGTAAAACGTACTCCCTACCAATTATCTTTAACAAACATTTCTTTTAAAGAAGCTGCATCAACATGCTTTTTGAGTATGAGTCTGGATAATATAGAGGCCATCTTACAGAAAATTGACATAAATATTATAAGCGATTTACAGGGCTCGAAATTAACACTGGCACACTCGCAAAATGCAAGTGAAAAATACCGATTGCGAGTTAAGTTTTAAGCCACTAGTATTTTTTGCGAGAAAAGAAATAGTGAAAATAAAACGAGTAATATTGCTAAATGCACTCAACGTCATGAACGCTAAACAGTAGGTCAATTTATAGAACGTCCCAATACCCGTATGCGGAAGCGCGCACCTTGTATTTAGACTGGTATACTTATAGTACAGATACGCGGATGGTATTGGTACAAAGAACGTGAAACAGTCGACTTATTCACACTTGTTCATTGAACTTAAACAGACATGGTGTCAAAGCGAAAAATAACTAGTTTCTTTTTGCTCACAGACGGAAATAACAATACGAAAGATAAGCAAAGTTAACCGTTGAGTTAGAAAACAAAGGAAATTAAGTAATGTTTCCAGCAAAACTTGCGAGAATGTTTTTGATTCTGCGATTTGGTATTAAAGCTTCTCACAATGTTTTGCAAGTCGAAAAAAATTTAAATTCGAGCCCTGGATTTAGTGCACAATTTCGCGGGTAGGTTTTAGTATATTTACCATACCCGAGGTACATGTTAGTATACTTAAGAGTGCCAGGGGTAGATGTTAGTAGTACCCGAGCCAACAATGACCAATTGAGCATTACTAACGCCATTACTAATGGCATTAATTTCACAGATATCCTTGTTTAACCGGCTGAGTTTTTTAATTCAGTGTTCAAGTTGCCCAATACATGTATTTTCTAAAAGTATGAAGCAAGTCCAAGTTTATTTTCATTAAAGCTTCTCAAAGTGAAATTAAATAATTTGCTTAAAATGGCAGGGTCAATGAACCATTTCCTCAAGTTCCTGGTTCTAAATGAGTCTCCTTGTTGTTGCAGGTCCCCCAAGTCATGAAATTTGGGGTAAATTGGCTACTGGTTGCAGTTTAAAACGCTTTTGTTTCTTATTGTTCATAACCTCTAGCCATGGGAGACGGGCGCCTTGTAGGCGACATAGGTGGCTTGTCTGCAAGCTGCTCCCTGCATGTTGTGAGCAGTGGGGCGGGCCTGCCAATGGAGTTTCAGACCATGCTGCAGTCAGCGGACATGCCTGCGGAGTCAATGGATGTGCCTAGTCTTCTTGTTGGCACCAGTGAAGAGGTAAATTCCCTTACAATTTGTAAAGGTCCCATAATGAAGCAGTCTGCAAAACTAACTTTTTCGTCTTCATAGCAATTTTTAGCTCGACTATTATATATGTAATATATATAGTAGAGCTATCTTACTCACCCCAGCGTCGGCATCTGCGTGCAAATGTTAAAGTTTTCGTACTACCCCAAATATTTTCTTTGTCCCTTGACATATTGCTTTCATATTTTGCATACTTGTTTACCAACATGACCCCAACCTATAAACAAGAGCAGACAACTATCAAGCATTTTGTCATAATTATGGCCCCTTTTCCACTTAGAATATGCAGCTAATGTTAAGGTTTTCGTACTGCCCCATTTATTTTCATTGTCCCTTGACATATTGCTTTTATATTTTGCATACTTGTTAACCAACATCACCCCAACCTATAAACAAGAGCAGACAACTCTATCAAGCATTGTGTCATAATTATTGCCCCTTTTATACTTAGAATATGCATATTATTGATAAATCTATGTTACAGTTTGCGTACTGCCCCAAATATTTCCTATATCCTTTGACATGTTGCTTTTATATGTTGCATACTTGTTTACCAACATGACCCCAACCTATAAACAAGAGCACACCACTGTATCAAGCATTTTGACATAAGTATGCAGGCTTGGCGAAATTGCCGGTCCGCCGGTCCTGACCGGCAGATTTCAATTTGGTCCGGCAGGTTTAACAAGAATGTCGGTCCTGGTGACCGGCAAAATGTGAAATGATTGCAAACAAGTCTTTTTTTTTTTCAAGTTGAAAATTCGAAGAGCAAATCGCTTACTACATCATGAAAATGAAATCGCTCGTTGTTTTGATGTTTGTTACGTACAATTAGCAAATCCAACTTGTTACACAACACCTTCTTTAAACTCGTTTGGAAAATCGCCAACTGCGTTCTAACAAAAAAGATCTTGATAGCTTTTACATATTTTTCGAGTAGGATAAGGACAATAAAATATGGTATCGTGATCAACACAACCATATGCATACGCCATTTTTCATAAGTGTTAAGAGTACAGTGCATTATGGGGCAGAGCTTTCATTGGACGAGCGAATTTAAATTTAGATTGAATGCAATACGATACATGTACAAAGAAATGTTTTTATTGCATCATATGCACTGCCATGTAAAAAAACGTGCTTCCCGGGGACTTTCTTATACTGGTCAAAAATGAAAATGAATCTCTGTTAACAATTACACTGCGTTAGCATGTAAATAAATCGTCTTTTTTATTTAATTAATTACTAGTAAACGTTCTGAAAAATGAAATGCCTTAATCATTAAATGTCAGGTAACGTGTTTTGTACTGTGCGCAGTATATTTTAACAGCCGCTCCAAACTGCAATCATATTAAAGTAAGAATGTTTAAATCGTTTCGAATAACTTTAATTTGATAATTATTCGGCTTGCACATACGTTATTGAAATTATCGCACCGAACCGTTCTAATAGGGAATACATGTAATAAAAACTGACACGCGAATTTTTCACAACATGATTGACATTACACAACCGATTAACACCAATTAGCTGCCAGTGTAACCTCTAAGCGATTAAAATCAATTTAACGGCCGGTTGAATAAAGAGATCAAGATGTGATCGCTGCCATTTTTGAATTTTCTAGTTAAGTTGTTGTTGCTTTACGGTCCGGCAAAATTTTCTCCGGACCGGCACATTTTCTGAAATGCCTGTCCGGATGACCGGCAGATTTTTTCTAATTTCGCCATGCCTGAGTATGGCCCCTTTTACACTTAGACCCCCCCCCCCCGAAAATGTTTTGATCCTAGATTGTCTGTGGTGCGTTTTGGGGTCATTTCCTGAGCAAAATTAAGACCTTTGTTTCTGAAATTTGCCCTTTTTTGCTTGAAAATTTTTCTTTGCTGGTGAGCCACTTACTGACACTTTGCAGCCAATTTATTTGTTTAAAAAGACACCGGTGGCGTAGTGATAATTATACATTAACACCGTTAAACATTTCGGTACATGTGATATTTAGGTTTGAAACCACTAAAACAGCCCGCCCGTCTCGGTAGTAATTATACGACATTTTATGAAATCCAAACATTACTTTTGTTCATTTTTTTTTTGTTTTTGAAGAAATGCGCAGGAAATTACTAAGTCAGCATGAGACGGTCATAGCATGTCATAAAACCGTGAGACTCCCGACGAAACCGTGAGACTTGACAGGTATGGACGTTTCCGATTCTGCATTCATGTCTGCACTTTTTTAGATGCCCTCCGATCGCGAACCTAACATTTGGTCATTTCCTGAGTTTACATTATTCTGTCCGCTTTCTTTTCTAAAGAATTGTGTTAATTTCTGTAGCTTCGACTTATACATTTTCGCTTGCAGCATCCATTTTTCCCTAGAATCTGCAACCCACTTTGTAATTGGTCTTTCAAGTCGCATAGCCACCGTAAAGGGAAGTAACTCTTATCTACTTTTTTAGCCTATCAAAATCGTTGTGTCTTGGGAAATTAGTTTATAGTGGCAATGTCAATGCCATAACTCCGCCCATCTGATTAAATGACAATTCCGTACTGGTCGATTCGATAACGTTGAATCATAACATCTACAGCACGCTTTAGAGATTCAGTCATCACGTAAATCCCCAAGTAACCCAAATGTTCAAAAAGTCTGGTCGCAGTGTAAAGCGTGACCAATTATGACATTAGCCATGTGGATTATCGACCTAGGCGGTTGTCATTATCCCCTGGGGCCTTTCCGGTAGGGGTGTTATCTGTGTAATCTTAGCGATGTTTCTGGCGATTTTTATGGCCTGAAAACAGGCATTTAGACTGTGCATTTGTAAAGCATAGGGTCTATTTTTTTCCAATCGCCAATTTCATAAAAATCTTATTTTTAATCGCCAGCTAAGAATTGTAATCGCCAATGGCGATTTCGGCGATCGGTAACGCTAACGTAGCTTAGATAATTGAACATTTTGCTTAAATTGCCATAACTTCTCTATTTATGATCACATTCTATTATTACTTTGACAAAACAACACTTACCTGAATACCACAATGGATTCCACCCAAACAATACCCCACACCCATACCAGAATCCCTTCCCCACCCCCCACCCCCCAACCTCACCCACCCCCCAATTTTTTATGTCTCCCACTATAGTAGTGGGGGACATGTTGTTTTTGCCCTGTCTGTTGGTCTGTCTGTTGGTCTGTTTGCGCCAACTTTAACATTTTGCAATAACTTTTGCTATATTGAAGATAGCAACTTCATATTTGGCATGCATGTGTATCTCATGAGGCTGCACATTTTGAGTGGTGAAAGGTCAAGGTCATCGTTCAAGGTCAGAGGTCAAATATATGTGGCAAAATAGCTCATTTTATGAATACTTTTGCAATATTAAAGATAGCAACTTGATATTTGGCATGCATGTGTATCTCATGGAGCTGCATATTTTGAGTGGTGAAAGGTCAAGGTCAAGGTCATCCTTCAAGGTCATAGGTCAAATATATGTGGCCCAAATCGCTTATTTTATAAATTCTTTTGCAATATTGAAGATAGCAACTTCATATTAGGCATGCATGTGCATCTGATGGAGCTGCACATTTTGAGTGGTGAAAGGTCAAGGTCATCCTTCAAGGTCAGAGGTCATATATATGTGGCCCAAATCGCTTATTTTATGAATACGTTTTCAATGTTGAAGATAGCAACTTGATATTTGTCATGCATGTGTATCTCATGGAGCTGCACATTTTGAGTGGTGAAAGGTCAAGGTCATCCTTTACAAGGTCAAGGTCATCCTTCAAGGTCAAACATCATATAGGGGGACATTGTGTTTCACAAACACATCTTGTTTTTTTTAAACATCATCTTATAAATTACCCCACCCCACATTATACCCCCCCCCCCCCCAAAAAAAAAAAAAAAAAATTCTTTCCTTGTTTTAATTTTGAAAGATTGTCAAATAAATTATTGAATATGAACAACTTCCCCATGATGGCTTACATTATACTGTCAAGCACTCGAATAGTCGAGCGCGCTGTCCTCTGACAGCTCTCCTTATTTGTATTTTACAGAGGCATTATCATGACAGAAAGACACCAGATAAGCATAGTTTGATTAACTAAAAACACCTTATATACCTACCTTTTTATGCCTCCGAAGGAGGGCATATAGTGATGTGACCATCTGTCCTTCCGTCACACTTGCATTTAGGTTTCGCGTTTAGGTTTCGAAAAATGCTAATAACTTCTTTGTCGCTTCAGCAACTTGATATTTGGCATGCATGTGTATCTCATGGAGCTGCACATTTTGAGTGGTGAAAGGTCAAGGTCATCCTTCAAGGTCAAAGATCAGATATATGGCTTCAAAGCGGCGCAGAAGCGGGCATTGTGTTTCTGACAAACACATCTCTTGTTTCATCATGTACTATATCCATATGTTATAAATTGGTATAAAAAACATAATTCAACATAGATACTGAATGTTTTAAACACACGTTGTTAAATGTGGACTCCAAACAGCATTTCCTGGCTTTATTGTTTATTTTAATTTAACAAAATTAGGTCCCAAATAAACATTTCGCAAGTATTTAAAGAATCAATACTGTTTAGGTCTCTGATTTTTCAATGAATTAAAATTAAGTCATTTACACTGTATCTACAGGGCTGCAGCAGTTGAGATAAGTCATTATTGATTTGTGACATAGACCATTATTTTATGCACCTCCATGCTAAGTGTAAACATAATGTACAATAAAGTTGCTACGAATCTTAACCAAAACTGGATTAAGTTATGAATGTCGGATAATAAGGGAAATAAAACATGGGGTGTCTCTGTAAACATTTACCTCTTAAATGGGTCGATTTATTATTTGTTGGTTTATTTTGGAATTTTCTATTTTTCCCAGCTACAGGGGGAGGGATGTAGAATAACCTATTGGGCTTGACGGTCAGTCCCTATGTCACTAAACTTTTTAGGGCTATATCTCAGAAACTATATAAGATATCAACATAAAACTTCATAGGTGTATAGATATCAATCATGAGGAGTGCCATGGACAAGAACCATAATCCATCACTTTCTTACATAAGAGTTATTGCCCTGTTGTTTTTGTATGATGGAACTTTTCAGGGCTATATCTCATATTATTATATACAACATTTAAACATGAAATTTCATGGGCTTGTAGAAATCGATGGGATGCCATGCACAAGAGATGTAACCCTGCACTTTCTTATCTTCTAAGGGTTATTATACCACCACTAAACAAAGTTTAGGGGGTACATGTATATAGGAGTGAGCTTGTCTTTCGGTCGGTCTGAGTCCGCTCTCTAATTCAAGTAATTTTCATCAGATCTTCACCAAACTTGGTCAGAAATTGTATTTAGATGATGTCTAGGCCAAGTTAGAACATGGGCCTTGCCGGGTAAAAAACTAGGTCATGGGGTCACTTAGTGCGTATTAAACATTCAGCATGTTGTCCGCTCTCTAATTCAAGTAGTTTTCATCAGAGCTTCACCAAACTTTGTCAGAAGTTGTATCTAGATGATGTCTATGCCAAGTTCGAACATGGGCCTTGCCGGGTCAAAAACTAGGTCACGGGGTCACTAAGTGCGTTTTAAACATTCAGCATTTTGTCCGCTGATAGTTTAAGATAGTTTATTTGGCGTGGATATCAATTCAACAAATGTGCTTATTGGAATGAATTATGTCATGGCCATTCAGGCAATAAATATTTTTTCTATTGCTAGAGCTGAGATTTCATGGCATATTTTACAGGGCTTTCCTTAGACCTCAAATCTCAAGAGTCAAGGACTCTTGGGACCATATTTTCAAGAGTCAAAATCAAACTTCTGAGAGTCCTAATAATAACACAGGAGAGTCAATGTTTTATTGCAATTTAAGCAAATTACTGAGATATAATATATACAAGGGACAAAATTGTCACAAAACCAGGTTTTCATTGTGAAAAAAAATCTGATAAAGGGAGACAACTCAAACTGAACTTTTGAAATGAACAAACAAAATTAACCCCCTTTTTAAGTTTGTTTTAAAATAAATCTATTTTTAGTCGTGGCGACCTTTACATTGGAGATATTGACGTGATTCTTTCGTGCGACACACCGTCCCATGATGGTGAACAAATGTGCCAAATGATTTTAAAATCTCATAATGAATGACATAGTTATAGCCCAGACAAGCTCATTTATGGCCATTTTTTACCTTTGAACTCAAAGTGTGACCTTGACCTTGAAGATATTGACGTATTTCCGGCTTTTTCCGCTCCATTTTGGGAATACGCCACACTGGAATTTTGGGAATTTCGCGTCGTGAAAACCCCCATTTTGGGAAAAAAAATATTCGCAAAATTGGCTCAATTGGGAAAAATAATCGCATGTAAATAGTGTTTCTTATATTTCAAAGAAGCCGTTAACTGGTAAATAACGACTATTTTGATAACTTATTATTGAAATTTTACAAAGTATTATGAACATGTGAGATAAGTGCAGGTTTTTTAATCTGAATTTGGGGAAAAGGCCTGGCCTTTTTTTAGGTGAAAAAATCGTGCGAAGCGCCGGATTTTGAGGAAAATAAGGAAAGTCTTAATTAAATAATCATTAATATATTTTACAGTTTTTAAAACAAATTCAAGGCAACAGATAATTTTAATATGCAACACTTTCTATTTTCTACACCGGATAAGGTCAACATATATTTTAAGGTAAAAAAAAAAAAAAAAAAAAAATTTTTTTTTTTTTTTTTTTTTTTTTTTGAATTGGGAATTTTTTTTTCAATTGGGAAAAAAACAACCAGATTTGCATTGGGAATGGGGCCGAATTTCGGACCCGTGGCATAGGGCGGAAAAAGCCTGTATTTTTTTCGCGCGACACACCGTCTAATGATGGTTAACAAATGTGCCAAATGATTTTAAAATCTCATAATGAATGACATAGTTATAGCCCAGACAAGCTCATTTATGGCCATTTTTTACCTTTGAACTCAAAGTGTGACCTTGACCTTAGAGATATTGACGTAATTTTTTCGCGCGACACACCGTCTAATGATGGATAACAAATGTGCCAAATGATTTTAAAATTTCACAATGAACGACAAAGTTATGGCCCGGACAAGCTTGTTCCGCCCGCCCGCATTCGCCAATCAAATAACCATTTTTTTCCTTCGGAAAACCTGGTTAAAAAAGCAACAAATAAAAAGATACATGTATGTTAACATTTATTTCTTACATTTTACTGGCACTACAACACTATGCATTTAAACACAATATTTCAATGATTAATAAATACAAAACATGTATTCTAATACAACATTAACTTCATGTATACAGCAGAGTAATATGTCATATGTTCTTCTTTCGCACGTTTGGGGGTGTTAGGAGCACTGTCATTTAGATCTAAAGTACGCTTTGTCGTTGGCGTCTTACACACACTTTCAGAGTTACTACCGATTCCGAATTCGAAAAGGTTTCTCTGCGACATTTTCCGAATGCATTAGCACAATTACACTTTTCACAATTACACTTTATCCAATAACTTTGTTTGACCGTTTCGCGTGGCTATTAAATTAAGAATGAAATACAAAATGTGAAAAAAAAACATTTCCGCTGGCTATCACAAAAAAAAACAACAACATACGGGTGGTACCTAAACACAATAGCCTATATAAATCGGTAAACTATAAAAGGAAATTATTTCTACTCGCCGATAAAGGTGCCTCCGTATTTAATCCCATAAAAAATTCCGACGCCCATAAATTATTTCATGTGCCATCTTCACGGAAGACGTGCGATAAACACGCCGTTTTCTATGCCTTCTCAAAGGGTCAATTATTACGCCTACATGTATTTTGTAATCAATTAGCTCATGCAAAAATTGTCACTTTGCCACAAGGCCAGTTGTATCGGTTCTATAGTTATTTTTAGCAACTTTGATGCAAAACGTGTAATTTGACGTTGTAGACAGTACATATGCCAGCATAACTTTCGCGCGTCTTTGAACTGAGCAATCATGAAGTGAAACAGTGATGGGTGCATTCAGCTTTGGAAATACATTCTGCTATACTCTGGAAATATCTCAAAATATGCTTTACGGTGTTATGTGGATATGGATGTTATTATTTTATATTGAATATTATTAAAACTGATGCGGATGAGTCCATTCTGTTTTGGTGGGTTTATAGTTCTTCTTAAATGCTCTGAGCTTTTATGAGTACATACGTACAGCTCAGAGGGTCAATAGCTGGGAGTTGGATTATTGCAACTAGGGGGGTTTAATACACGTCTTTTCCGCAAACAGCTGATAACAAACGCTATGATAAATAATGGAAAGTTAATACACGCGTCATCGAACCAGCAGTGTTTTAATTGGTCAATACTAGATTTCTTAATTAACCAAACTCCGCCTACTGGGTGGACTTGTGCTTCGATGATTGGAAACGGGCGTTAACGATAAGCGTGTACTAAATGAGATACTCCGCCCCGAGCCAATTATCGCTTAGTCTTAACAACTTTTGATCTCGTTTACGCAAATCGGTATATTCCCCCGGGTCAAATGTGACGCATGACGTAATTTTCTCAAGAGTCAAAAAGGGGTCTTCAATAATTTTCAAGCGTCAAAACCCGGGAGCTCGGGTCAAAGGAAAGCCCTGTTTAAGAAATAATCCACGGGTAACTGTTGGTTATTGCGGTAATAACCAACAGTATGGAGTTCTGATGCGTAGGAATTAAAAAAAACACGAGGGCGTAGCCCGAGTGGTTTGATAGCAAACATCGGAACGACATACCGTTGGTTATAACCGCAATATAATCAACGGTTACCCGTGGATTATTTCGATTCTAACACGATTTCATTAATAAGTTATCCGCGATTTAAAGGTTATAAATGAGAATTATATTAACCGAACTTACTCCACTTTTCTCTCTATTACGTGATGCTTGTTAGAGAATAGCTGTACTTACAATTTTGGCTGAAAATAACAACATTTAGGACTCTCTGAATGCTTTCAAAGTTTCTAATTCATGCTGTATTGATGATACATGTGCATATGCTGATAGCAGACATCAACAATGTTGCATATGTTGCAAAAACACTAGTACCCTTACCAGTCATTTTCTTGTGGATTTGAAAATGTTACATTGTGTACATGTATCTGTAATAATTCATAAAAAGCAAAATGGTCGGGGAAATATCACAAATCTCCCCAGAACAGTTCAGGCTATGGCCATCTTGTTTGATCTTTTTCGCTCATGGTCATATTGGGTTAATTTTGTTTGTGTTTTTAGCTCACCTATCCTGAAGTGACATGGTGAGCTTATGTGACCGTGTGATGTCCGGCGTCCATATGTGTGTGCGTGTGTCCGTCAACATTTTGTTTGTGTAGACAGTAGAGGTCACAGTTTTCATCCAATCTTTATGAAATTTGGTCAGAATGTTTATCTTGATGAAATCTGGGTTTGGATTGTATTTGGGTCATCTGGGGTCAAAAACTAGGTCACTAGGTGAAATAATAGAAAAACCTTGTATAGACAATAGAGGTCGCAGTTTTCATCCAATCTTTATGAAATTTGATCAGAATGTCTATCTTGATGAAAGCTGGGTTTGGATTGTATTTGGGTCATCTGGGGTCAAAAACCAGGTCACTAGGTCAAAAACTTGGTCAAATAATTAAAAAAAACTTGGTCAGAATGTTTATCTTGATGAAATCTGGGTTGGGATTGTATTTGTGTCATCTCGGGTCAAAAACTAGGTCACTAGGTCAAACACTAGGTCAAATAGTAGAAAAAACCTTGTGTAGACAGTAGAGGTCACAGTTTTCATCCAATCGTTATGAAATTCGGTCAGAATGTTTAGTTTAGTTTAAACCTATTTATTTAAGCTCGATTGCATCGAAAGCCCCAAGCTTATATAAATGCTCTTGAGTCCGTTTCCTGGCCCTAGAACCAGTACTTGGTGTCTTTGGGGGAGATCTAAAGAACGCTCCCACGGCGGGGATCGAACCCGTGACCTCCCGGTCGCTAGGCGGACACCATATCCACTACACCACAGCGACCTTTTAATATTTTATCTTGATAAAATCTGGGTTGGGATTGTATTTGGGTCATCTGGGGTCAAAAACTAGGTCACTAGGTCAAAAACTAGGTCAAATATTAGAAAAACCTTGTGTAGACAATAGAGGTCACAGTTTTCATCCAATTTTGATGAAATTTTGTCAGAATGTTTATCTTGATGAAATCTGGGTTGGGATTGTATTTGGGTCATCTGAGGTAATAAACTAGGTCACTAGGTCAAATAATTGAAAAACCGTCAACAATTTGTTTGTGTAGATAGTAGAGGTCACTGTTTTTATCCAATCTTTATGAAATTTGGTCAGAATGTTTATCTTGATGAAATCTGGGTTGGGATTGTATTTGGGTCATCTAGGGTCAAAAACTAGGTCACTAGGTCAAAAACTAGGTCACTAGGAGAAATAATAGAAAAACCTTGTATAGACAATAGAAGTCGCAGTTTTCATCCAATCTTTATGAAATTTGGTCAGAATGTTTATCTTGATGAAATTTGGGTTGGGATTGTATTTGGTTTATCTGAGGTCAAAAACTAGGTCACATGGTCAAATAATAGAAAAACCTTGTGTAGACAATAGCGGTCACAGTTTTCATCCAATCTTTATCAAATTTGATCAGAATGTGTGTGCCTGTGTCCGTCAACATTTTGTTTGTGTTTTCATCCAATCTTTATGAAATTTGGTCAGAATGTTTATCTTGATGAAATCTGGGTTGGGATTGTATTTGGGTCACCTGGGGTCAAAAACTAGGTCAAATAATAGAAAAACCTTGTGTAGACAATAGAGGTCACAGGAATGTTTATCTTGATGAAATCTGGGTTGGGATTGTATTTGGTTAGTCAGGTGAGCGATTCAGGGCCATCATGGCCCTCTTGTCTAATTATTTAGGAAATGTTTTCTGTCATTAGTTGGTATAATAATCTGTTCCAAAATACATAAAAAAGTTAAAATATATCAACAAAAATCGGTTCCCATTAACTCAACATTTTTGCAAAAGTTGTGCTGAAATGTATTGCACTTTGCTGTATTTTCAATGTATTATTATATGAGTCACGTTCTGAGAAAGCTGGGTTTAATGCTTGTGGGTAAAGTGTCGTCTCAGATTAGCCTGTGCAGTCTGCACAGGCTAATCAGGGACGACACTTTCTGTCTAAATTGGATTTTTGCTAAGAAGAGACTTCATTTAAATGAAAAATGTGATAAAAGCGTAAAGTGGCGTCCCTGATTAGCCTGTGGGGACTGCACAGGCTAATCTGGGATGACACTTAACACACATGCATTAAGCCATGTTTTCTCAAAACAAGGCTCATATTTACTTATATTAGAATTGTGAAAACGAGGCTGGCCCATTTGAAGAGGAGCTGCGCCATGTGGGTACAGGAAATGACTTTGACAATGACAGTTTAAGTATGGAGGAGGACAACACTCAAGATCACACTGCAAAATTACGAGAAAATTTGCGGACCCAGATCGCAGCAATGGTCAGTTTAATTCATTGAAAATATACCTAAAACATTAGGTAGATTTTATCTTTAAAGATTATGTATGGTATTTGATTTGTAATGATTTGAAGACATTGTTCTTATTTATCAGTGATATTGTTGTATAACTTTGACATTTATTTGGCAAATTACCTTTCCTAATCATTCTTTTAAGTTATTTTAAAATCCAGCAAAGCAATAAAAACAGTATTAATTTTCAAGGTCAACAATTTCAAATCTTAATTTAACATAAAACGCCAGGTTTTTCTCCAGGCTGTTTTAGGGCAGCTGTTCCGTGGCACTTGGAGTACATGTATTGCTTGGACACACCCAGGCAAAATGAAAAAATGTTGCACTTGTTTTGTGCTTAGAAACACTTCCAGTTGCATTTGTATTTTTTAAAAGACCACTGTGACTCTACAGGGGTATTATAAAGGCTTATTTTTAACTTGCGATTTCAGACCATTCGGTGTGCATATTATATCAAAGTGCTTGTCACTTGTTAGATTTAGACTGTACAGCACTGTCCCATAGGCAGTTTTTATTATGCAGTAATATAAACATAAGCTATGAATCAACAATTGGAACCAGGATCATTAAAAAGAAACATAACACACAAATGTTAGACTCATGTTAATGTCCAAAGTCTTGTATCTGAATTATATCCATGATGTTGTGACATCAGTCTTAAGGGGGACAACCAGGTTTGACATGTAAGTAAGTGTGTTAGCTCTCTTGATTCAAAATGAACATATTTTAGCAGCAAAACTGTAGTCTCAGGAAACGTCTCAGTTGTTATTTTAAGGTTTACATTCAAAAACACTTTGCTGTAAGTGCAATTTACAAACAGCTTGCTGTTAGTGCACAATATTTGCGCAATGGGGATCAGAAAATGTAGTTTGTGCTGTTGTTACATGATAAACAATCTGTAAAGTAAGTTCTAATCCTGTACACTAGTATTGGTTATAGTTTAATTTGAATTCAAACAAAATTTGCCACAACATGTTAGAATTTAAGTTACATTGTACTAATATCATTTATCGATCTGATATTTACGGTTTAACCCTTAATCACTTAAATACGTATTTTGACGCATTTGTAGTCAGTTCGAAAGTTTAATTTAGTTAAAGACCTTAAAAGTTAAATTTAGTTAAAGACCTTTCTTACAAGATCCAAGTTTTAAAGGTTTCAGTTCCAACTATTAGATACTGATGAGCAGCAAACAGCAGAAAACCTGATCTGGTTTTATGCTGTTTGCACATAGCCATTTTGACTTAGCTTATAAGTCGGAAAGGGTGAAATTTGTCTTGCTAACCTTGTAGTTTCAGGCTGATGCAGCATAACTCATAAAGTAACTATAAATCTACAATTTTAATTTCACTGTTATCTTTCCTCAAAACTTTCTATAGACAAAAATTGTCTTGCTTTGAACATGTCATTTCATTTTGGCTTTATATATGAAAACCATTTCATTTTGGCTTTATATGTGAAAACAAAATTTAGCCAAATACAATTTTTGTAGCCTAATGGGTTAATTTGTGGCCTTTTGCTAATTTGGGGAACGGCACAAAAGTCCTAAATTTATGCTTGTTTTTGTGTTCAGTTGTTGCAGTCAGTACCTGTTCTGATATATTTCAGTGTGAGCAGTTGTCAATACCTGGTCTGATATATTTCAGTGTGAGCAGTTGTCAGTATCTGGTCTGATATATTTCAGTGTGAGCAGTTGTCAGTATCTGGTCTGATATATTTCAGTGTGAGCAGTTGTCAATACCTGGTCTGATATATTTCAGTGTGAGCAGTTGTCAGTACCTGTTCTGATATATTTCAGTGTGAGCAGTTGTCAGTATCTGGTCTGATATATTTCAGTGTGAGCAGTTGTCAGTACCTGTTCTGATATATTTCAGTGTGAGCAGTTGTCAATACCTGGTCTGATATATTTCAGTGTGAGCAGTTGTCAGTACCTGTTCTGATATATTTCAGTGTGAGCAGTTGTCAATACCTGGTCTGATATATTTCAGTGTGAGCAGTTGTCAGTACCTGGTCTGATATATTTCAGTGTGAGCAGTTGTCAGTATCTGGTCTGATATATTTCAGTGTGAGCAGTTGTCAGTATATCTGGTCTGATATATTTCAGTGCGAACAGTTGTCAGAGCTCGGAGAGGAGTGCATGTTTCTGTCTCTGAACCCGGCCGACAAAGTGTGTCAGCACACTGGATCAATGAAGGGAGACCAGTTTTGCTTGTTGAGGCCAGGGCTGGTCAAGGACTTCACCAACTTCTGTCAGGGTATGAACTGAATGGCATCATAGGAGTCCTGTTCTTAGAAAACTGGGCATAATGTATGTGAGTAAAGTGTCGTCCCAGATTAGCCTGTGCAGTCTGCACAGGCGAATGAGGGACGACTTTTTCCACTTTTATGACATTTTTCTTTTAAATGAAGTCTCTTCTTAGCAAAAAATCCAATTTATGCGGAAAGTGTCGTCCCTGATTAGCCTGTGCAGATTGCACAGGCTAATCTGGGATGACACTTTACGCACATGAATTAAGTCCAGTTTTCTCAGAAAGCGACTCATAGAATCTAACATTTTGCCCACTATTTCCCACCCAGGTTCTGTCAATTTATTAATTCTTATATAGCTTTCATTAAGAGTTGTCATAAATTATTAAGGCACTGTAAGAAATTCTACTTTGGATTGTGTACAGCCTAATACTTATGAACTGTGAGTTTTACTGAAAAGAGAAAAATGAAAAATTTTAATAAATAAGACAATTTATTCAATGGAAAGCATAAATGTCAATTTTAATTTGCAGGTAAAATGCAATATTTCTGCAAAAGTGTATTTATTGAAAATGTCATATGTATCAGACATTTACTTACACATTTTGATTAATTGTTTAACGTATAAAAAAATAATTTGACTCTTTGAATGGTTTTATACTGACATAATATCAATAATGATTATGGGTTACAACTGATGATTGTTTAATCATAAAATGTTTTGTTCCAGCTTATGAAAACCCTGGAATGGGAAATACAGTTGATGACACAAGTCTCTTCCCAGACGAGATGGAAGGAATGTCTGACCATATGCAACAGGACTCTGAAGTTGAACACAGTTTGCCAGAAACTCCTGAGGTAAGACACCAACTTTATTCCCATCTTGTTGCGTTTAATGCATGTGCGTAAAGTGTTGTCCCAGATTAGACTGTGCAGTCCGCACAGTCTAATCTGGGAGGACACTTTCCAACTAAACTGCACCCGATTGTATAAACGCTGGTTAAAGTTACGGCTCGGTAACTTTCAAACCTTGGTAAGTTTGCGGTTATTCAGGTTTAGTAACCTTCAAGGTAACTCGATTGTATAAACACGATATACCGCAAAGTAACCTCACCGCGCAAAGTTGAATTTAACCACCGGTAAATTTAACTAAAACATTCCCACAATGCATTTTCTAATGACGTAATTTTCGCACGAAGTGTCACGCTTCGATTTAGTTAACACAAAAAATAAACAGCGACATGTATTTTTTTTTTATCAAATTCATTTAAAAATGAATTCACAATAAAATAAAGTGTACATTTTCACTATGAGTTCATTAAATTATTTAAAGTATTTACAAACATATGACAAGGGAAAAATTTATGATGACGTTGGGATTTGCATCATTTAGTGGAATCCCTTGTGCTTCAAACGGCGAGAGAGTGCTAGCAAAGACGCCTGCTTTTCTTGTTGTTTTAATTGATGTATCATATACATGGTCGTCGTTACATGCTAGTCTATTTTCTCATTTAGCTTATCACCCGTTTTCATGACTGCGTAATAAAATAAAATCTTTCGCCAAATAACGATTTTTACACATTCAAAGCACATCGCTGAGTATATAATTAACTTAAAATTTCATCCAAAAATCACTCTGTCTATAGTCAAATCTTGCATATTGCTATTGTGAAAAGTGCGAGTCTTTTTGACGATTTATTATAAACGCGACTTTTTTTCATGTACATGTACTGTATATCGACATATTTGCATTGTCAATTTATCACATTTTCCTCATTTCGTGCGATGTGCATTGTTTATAATCCGTGCATATACTTTTGACATTTTAGAATGTACAACAAGCAATACAAATATCGCTCAATTCAGTAATTTTAATTCACGTTAGGCATAGAGATGTGTCAAGTATAAGGTAAAATTAGCACCACACTTGAATTCGGAATGTCCCATTTTGTACACGGGTATTATCCACTCATTTATCTGATGTGTACTGGAATGTTTTCCATTCTTTGTGTATTTATATATTAAATTATTTTCTTGTAGAATAAGGGCATTTACCATAGACAAAAATGCCTAAAACATTGTGCAAGTTTAAACATATGTTTGTATGCAGAAATCTGCAAATGCAACCGAGTTTACCAACAGCTATTATTTGATAAACTGTCCTGGCTCATTTGTGTAGAGTACATGACGTAGAGTGTGACGAAGAAGAAAGTTTATCGAATTCATAAATTCATTTGAATATAGTGAAAGAATGGCATAAGGGTCTTTATTTAACTATGCTAAAATAATTATTAAAGACCATAGATGCAAAATCGTCAATTATTGAATAAAATGGATTATTTATGGATTTTAAAGGATTATTAAAGGTAAGATGCTAGTCTAGTTCGAAGGCGTTTGGGTTTTTGTTTGTACTTTTGTCGTTCCCTGTTCTCGGAGAAATGATTTTAACATGGGCGCCATTGATGCATCGGATCACACACGGCATACCCATAACAGAATATAAAAAACACGTTCTGTGCGTCCTTAAATTCGTTGTTCGAAGTTGGAAATCGTATTGCCCTGTAAATTAAGTCAAATAAAGTGTCAGTCGCTGCAATTGTCTGTTTACTCGTCGAAATTATGAAGGTCGTCGATGGTTAGCTTTTATAATGTTGCGCGCCGCGGCCATTTTGTGTAAGTTACCTCTCGGTTACTTGTACTTACCCACCTCGGGAAGCATGGTATGTTTTAACTGGGTTTTAACCGATCGGTATAACTAACCAATTTTTATACAAACGCTTACCGACCAGTAACCAACAAGTTACCGACTTTTAACCGCCGGTATGTGGTTAACCGCCGGTTTAACTGTTTATACAATCGAGTGCTGGATTTTAACTTAGAAGATACTTTCTTAAAACAGAAAATATCATAAAAGCGGAAAGTTTCTAGCCCTATTGACCTGTGTGGAATGCACAGGCTAATCTGGGACTAAACATTAAGCACATGCATTAAACCCTGTTTTGACAGAGCACAGCTCATATTTATTCAGTATTTTTTGGCAAACCATTGAATGCCAATACGACTGATTTTTTCTTTCATAAGAAGACAACCCCAATAGCTGTTAAACCGAAAATAATAGTCATAAGGAAGAGCCAAAAAGAAGGAGGTGAGAAAGTAACGGCCCCTACTCCATCTGTCGTTACCATCAGGCCACTGCCCTCGACTGATCATGATGATGATGGCGATGATCAGGGCGGGGATGAGGCCCAATCTTTGTCCGAGAAGGAGAACCAGCAAACGGGACCCAATATTTTATTTCTTTGCGAGATTTGCAAAGCGGTCTTCAATAATGTACAACTGTTACGGGTAAGTACAAGTACATAATCACGTTCAATTCTTTGTACTATGACTTTTGACTGTAATTTTCAAAGTGAATTTTGGCATCTTTATTAAAGGACATGGTTCACTAACCACCAAAAAACGCCCAACCTCAGATTTTCCCAATATTTATGCTGTAATTATTGCAATATGTCTATTTTTTAAAAATGACGTTCGTTTTGCAATATACATAACTACGACGTCAAAATTGACGAATAAACAACCCCTAGTAACACAACGAAATGGCGCTCATTTATGACGTCATCTAACATGCCGTTATTGCGCTGAATTACGTTTGCGCTTATGTTACATTTTCCACTGTCAAAACATTGTCTAGATCGATCCATATCGGATTTTGTTTAAAGATGTTTTGGTAAATAAGGCTAATTATAGATTTCCATTTCACTATAGGGTACACTTCTTGTATATTTTGTCAATTTCTTTCGATAAGAAGAATTAAGCGAGTAGAGTAAACAGTCAACTTGTGTATTTGAGAAAAATCGGTATTTACATGCGTCCCAGTTTCCGGTCAAATATATTTGAAGGTGTAAGTCTCTTTCATTGATTATCATGAAAATAAAGCCTTTTTTCATTTAAAATATTTATGAAGAGTTACTAGATAAATATTATATTATTATACTTAGTTGTGGCGTGACACTCTAGTGCATTCAGTTACAGCGAACGTTCGCGAACGTTCTGCTATTGAACGCCACGAACCGACGCGAACCCTCTCGGGGGTAGTTCGCTAGCGAAACCAAAGTCTAGTGCGTTCAGTTACGCTCGAGTGGTCATTGTCGGATCGGGTACTACTTACATGTACCCCGGGTACTCTTAAGTATACTTAAATGTACCCCGGGTACGGTAAATATACTTAATCGTACCCGGTCGATATAAGACTTACCCGATTTGTATTCCAGTCCAAAATCCGATGTCGTTAAAACGCTGCCGATAATCTTAAACAAACTTCTGTTTATAAAAACTGCATCAACATGCTTTTTGGGTACGAGTTTCAATAACATAAAGGCCATTTTACAGAAAATTAACATAAATGTAAATATAATTAATTTAAAAAAATAGCCGACAACGACCGATTAAGCGTTAAATTTCCCGGGTACGTTTAAGTACATATATTAACCGTACCCGGGGTACATGTAAGTATAATTAAGAGTACCCGGGGTACATGTAAGTAATACCCGAGCCGACAATGACCAATCCAGCTTCAGTTTCAGCGAATGTTCGCTATATTTCGCGAACCGAAGCGAACCCTTTCGGGAGGTAGATCGATAGCGAAACCAATCGTTCAATAAGACCGAATCGGAAATGAACGATGATTGGCAAACGTTCGTTGTAACTGAACGCACTAGATTTGTGACGGTAAACCTCGTAGATTTGTCAATTCTCCCAACCCCTGACCGATAACATTCATTTCATAATTCAGTAGCATACTATAATCTATATTTTATGTTACAACGGACTTCGTCTCCATTTACACGCTAGAGTGAAAAAGAAGACAGTTCATAGCTATTAGCGTAAACGAGAATGATCAGAAATATAAACAATTAATAAGGAAATAGACAAAAGCAACCCTTCATCTGTTTGATGAATTATATAGATCTTAACATATGTTAAGTAACTAATTATTTTAATGTTATACCAGTAACATATTGTTTGCTCATAACATTTTTGTTAACATGACTATGCATACATTTTGATTAAAAGCATGTATCCATGCACATCATTTCCATTATAGCAGGTCCCAATTGAAAATGACGTTAATGTCAAAATGAGCAATTTCCACTTATGTCTCAAGGTTTCCCAGTGCTAACACAAAGCCAAGGCTTAAAAACTTGTATATGAAACGTGCATGGAGACCCTGGTAGAATGAAATAAAATCAGTCTAAAAAACTTCGCTATCACTCTCGCTAGAATTTGAATCATCAATACGAATTGCAGAAGCGTCAGACAGGTACTTTCCCCAGTCTCGAACCCCTAAACTTTCCTTTTGCTGATATCTACCGGCAGACAAGAACCAGACTACGGCTGCAATGTGTGAACACATTCCAACCACTCGCGATCCAGTCTTGCATTGGCAGTACCATGATTTGACCATATCCTCACTGTGACGTATCCACAGCATGTACCTTCTAATAGATGTATGGCGACTTTGCAATTTTGCAGAAATCAAACTTTGCTCGTGAACATGCACTTTAATGTCACAATTTCCAGTTGTATGCGCTTGCATGTAGCTCGTACTCAAACGCAATTGGTAAACACCAAGTGTTAGTTCACTTAGCTGTTCATCACTTAAACGCGGAAATAAAAAGAGTACATGTTCAGCTTTAATAACACAATTTATCTCGCAAAGAAATTGCAATTATGAATACATGTGTGTAGTTTAAAAACATATTTATCGTCATGTTTACAACATCTTCCAAAATGAGCAGATTTGAATGTTAAAATCAGCACTTTTTCGCTTTAAATCGCCGAGACTGTACCGAAACCCTATCCGTGTGCTTGTGATTTTCGTTCGTCTACTACAATAGGCAGATTATTTTACTTTACAATATTTTTTAACCACAAACTGCTGTTGCTGACATTCAAACACTATTTAAATTATTGCTTTTCGTACATTAAAAATCGGCACTTTTTGTTGTATACAGATATCTGAATTGCTTGCAAAATGTACCTAGTAAACATTTCAAAAAAATAGCAGAAAATCTCAGTTAACATTAAATACTCACTGTTTGGATTTTCTCCCTTGAAAAAGGATATTATCGTTTGATCAAACATCTTTAATATACATGTAGATCTACGTGTTTATTAATAGATCTTTGTTTGCACCGATATGGAAAACACATTAAACTTTATTTACACACGCATAAGACGACATATTCCATTATCAAATTAATGTATTTACGTTGTCTTAACGTGTTCAGGAATGTTTCATTTTAACTTTAATTTGTTTCCAATAACTCAATTTTTATAAATGTCCGGTAAATACATGTACTTCTGTACAGTGGAAAATTACCTCCCTTTAATGACCCTAAATTCGGCCCTCGTACAAATGCATGCGCATATCAAACAATGTTTTGTTTGCACTTACTTGTAAATAAAGAACCCAGAATGTATCAGTAACTTTTAAAAAAATATTTCGTATTATTAAGAAAGTTATTAAACAAAGCCCTTTCTTACGTCCGAGCACTACTCGCTAACCAGTAAATATCTACTTTAACAGTGACATCGTTCGTAATCGCGCGAATGGATTATAACATACGTTTTAGTAAGCCATAATTATGGACCATGAAATGGGTAAACCATCATTTTTTGAATAGAAAAAATAATTGTTTATCTAAATGCCAACTTACCTTTAAGATATCGGGTAAATCCGACTTTGGAAAACGCGTCGTCTGCACTTTGTTTACATTGGATACCGACGCTATTCGTACCCAGTTATTTTCGAATGGCGCGTACACAAAATCGTTTCTTATGGCTTCTTTTTTTAACACCAACATTGATAAGATCATTATTTTGCCATTTCAGACTTAAAACCTCTAATAAATTTCGGTAATAAGTGGTATTTTAAGCAGTGTTTTTTAATATAGGGTTAAAAAGATAGGTTCAATAAAGCATGGTGGGTTCTCGGAGATCAGCACTGGGTTACACATTTTTTTAAAGTAAGATATGAGCGCGCAATAACACCTTCACAAAAATATAGTATTTTGTCTTTTGTTGTTTTTGTTACTGTTTAAGACAAAATTTGTCATGGTGTTCTCGTGCGCTGACAGTTTATTTGTTGATGAAACAAAGAAATTTAGTGTAAATTCGCCGTTTTCTTGTTTGTGATGTACTTTTATCATGATTTTTTTTACAATTGAAAACAAGGCACACTTATAAAATTTGACTTTTTGTGCAATTTAAATGTTATAGAAGATGAATACAAAATAAAAAAATGACATTTTTGAAAATTTGATTTCATTGATTTTTGGGGCGCTTTTGGGTGGTTAGTGAACCATGTTCTTTAGTGTTCATATGAGACATTTGACCAGCATGGTGTCCCTTTAATGATTACTATCATGTAGACTTTACCACATATTTCAGTAACATGCCAAGTAATCAACAGTGTGTCCTATTATTGCACTTTGACCATGGATGTTTATAAAAAAAGAATGCATCTTGCAAAATGAGTGTTTCAATATTTTTCAACAAAGATTTATTGATAAAATGCTTTCACAATTACTAAAGAAAAGTTTCAACTATTCATGACAAAGACAAAGGTTTCTTGGAAACCTGAAACGCAGTAAAATCACTGCTATTTTGGCCAAAACATATTTATCCCACTTTTACAGCGAATTCGGTTGATTAAAGCCCCGTTTATTTAATTTCATCTATAATCAACGGCACATGCTAAGTTGTTAGGCTGCGTTGTAAACAAATGAAGTTCCTTGTATATAACAATTAAATGTTATATTGATGTTATAAAACTTTTAGATTTGCAATTCAATATGAATAAAATTGTAATTAATAACACACGACTCTTTCTCACAGAACGATATTCTGATTTAAAAAAATAATCAGCGTTTATTTTTGGAACGCGGAGTAATACACTTGGTTACACTACAGTCATTATCAAAGTACGACAAACACTCATTAAAACTAATTTTTTTTAAATAAAAAGGTTTACTGAATAAACAGTGGGATAAATAGAATAATAGATTAGTGTTGATTATAGATCAGGTTTATCATGCTCGGCACGAAAACGAAAAAGCACCCGCCTAAGCTTTAAATAACAACACTGCTTTTCTAAGCTGTATATTATATCAAAATCAGCGTTGCCCTATAATCCTATTCCAGTCGCACAAGAAGTCTGACCACAATGAGACAGACTACGTGTGTGAGAAATGCAGCCGTGTGTTCACCCAGCAGCGAGCTCTTTCCCGTCACATGGAGGATGCACACGACAAGCATGACAGGCGCTTCCTGTGTGACACCTGTGTTAGAGAGTTCAAGAGTTCCAAGGATCTCAGCGTGCACATTGCTGGTGGGTGCCCAGTAACAGGGTTGTCTTTAAGTTACACACATGTCATTGCAAGTTAACACTACATGTACTGCAATTGACGACCTTATTATAATCTTAATTAAAATTGTATCGGTAATAAATAATGTTGTCAAAAAACAAATTAGCATGGCTTAAAATAAAAAGCCATTTTCACTTTGCTTCTTATGGGGGAAAGGATTAAATAAATGTCTGATACATGTAGCAGCCGACTTTAAAATCAATGACTTCAAAAGACATTTCAGACCCGGGAGTAGTTCTAGTGGTGTTGAATTTCATTATGCTGTATAAAATGTAAACAAAACAAGACATAAAGATGGTACCACCAAATATGTCCCAACAGCTTCTGGGCTTAAGCAAAGCGCGGGAAAGGCCTGATTATGCCACTAAGATAACCCATAAGATATTCCATATGAAATATATATATTTATATGTTTAGGTTTACATACATTTGCAAATGTTTGCTAAAGGAGTAATAAATATGAGTACGATATTCCTGTGGTAAAAAGCCCATACACACTCAAAATCATCAAATATTTAGTACAATCTTTCAAAAAATATAGTTAACATATAAAAATCAATGCTTCTTATAGCAATAACCAAAATGTCAACACTAGATGTGATCTGGTAACATAGATTGAACACGATACAAAATGCTCTTTTTAGCTCACTTGTCACAAAGTGACATGGTGAGATTATTAGAGCTGCAACTATTCGATCCGATGCATCGAAAACTGGTTCGAAATGCATCGATTTGATTACGATACCAAACAACCAAATTCAATTCGATTCTTCAACATATAGACATATATATACATAGATACGTAAAGCTCGCTGTATTCTGACTATTTGATACAGAAAGGTGTAGGTTTTATCTTTACCTGTAATTACAACGCGCGCGATTGGCCGCTTATTACTTTAATCATCCAATCAATAAGTGCGTTACAGTCTACTTTTGGAAAAAGCGTCAAAATGGCTGAACAAGTTGTGGCCGACATATTGAAATTATCAGATGCGCCTAAGAAGCTAAAATCTAAAGTGTGGCAGTATTTTCGGTTTGGGATGGTAGCCCTCCCGATAAAGCAAAGTGTAAACTGTGCTTCACAGATGCAAACATAAGGTTGATTTAGCAAGACTAATAGGTAGCACAAGTGCAACTACTCAAGTCGCCAGCCAGAAAAGTAGTTCTGTTTCTGTTTGGAATTTGTTAAGTTTATTAGAGAATGTGCTTTGTCCTACAGGTAACAGGTGATGCTGTCACGGCACAATGGTAGACATGCTTGTAGCGGTTTTGATATAAGTATTATAGTGATAGTACTATAACTCCACTGATTCCAGATGTTCTTATGATTATTTATTTAATTTTATATTATTGTGTATTCAACACAATCTTCCAGTCACAAGTTTTTTATATTAAAATTGAGTCCTAATTTGCTATTCTTTTTTATGTGTTTTATTGAAATATTGACATAGTTTGATAGACAATGTGCAGTTTCTTGCAAAATATTTCTTTCAAATGTTAATTTAACACACTTTCAACAGTTTTTAAAACACTGTTGAACCAACTAAACTATATCAAACAAACACACAATTTGACAAATGCCCAAGATATCTAGGTATGCGACTTTTTTGAACAGAAATGTTTATTTTGAGGCAGAGGAGTGAATATAAGATAAAACTAGGTTTGAAGATGAATCAAATGGAAAAAAATGTTATCGGGGTGTCTGAAATTGAAATCAAATCGAGCTGTATTTGAAACGTTGCAGCTCTAGAGCTTATGTGACCCTGTGAGGTCTGGCGTCCATATGTGTGTGTGTGCATGCGTGTGTCTGTCAACAATTTGTTTGTGTAGACAATGGATGTCACAGTTTTCATCCAATCTTTATGAAATTTGGTCAGAATGTTTATCTTGATAAATCTGGGTTGGGATTATATTTGGGTCATTGGGGTCAAAAACTAGGTAACTAGGTCACATAATAGGTCAAATAATAGACAAAAACTTGTGTCAACAATAGAGGTCGCAGTTTTCATCCAATCTTTATGAAATTTGGTCAGAATGTTTATCTTGATGAAATCTGGATTGGGATTGTATTTGGGACATCTGGGGTCAAAAACTAGGTCACAAGGTCAAATAATTGAAAAATCATCAACAATTTGTTTGTGTAGACAGTAGAGGTCACAGTTTTCATCCAATGTTTATGAAATTTGGTCAGAATGTTTATCTTGATTAAATCTGGGTTGGGATTGTATTTGAGTCATCTAGGGTCAAAAACTAGGTTACTAGGTAAAAAAAACTAGGTCAAATAATAGAAAAACCATGTGAAGACAATAGAGGTCGCAGTTTTCATCCAATCTTTATGAAATTTGGTCAGAATGTTTATCTTGATGATATCTGGCTTGGGAATGTATTTGGGTCATCTGGGGTAAAAAAACTAGGTCAAATAATAGAAAAACCTTGTGTAGACAATAGAGGTCGCAGTTTTCATCCAATCTTTATGAAATTGGTCAGAATGTTTATCTTGATGAAATCTGGGTTGGGATTGTATTTGGGTCATCTGAGGTCAAAAACTAGGTCATTAGGTCAAATAATAGAAAAAAACGTCAACAATTTCTTTCTGTAGACAGTAGAGGTCACAGTTTTCATCCAATCTTTATGAAATTTGGTCAGAATGTTTATGTTTAACAGATATGTTTATCTTGATGAAATCTGGGTTGGGTTTGTATTGGGTCATCTGGAGTCAAAAACTAGGTCACTAGGTCAAAAACTAGGTCACTAGGTGAAATAATAGAAAAACCTTGTATAGACAATAGAGGTCGCAGTTTTCATCCAATCTTTATGAAATTTGGTCAGAATGTTTATCTTGATAAAATATGGGTTGGGATTGTATTTGGGTCATCTTGGGTAAAAAACTAGGTCACATGGTCAAATAATAGAAAAACCTTGTGTAGACAATAGCGGTCACAGTTTTCATTCAATCTTCATGAAATTTGGTCAGAATGTTTGTCTTGATGAAATCAGGGTTGGGATTGTATTTTGGTCATCTGGGGATAAAAACTAGGTCACTAGGTCAAATAATAGAAAAACCTTGTGTAGACAATAGAGGTCACAGTTTTCATCCAATCTTTATAAAGTGTGATCAGAATGTTTATCAAGATGAAATCTGTGTTCGGATTGTATTTGGGTCACCTGGGGTCAAAAACTAGGTCAATAGGTCAAATATTAGAAAAACCTTGTGTAGACAATAGAGGTAACAGTTTTCATCTAATCTTTATGAAATTTGGTCAGAATGTTTATCTTGATGAAAACTGGGTTGGGATTGTATTTGGTTAGTCAGGTGAGCGATTTAGGGCCATCATGGCCCTCTTGTTGTTTTTTTGTTGGACAATATATTCAACACATGACTTTCATGTACCAAGTTAGTGTTTGTGTGTCGTATGAATATATCGTCGCTGTCTGTGTCCTTCTCAAACCTCTTAGCTACAACATGCCAATTTTTCAGGAGAGAGAAAAAACCATCACATTTTTTATAACGATGTTTTAGAAATTGAAATTCTGTAAAAAAAATACCAAACAAATGAAGCTGCAAAATATGGTATAAGCCGTAGACGCGTAAGTCATACTGATTTTCAGAAATGGTAGCTACGATATTTTGTCACCACAGTTTTGTCATTTTAATGAGCTACGACTTTTTCGCCGGAAAAAAGCCAACAATTATTCTACAACATTTCGCAACATGGCTTTTGCAAGGGCTCTAATTGACGTAGAGCTACGAGATATAGCACAAAACACGTGCCAGACTTCATATATTCGGAAAAGACGAAAAAAAAATTTTTTTTGTTTTTTTTATAGCTACAAGGTTTGAAAACGACAGCGACGATATATCATTGAAGGAAATTAAAATGGAATATATCAGGGTGCAGGATCACGTGAGTTTGTGGGGTTCACAATTGAATGTTAATTGATGTAAACACACAAATAACTTTATTAAACAATTTTTCTTTAGAATTTCAACTAGTGCATAAAAGACAGTTTTGTATGCTTCTTATAGCAATATGAAATTCATCACAATTACTGCATTTAATAAGCCTGTGTTCTTGTCCAAAAGTTTTATATGTAAGCATTCATCATCATGGTTATGCAGCATGCAACGTGAAATTTTGGCACCAATTTCAGATGTATTAAAGGATTTATTCTTAAATCTTAAGATATCACCACAAACTGCAAGAAAAACTTAATGCGTTTATGCACTCAAGATTTTTGCAAATGAATTACAATAAATTGAGATATTTAAAAGAATGAAGTTTTTAACGATGTGTTAACATTTGTGCCACAAAATTTTTGAAATGAGCATTTTGTATTTGTTACATCTATGTAATTATATTATATCTAGCGTTTTAATTTTGACTAATGCTATAAGGAAAACTGATTTTTTATTAATTTACTTTATTTTACGAAATATTCATTGATTGCAATTATTTATGTTACTTTAAGATTGCCACAACAGCACACTGGCCATGAAATGTGACGTGTGTGAGCAGATGTTTGAGGACATAGGTGACCTGATGAACCATCGCAAGATCCACTTTGACTACGCCTGCTTCTGTACCAAGTGTTGGCAGGGCTTCTTTGACTATCTGGAGCTGGAAACACACATCTCTGTAAGTAGGATAAAACTGTCACTATCTGGAGCTGGAAACACACATCACTGTAATTAGTATAAGGGCTTCTTTGACTATCTGGAGCTGGAAACACACATCTCTGTAAGTAGGATAAGGGCTTCTTTGACTATCTGGAGCTGGAAAAACATCTCTGTAATTAGTATAAGGGCTTCTTTGACTATCTGGAGCTGGAAACACACATCTCTGTAAGTAGGATAAACTGTCACTATCTGGAGCTGGAAACACACATCTCTTTAAGTAGGATAAGGGCTTCTTTGACTATCTGGAGCTGGAAACACACATCTCTGTAAGTAGGATAAACTGCCACTATCTGGAGCTGGAAACACACATCTCTGTAAGTAGTATAAGGGCTTCTTTGACTATCTGGAGCTGGAAACACACATCTCTGTTAGTAGGATAAGGGCTTCTTTGACTATCCGGAGCTGGAAACACACATCTCTGTAAGTAGTATAAGGGCTTCTTTGACTATCCGGAGCTGGAAACACACATCTCTGTAAGTTGGATAAACTGTCACTATCTGGAGCTGGAAACGCACATCTCTGTAAGTAGGATAAAACTGTCACTATCTGGAGCTGGAAACACACATCTCTGTAAGTAGGATAAACTGTCACTATCTGAAGCTGGAAACACACATCTTTGTAAGTAGTATAAGGGCTTCTTTGACTATCTGGAGCAGGAAACACACATCTCTGTAAGTAGGATAAGGGCTTCTTTGACTATCTGGAGCTGGAAACACACATCTCTGTAAGTAGTATAATGGCTTCTTTGACTATCTGGAGCTGGAAACACACATCTCTGTAAGTAGGATAATGGCTTCTTTGACTATCTGGAGCTGGAAACACACATCTCTGTAAGTAGGATAAACTGTCACTATCTGGAGCTGGAAACACACATCTTTGTAAGTAGTATAAGGGCTTCTTTGACTATCTGGAGCTGGAAACACACATCTCTGTAAGTAGGATAATGGCTTCTTTGACTATCTGGAGCTGGAAACACACATCTCTGTAAGTAGGATAAACTGTCACTATCTGGAGCTGGAAACACACATCTCTGTAAGTAGTATAAGGGCTTCTTTGACTATCTGGAGCTGGAAACACACATCTTTGTAAGAAGGATAAAACTATAACTATCTGGAGCTGGAAACACACATCTCTGTAAGTAGGATAAAACTGTCACTATCTGGAGCTGGAAACACACATCTCTGTAAGTAGGACAAGGGTTACTTTGACTATCTGGAGCTGAAAACACACATGTAAGTAGGATATCAATGAGCTGGAGCCTCAAGTAGTAGGGTCAGATACAAAATAGTATATTGGGCTGGGTAAAAGAGGCAGGTTGGAAAGTCAAACCCCTCACCTGACCTTTTTATGCCCCCGAAGGGTGGCATATAGTTTTTGAACTGTCCGTCAGTCTGTCTGTCCGTCCGAAAAATTTAACATTGTTCATAACTTTTGCAATATTGAAGATAGCAACTTGATATTTGGCATACATGTGTATCTCATGGAGCTGCACATTTTGAGTGGTGAAAGGTCAAGGTCGTCCTTTGAGGTCAAAGGTCAAATATATGGCGTTTGTCCGTCTGTCCGAAAACTTTAACATTGCTAAAAACTTTTGCAATATATAAGAGAGCAACTTGATATTTGGCATGCATGTGTATCTCATGCAGCTGCACATTTTGAATGGTGAAAGGTCAAAGTCAAGATCATCCTTCAATGTCAAAGTTCATATATATTGCTTCAAAGTGGCGCAGAAGGGGGCATTGTGTTTCTAACAAACACATCTCTTGTCCTGATTATTTGTTAAATCCAATTACAATTTTAGTCAGTTATGTGAATTTGAGATTTTTGAATATAGTATTAAAATGTGCAATATTTGAAAAATGTATTTGATCTAAAAAGATACTCCCACCTTGTGTGTTGACCAGTCCATAAGGGAAGCAGACAAAGGGCAAACCTAAACGGATCACTGAAATTACATGTAGCTCTTTTAAACCAAGATCTTTTCATACTTGTCCCAAAACTTGCTATTTTGGCTCAAGAATGTTTAAAGCTGGAGATTAATCAAAACACTGTTTAAATCTCAAGTCCTTTTTTTAAACGACCATGACTTGTTCTGATAAACAAAACACTTTTCAATAACTTGAAGACTAAGTGATCACCAACTCCTTATTACAAAGAAGACATCATATCCATTACATGGGTAAAAAATTTCAGTTCTAACTTGTAGATGATATAGTGGATATTCTTGCAATATCTCACAATATTGTCACTGTCTTATCATATCACTTTGAAAACAAATTTACTACACTTTTTGTTATAAAATATTAGACCAAAAAACCTTCTTGCATTTTCTTGGCAAATAACAAGTTTCTTGTTTGATATTTTCAGCAAAACTGCAGATACAGGGAAGCCTTGTACAAGTGTACCATCTGCGGCAAGAAGTTCACGAAGTTAAACCTTATTAGCAAACACATCGACACACATCCAGTACACGCCCCTCACGTGTGTAGAATGTGCGGCCGTGGATTCACCACCGAACGAGACCTCAAAAATCACCGCGTTGCAGCCCATATTATTCGACCTTACAAATGCGAGCTCTGCGAAAAGACCTTCAAGAAGAAGGAAGCATTGGTGGAGCATCGCCGCATTCATCTACGGGTGAAATTTCCAGGCGGTTTGAGTTTGGCTGAGTTTTCTGCACTTTTGTCGGACGAGAAGTCGACAGATGCAATCCAGGATGAGGCTACTGAGTCAGTGGAGATGAAGACTGAGTTTGCCTGTACGTTGTGTGGGATTTGTCTCGCTTCCCAGGGCCAGCTTGACCAGCACATGCACCGGCACGAGGTCACGGAGGAACACTACAAATGTGACCACTGTGATAAGGTCTTCTTTGCACTGAGTCTGCTCACGGTACATGCCAGGAGGGACCATAAGATAATTGTGGGCACTAAGGTAGGATAGCCGTTGTGTTGAAGGGATTTTAAATAAGTTTATATACTTAAACTTGCAAACGTAAGTTTAATACAAAATTAAAAAATTCATTTTCTTTTAATGATGTTATAACCGATGCATTATCATGTTCATTTAAACAAAAAATGTGCTAAAAACAATCCCTGCAAGTGAAAAAGTATTTTTATTTATTGATATTTGCTTTTAAGGTAATTCCTAAATAACAGTAAATGCTGTGCAAAATAAAGTCCCAATCAGGAAACAAATCTGTAAATTAACTTTAGAGTTTCTATGGCCAATCTATCACATAGGCTGTGCCCATGTTTCAGGACAGTTCCTCGGCAGTGATGGGTAACGTGTGCCAGTGGGAGGGCTGCAGCAAGGTGTTCTACGACCGGCTGAAGCTGCGACAGCACATGAAGTACCATGAGCAGCGGGCTGACAAGATTGCCAGGGGCATACCCGTCACACAGGGCAAAACACCTACCATGTGCAACATCTGTGGACAGGTCGGTAGTTTGGACGATTGGTTCAACAGTTCTTAATAAAACCCTCATAGGGAGGCATTATGTTGGAGCCCCTTTCTTGGTAGATTAGTTTTACGATGTCAACCGAATTTGTGGAAAAAAATCATTCTGAAGTATATTAATTGTCATCACCATGAGGTGTATATATGCAATACATACGAAGTGATGCGCTGTAAAGTGTCTTGGATCTTGACATCGGCATGGCTGTCTTGCCATGGACAAAATGTACTTTTTGATGTTTGTGTAACTTTTCTTAAACAATATTCGAGTATATACCAATAAATCAGGTGATGGAAATATGAGTTGATGTCGTTAATTAAATTTGCTGTAATTATGCAATTGTGGAAAAGTAAGGCAAAGTCTTAAATTCTCTTCTATATCCTTTATGGTATTATGGTAAATATTTTACTTTGACCTCTTTTTCACTTTGTTTCAAATTGTTCTGCCAAGAAAATGACACTATTTGTCATTCGTCAGTGACCAATTATGGTCAGCATGTGTTTACCTGAATGATTGCCTGCCTCAGGTGCTAAAGTACCGGAGCTACCTGAAGGCCCACATGCTGAACCATCAGGAGGCAGACAAGGTGACATGTGAAGTGTGCGGTGAGACCTTCCCTGACAGCAAGCAACTCACAGACCATAAACGGTATCGTGTAGAATCAACCTTGGAATATTGTAACATCTTCATTAGAGACCTAATATGGGCCTCAATCTCAAACAGATTTCTTAATGATTTTCAATAAGTTTTCTATAAATGTCATACTTACTTTAGAAATTCTTCTTGTTGTCAGTTTTGTCAATATATTGGTTGTTTTCTGTGAAAAGGGTAATTTATGAATGTGCATAAAGTGTTGTCCCAGATTAGCCTGTGCAGTGTACAGGCTAATCAGGGACGAAACTGTATGTCTAATTTGGATTTATGCTCAGAAGAGACTTTCTTAAAAGCAGAATGTGTAATTGCTGATAAGCCTGGAGGCTTGGCCTTGCCTAAAAAAAAATCTGGTTACAAAATACAACATTGATGGTGCATTTACGTTTGTGTCTGAGTTTGGATCATACTTGTATTTTAACAGTCTTTTTCTCTATCTTCTGATTCAAATTGGGGAGTTGGCAATGATAACCAGAATTTACAATTTTATTATAAATTTGTGTTTGTTTACAAGATCATATAATAACTAGTTTTGTTCGACCTTAAAATGTGTATACAGCATAATGTTTGTTGAGCAGTAGTCTGACAGTTGTTCCCTGATGCAGGAGCCAGCACCAGACAGGCAAACCCTTCAAGTGCCAGTACTGTGACAAGCAGTTTGGCTCGAACGCACTCTGTAAGCAGCACATGCTCATCCATACCGGCCTCAAGAAGTATGTGTGTGACGTGTGCGGTAAGGGCTTCATGTCCCGCAAACACTTCCACGACCACCTCCGTCTGCACAATGGAGAGCAGCAGTACCGGTGTGACCTGTGTGGAAAGGAGTTCATTTACTTCAGGTCTGAATATGTACATGTAAATCATGCGTTTGAACTAGTGTGTTGGGGGAGCAAATTTCTCACTTAACTTGGAATCTTGTCATTTGCTCTGATGTTTGCTTATTTCAATATATATCTTTGCAATATATCATATTCTATTATTTTCCTTGTGCAAATTAGTTTAGGGCACAGAACATGCACATATGTACAAATCTAACCAAACCATTCCCATAATGATTTTGGCACAATCTTAAATAATTTTTCTGTGCTCTTTATGTCCCCCACCACTATAGTGGTGGACATATTGTTTTTGCCCTGTCTGTTGGTTGTTTGGTTTGTTTGTTTGCTCCAACTTAAATATTTTGCCATAACTTTTGCAATATTGAAGATAGCAACTTCATATTTGGCATGCATGTGTATCTCATGGAGCTGCACATTTTGATTGGTGAAAGGCCAAGGTCATCCTTAAAGGTCAATGGTCAAATATATAGCTTCAAAGCGGTGCAGAGGAGACATAGTGTTTCTGTCAAACACATATTCTTGTTCATTGTAAAATTGCCGATATTCTCATTGCAAGCTGAGTTTTGTAATAAAAAATGTATGATTAAAATCATGAAATTTCAGTTTGAGTAGTTAGTAAGCACTCTGTAATTTACTTTACATTACTTAATTTCTCATATGAAAATATGCCTGTGTATCAATACCCCTGCAGGAGCCTTGTCCGTCACAAGCAGGTCCATGTAGACCCCAAGGAACGCCTCAAGCCATACAAATGTGAATTCTGCGGCAAAGAGTACACAGAGGTTACCGGATACAAACACCATATGAGATCTGTACACACAGGTATGATGAGTTTGTCAATGGAATACTACCATTACAAATTGAAGTTACAGGGGTGGACATTCACTGGGTTTGACTAGCCAACTGCCCATAGAATTAAGTGTTTACTTCTAGATTTTTTTTAAACCCTGTTCTTTTTATATAAGAACAATTGTATGAACAATAAAGTAGAGTGTGTCTAGGTTATGAAAAGACCAAGATGTTTATATCGTCGCTGTCGATCTCAAACCTTTTAGCACCAAAATGTTAAAAAAAAGATTGTCTTTTCCGAATATATGAAGTCTGACGCGTGTTTTGTGCTATATCTTGTAGCTCTATGCCAATCAAAGCCCTTGAAAAAGCCATGTGACAAAATGTTGTTGCTTGATTGTTGGCTTTTTTGGGGAGCGAAAAGTCCTAGCGACGTCATTTCGCCTATACGGTAGGTACGTCATTTCGTTTGGACAAATTTGGCAAAAACGCTTTTATATTTGCAGCTCCGAGGTTTTCTATCAGGACGAATTGCCGTATCTCATAAAAATGACAAAACTGTAATGACAAAATATGGTAGCTACCATTTCTGAATATCAGTATGACTTATCAGTAATACTTATGCGACTACAGCTTATACCGTATTTTGCAGCTTCATTTGTTTGGGATTTTTACAGAATTTCAATTTCTAAAACATCATTATAAAAAAATGTGACGTTTTTTTCTCTCTCCTGAAAAGTTGGCATTTTTTAGCTACAAGGTTTGAGAATGACAGCGACGATATGTGACTATTTTAAGTGAAGAAATTAATATAACAGTTTCCTTGCAGTTTCATTACGCTACACTTAATACTTTCGTTTTGCAGATTTTATTTATAGACAATCCCAGAATCGATAATATGGGCGCCGCCATATTGGCTATCACGTAACCCGCGATTGAAAACGGTACTGAAGAATTTAACAGATTACAACGTTATCATAGTGTACACCCGCTTTATTCCAATAAACAGTACTTTATGACTTCGCACAGTAGGATTGAAAACAAGTGAATAGTGAAACCAAGTGTCTATATGTATCAGATCGTAAATCGATATAATTTAAATAAAAAATATACACGATAGATTCATAAAATATGTGTCTCTGCAACAATATTCAGTTACAACACGTAATGTTTAAGGCCGAGTTGGCATTTTTAAGCATACCTTTCAGTAATGCCTTTATATAAAATTTAATTATTTCTTTATGAAATAAAATTATTCAAGCATAAGTATAAAGGCATAAAAATATCTAAAGTCTGAAGTAAATGTTGTGATTTTAGCGTAAATAGTGCCGGAGATGTTAACAAAGATCTATCAATATATAAAGATTGGAAACATTCATTCAGACTATTTTTTTTTTATAGATCTTTGATATTAATAAGATAGATTTAAGGTCGATGTAGACAATTATATTGATATCTGCCTTTGTTTAAGCCTATATTATTTCTTATTAAATGTCGTACTTTCTATACTTTCCGGAGATATTCATTAAGAAACATTGTAAGATTAAAAACTGAAGATGACTTCTTTTATTGAATAATACATAGTTTGTCTAAACATTTACCATTTCGCTATTAATATTTCCCTTGTAAGTGTCATTTTAAAGGTAATATACAAATCTATAGCCGAAATGAAGTTTGTGATTCTAAAATTGTTCCGTAAATCTTTATTACATCGAAACTCTGTAAAATTTCAGGAAGAGATTTTTTTTTAAATTTAAATTATGTATCTAGTTTAGTCAAAAACTAAGGTGGTTTTTAGCAATCTTTTATTTAAAAATCGCTCTCAAGCTAATACAAAAATATCTAGCTGGAAATGAATTTTGTGATTTAAATGAACAAGTATCGGAGTTATTCGCTTGCAAAACTGTGTAAGATGTCAGGATATGTCATACTTTTGTTATTGAAAAGGACATATCAGCTTTTGTCTACAACTTTATAATATCACTATTTAAATAACGTTTTACATGTTGCCTGAAATATTATTAAATTTTCTTAATAACATCTTAATTCACGATTGAAATGTTCGACATGAAAAATAATGAGCCTTAAATAAACTTAAATAGTTCCAATTGTGTTCTCTAGATTTCCTTAACGTATGTCTTTATTAAATTTATTTTTGTAAAATGGTCTAAATTTACGCTTAAAAAATAAAAACGCGAACACAATAAGTGATTTATTTTACTTTAATTACGGATTATTAATGACAGCAACACACATCTCTTTTAAAAAAAACACATCAGCCATCAAGGCGTGAACGAAATCGCTAAATGGGAGACGATGTTCCAAGTGTGGATTAAAAGCGTTTATGGGTTTGCCCGTGACACCACATGTCTGCACATGTGTAGATACCGAAATTAAGATAAGATATCACGCGTCACCTTTAAATAACATGTTTAATGACAATCAAGACCTTATTCATGCCAGGGACCTACACCATGTCCATGTCCATGCTGTGTTTTATTACTCTTAAACGAATGCAAATGAACCTTATTTCTACTAATTACGTAAATTATATTTAAAAAAAAACCACAAACTATTATGTGGTTGCCAGATCGATAACAGAAACTATTTAAATCCTCAAATATATTTGATAAAACCGTTTCGCTTCCTTGTTTTGCGTAGGGACCTATACACACATATATAGGTCCATATTTATTTCTTCAGTACCGTTTTGGAGGCGCGCGAGAGTATTCAGGGGCGGGTAATTCGGGAGGTAATCGATTTCTGGGATTGTCTATAATTTATATACCAAATGGTTTCAAATGATTGCATCTTTGTTCCTGCAGTGTATGAAGTGCATGTTTCTTGTACAAATAATCAATGATGATGCAGCTTGAGTCATCACATTAGCATTTGTAGCAGTTAAACCCTTTACAACTGAGAAGCAAAGTGAAAAAGGCTATGTGCAAGCAGCATAAAACTAGAACAGCCTGCAAGTATCTCGCAGCCTGTCTAGGTTTTATGCTGTTTGCTGCTCATCAGTATCTTTTAAGTAGGTTTAGAAATGATGCCTTTAAAACTTGATTGTAGTAAGAAAGACTTTAATTAAATTTTACTTTCAAAAGGACTACACATGCATTAAAATACTTATCTTAGTGGTAAAGGGTTAAATATGTATCTAAGTGGTAAACTAAGGGTTAAATACGTATCTTAAGTGGTTAAGGGTTAAACATTGGAAACAGTATAGATGGAGATTGTGCCCTGTCAGACCAATTTCTGCAGAATTTCTTTAGCATTGACAGCAAATATTGCTGATTACTGAACTGGCGAGGGTTTTAAGTAGTAACTGTTAGCCAGTCAGCATGAAATAGACTTATAGTTATATCATAAATGACAATATAAAGTACAAGGTATTTTCTAATGAGCTCCAGTCAATCTTACCATATTTGTATTTAAAGGTGAGAACCCATTCCAATGTGACCTCTGCGGTGAAAGTTTCCATAGAAATGACAAGTTAAAGCGTCACCTGAAGACTCGCCACCACTGCAAGGCCAACGAGAGTCTGATGGTGACCACGCGACGCCAGTCTGAGGGTGGGCCTATCATCGTGAAGGCAGAGACAATAGAGGGGAACCACAACATGTTCCAGATAGTGCACGGTATGGGGTTCATGTGTAACAGATATAAACGGTACAGGATTCATGTGTACCAGATAGTGCATGGCACGAGGCTCATGTGTACCAGATAGTGCACAGCATGGGGTTCATGTGTACCAGATAGTTAACAGTATGTGGTCCATGTACCAGTTAGTGCAAAGTACGAGGTCCATCTACCAGATATTTCACAGTATTGGGTCCATGTACCAGATAGTGCATGGGACGGGGTTCATGTGTACCAGATAATGCACACCATGGGGTTCATGTGTACCAGCTAGTGCACAGGATGGGGTTCGTGTGTACCAGATAGTGCACATCATGGGGTTCATGTGTACCAGATAGTGCACAGGATGGGGTTCGTGTGTACCAGATAGTGCACAACATGGGGTTCATGTGTACCAGATAATGCACAGCATGGGGTTCGTGTGTACCAGATAATGCACAGCATGGGGTTCATGTGTACCAGATAATGTACATTATGGGGTTCATGTGTACCGGATAGTGCACAGCATGGGGTTTGTGTGTACCAGATAGTTAACAGTATGGGGTCCATGTACCAGTTAGTGCAAGGTACAAGGTCCATCTACCAGATAGTTCACAGTATTGGGTCCATGTACCAGATAGTGCATGGGACGGGGTTCATGTGTACCAGATAATGCACACCATGGGGTTCATGTGTACCAGATAGTGCACAACATGGGGTTCATGTGTACCCGATAGTGCACATCATGGGGTTCGTGTGTACCAGATAGTGCACAACATGGGGTTCATGTGTACCAGATAATGCACAGCATGGGTTCATGTGTACCAGATAGTGCACAACATGGGGTTCATGTGTACCAGATAATGCACAGCATGGGGTTTGTGTGTACCAGATAGTGCACAACATGGGGTTCATGTGTACCAGATAATGTACATTATGGGGTTCATGTGTACCAGATAGTGCACAGCATGGGGTTCGTGTGTACCAGATAATGCACAGCATGGGGTTCGTGTGTACCAGATCACAGCATGGGGTTCATGTGTACCAGATAATGCACAGCATGGGGTTCATGTGTACCAGATAATGTACATTATGGGGTTCATGTGTACCAGATAGTGCACAGCATGGGTTTCATGTGTACCAGATAATGCACAGCATGGGGTTTATGTGTACCCGATAGTGCACAACATGGGGTTCATATGTAACAGATAATGCACAGCATGGGGTTTGTGTGTACCAGATAATGCACAGCATGGGGTTCATGTGTACCAGATAATGCACAGCATGGGTTTCATGTGTACCAGATAGTGCACAGGATGGGGTTCGTGTGTACCAGATAATGCACAGCATGGGTTCATGTGTACCAGATAACAGCATGGGGTTCATGTGTACCAGATAGTGCACAGCATGGGTTTCATGTGTACCAGATAGTGCACAACATGTGGTTCATGTGTACCAGATAATGCACAGCATGGGTTCATGTGTACCAGATAATGCACAGCATGGGGTTCATGTGTACCAGATAATGCACTGTACAGGGCTCATGTGTTCTAGATAATGCACTGTACGGGTTCATGTGTACCAGATAGTGCACTGTATGGGTTCATGTGTACCAGATAGTGCACTGTACAGGTTCATGTGTACCAGATAGTGCGCTGTACGGGTTGATGTGTACCAGATAGTGCACTGTACGGGTTTATGATGTGTACCTGATAGTGCACAGTTCATAGTTCATGTTTACCAGATAGTGTCGGGGTCATGTGAAGCATCAAATAACAGTGAACCTACTCACTTGTATAATTCTATGTTTTGTTTATCTCCAGCATTTGAATTATTTTATCTGTTAATCACATGTGCCCTTTACTGATAGGCTTCTTCTAAAAACTGTCACCTATTGAAAATGTGGGGGAAAAATGATATGCCCCCTTTTGAAGAAAGCAGCAGATATCAGTTGCACAGTCTGTTTGTGTCTGTACATCTGGGCTACTGTCCATATGCATGTCTGCTGATTCCTGTCCATGTCATAACTTTGCCATACATTGATGCACTTCAAAAATTTATCCAAACATTTCATTGTGGGGGCATCAGTGTCTTTAAAAATTTCTTTGACAAATTTCTAGCTAATATTTACACAATTTTGGGAACTTGTATTCTTAAAAAATATCATCTTTTTTTTAAACTGCTATCTGCAGGTGATGAGGACTCCGGTGTGCGGCAGCTGCATGTTGATGTTGTGCAGGACGAGAATGGAGTGGTCGGTACCCAGCAGGTCTACCTAATTGGGCTCGGCAACCAGGAGGGAGGGGAAACAGCTTACCTACAAGTACTTCTTCTCTTTAAAAAGGGCTTAAAGGCATCATTTTAGGAATGACTGTCATAGATATTTTGTAACTTTTTGTTTCCGTGTGAGATTTCAGACTCTAATGAATAAAACTGGTTACAACTTACAGCTTGGGTGGGCATGCGACTCCTTGTCAGATCTTTCCAGTCCAATGATCTTTCAAGGAGTAGTTTTCCTGTGATCATTTATATGTCATTTTCTAATGACACAAGATCTGAGGAACAAATTATCCATTTTATATGCACTTTCTTTTTGAGATGAACTGCCTTTATTTTCAGGTTGTTCCATTGATTTTGTAGGGATTATAGCCCTTTGAAAAATAATTATTATCTGTGTTTGGTTTTGAATGCTAATGATCTAAACTTTATGACATTTCATGCGAAGTATCCCTTCAGGTTTTCAAGTTGCAATATGATATTAGGGAGTTATTGTCAATATTAATAATGACAATTTTTAATGAATTTTACATTTCTGTTGCAAATCAAGGGATCTATATCTGATTTTTATTAGCTCATCTATTTTTTGAAAAAAAATTATGAGCTATTGTCATCACCTTGGCGTCGGCGTCGGCGTCGGCGTCGGCGTCGGCGTCCGGTTAAGTTTTGCGTTTAGGTCCACTTTTCTCAGAAAGTATCAATGCTATTGCATTCAAACTTGGTACACTTACTTACTATCATGAGGGGACTAGGCAGGCAAAGTTAGATAACTCTGGCGTGCATTTTGACAGAATTATGTGCCCTTTTTATACTTAAAAAATTGAAAATTTTGGTTAAGTTTTGCGTTTAGTTCCACTTTTCTCAGTAAGTATCAATGCTATTGCATTCAAACTTGGTACACTTACTTACTATCATGAGGGGACTGGGCAGGCAAAGTTAGATAACTCTGGCATGCATTTTGACAGAATTATGTGCCCTTTTTATACTTAGAAAATTGACAATTTTGGTTAAGTTTTGTGTTTAGGTCCATTTTATTCCTTAAGCATCAAAGCTATTGCTTTCATACTTGCAACACTTACTAACTATCATAAGGGGACTGTGCAGGCAAAGTAATGTAACTCTGACTGGCATTTTGACAGAATTATGTGCCCTTTTTATACTTAGAAAATTGAAAATTTGATTAAGTTTTGTGTTTAGGTCCACTTTATTCCTACAGTATCAAAGCTATTGCTTTCATACTTGCAAGATTTATGAACTATCATAAGGGGACGGTGCAGGCAAAGTTATGTAACTCTGACTGGCATTTGGACGGAATTATGGGCCCTTTATACTTAGAAAATTGAAAATTTGGTTAAGATTTATGTTTTGGTCACTTTACCCCTAAAGTATCATAGATATTGCTTTCATACTTGGAACACTCACAAACTATCATAAGGGTACAGTAAAAGGACAAGTTGCATAACTCTGGTTGTCATTGTTACGGAATTATGGCCCTTTTTTGACTTAGTAACTTTTAATATATGGTTAAATTTTGTGTTTCGATCCACTCGAAGTATCAAGGCTATTGCTTTCAAGCTTCAAATACTTACATGCTATCATGAGGTTACTGTACCTGGCAACTTGAATTTTACTTTGACCTTTGAATGACCTTGACTCTCAAGGTCAAATTATTAAATTTTGCTAAAATTGCCATAACTTCTTTATTTATGATTAGATTTGATTGATACTTTGATGAAACTACTCTTACCTGACATACCACAATAGACTTCACCCAAACCATCCCCCGTGCCCTCCCCCCCCTCCCCCCCCTCCCCCCCCCCCTATTTTTTTTTTTTTTTTTTTTTTTTTTATAAGATCATCTCACAAATGACCACCACACCCTCACACTATACCCCCACCCCACCCCCCCACCCCACCCCCCCCCCAAATTTTTTTTTTGATTTTTTTTTTTTTTTTTTTTTTTTTTTAAGATCATCTCACAAATTATCACCACACCCTCACACTATACCCCCCCCCCCCCCCCGATTTTTTTATTATTTTTTTTTTTTTTCGCTTTTTTGGAAGATAATGTAATAAATGTCCACAACCCCACACTATACACCCCTCTTCACTCCACTCCTCCCTCCTTTGTGATTGAAAATGAGAGTCCCTTCACCTTTAAAAAGAAAATAGATGAGCGGTCTGCACCCGCAAGGCGGTGCTCTTGTTTTTAAGTATGCCATCAGGATGGTATTTTTGTTAAATGAATGTTTGGCCATGTATCTACAGTTTTAGCAATAAGTATGATTGTAATGTTCCTTTATCTGCCCTCATTTCAGGAGACCCAGGTGATAGAGGGTCCAGACGGAGTGCGCTACATCATCGCAGGCTCAGGGGAGGAGCTACAGGTCATCGAGTCTCACAGTCTGCAGGTACTAGGGGGCTACTCAGCCCAGAGACTGCAATGGTTCTCTGTCTCAAATCTAGTGACATGTCCAATTTGTTTTTCCGTTTGTTATTAAAGCCACATCAATACTCAAAATCTAGGAATATTTGTTAAATACTTGGTAAAATATTTCGGAAGTACAACGTAGTTCTGGTGAGCTGCTTGAAGACAATGACGCGTTTGCTCGTAAATGTTCGGATATAGTCCCGGGAAATTCGCATGGTATAAATTGTCACACAAAAAGGAAAAATGAACATTTTGTTTCTTGTTAAATCTATGTTTCCAGACCACATCTATCTTTGAAATATTGGCAATTTTTTAAGGAACACTTATTTGTTATGGTTTAACAGAAAAACACGAAATATTTGTTGGTTTAAGTATTTATGTGGCTTTAATGAAAAAGAATGACCAAAATCAGGCTTTTGTAGCAATGCAACAAAGCCTAGAATGAACTCATAATATTGACAAAAGATAATACTTGTAAAATTTGAACTATTAATTTTAATTGCTAATTTATTATGCCCCCCTTCAAAGAAGAGGGGGTATATTGTTTTGCTCATGTCAATCGGTCGGTCGGTCCGTTGGTCCGTCCACCAGATGGTTTCCGGATGATAACTCAAGAACCCTTACGCCTAGGATCATGAAACTTCATAGGTACATTGATCATGACTCTCAGATGACCCCTATTGATTTTCAGGTCACTAGGTCAAAGGTCAAGGTCACGGTGACTCGTACCAGTAAAATGGTTTCCGGATGATAACTCAAGAACGCTTACGCCTAGGATCTTGAAACTTCATAGGTACATTGATCTTGACTCGCAGATGACCCCTATTGATTTTCAGGTCACTAGGTCAAAGGTCAAGGTCACGGTGACTCGAACCAGTAAAATGGTTTCCAGATGATAACTCAAGAACGCTTACGCCTAGGATCATGAGACTTCATAGGTACATTGATCATGACTCGCAGATGACCCCTATTGATTTTCAGGTCACTAGGTCAAAGATCAAGGTTACAGTGACTCGAAATAGTAAAATGGTTTCCGGATGATAACTCAAGAATGCTTAAGCCTAGGATCATGAAAATTCATAGGTTCATTGATCATGACTGGCAGATGACCCCTATTAATTTTCAGGTCACTTGGTCAAAGGTCAAGGTCACAGTTACTCGAAACAGTAAAATGGTTTCCTGATGATAACTCAAGAATAATTAGGCCTAGGATAATGAAACTTCATAGGTACATTGATAATGACTGGCAGATGACCCTTATTGATTTTCAGGTCACTAGGTCAAAGGTCACAGTGACAGAAAACGGATTCACACAATGGCTGCCACTACAACTGACAGCCCATATGGGGGGCATGCATGTTTTACAAACAGCCCTTGTTAAAGATAAAGACTTAGTTATATGTTTACGTCATGGGACCAAATTCTAGGATTGTGAAAGGTTTCAAGCTTAGGAGTCAGCTTATTAATATTGACAATATAGAATGCTTGTGACATTTAAGGTGTTTTTTATATCAATTGGTTTTTTATTGAGAATGATGACTAAAATTCGAGTTGAATGGTATGGACTCAAAAAAATAATATATAAGTGAGAATGTCTGTAACATCAGGATTGATTTCCATTGTTTTTTATTATGATAGATTTAAGTGTACCTTCCATTCATCTCCAAAGATGTCACCCTCTTCGTACAGAGGCCAAGTTCTCTATACTGACCGAATGTCTTTCCCATTTCCAGCAGCTTGAAGATGGCAGTATCGTGGCAGGTACCATCCAGGAGGAGGATGAGGATATGGTGATCATGAACGACGGCTCCATACTGACACCTTCCCAGGAAACCCTCACCACGCTGGCCAACATGGCAGAAATAGTGCAACACCACTAGCACATCAGCATGCTGGCCAACATGGCAGAAATAGTGCAACACCACTAGCACATAAGACTAATTATGATTTTGTTTATGAAATAGTTTTTACCAATTTCCATGGCCATACAGTTTCTGAGTGTACATTGAACCAGCTGTATGTAACAAAAATCAAAATTATCAAAGTCTGCAACCAATGCACTGGTAAATTTTAAAGCAGACTCGCTCATATGCTTAGTTTCATGTAGGCAGGTTTGTAACATTGGATGGGTCACAAGTAGTGGTATAAGAAACGTAACTTCAATCAGAAAGTCAGCAATGTAGTGATGCCTAATTTTAGACTCTACACAATTTATTTTTCTCATTCACTTATGCGATTATGTTTCTGACACTTATCTACATAATGTTCAAAATTTTAAACAGAATGCTGGTGCCACTTTTAATTTGTACCAATACCATCTGAGTATTGCCAATCTATAATACAGTAATTGTCAAAAATGGTAAACTGCGGTGAAATTCGACCATGCATTAGAGTATATTTCTTGATGAATTGAAATTGAACACATATATTTTGTAAAGATTTTCTGTGCTTTTATTACATCCCTGATTCTTCTCATCTAATAATATTGTGTAAGGAGAACTAAAAGTGATCACAATATTTATGAGCGATTGTATCATGATTGCCTAGTCTGGTTTTGGAAACAAGCAATTTCACCGTTATGGTAAATAAACCAAACTAATACTAATCTATAATTATATTGCCATGTGTTTTTTAGCTCGGCTGTTTTTGGAGAAAACCCCCGAGGTATTGTCATAGCCAGCTCGTTGTGTCATCAGCCGTCTGCGTCCCGCTAAAAACTTAACATTTTGTTAACCTTTTGAACGTTGTTTCTAAAATCAAAGTTCTTCCACCTACAACTTTGAAACTTCATATGTAGATGCACCTTGATGAGTTCTACACGCCACACTCATTTTTGGATCACTAGGTCAAAGGTTACTGGTTACTGTGACCTCTAAAAATCAAAATCTAACAAGCTTTCATTTATTCAAAACTGCACCTGCAGCTGAGCGTTTGCACCCGTTATGCGGTGCTCATCTTTAATGTTAGGAATGATTTTTATTTTTTAGTGTGGATGTGATATTTATTGTGTACATGATAAAGTAAGTTTGTGTTATGGTTTGTTTTGCATCGAGTTTCCGGCTGTTACATTATATAACTGAATTCATATTCGGTCATCATAATTTTCCCTTATACAAGAACCATTCAATTTATTAGTTTCATATATAAGCTATTATACACAAAGAGCTCATTTGATTTGTTGTTGCCAGACAACTTTTGGATGAGAGCTTGCTAGTGCTTTTAAAAATGTCAAGTGTCGCATCGACATGAAGGAACAATCAAGCATTGCACTGAGATTGATTTTTAAGGTAAGGCACAGCTGTACCACTGTACTAAAACTGCCTGGGGAAATTATGTGTTGGCAATGCATGTGTGTATAATATAGTCACTGATTTTCATGTGTAACTAAGCATTTTTATCCCCACGCTTTTTGAAAAGCGTGGGGATATTGTGGTTATCTCCGGTTGTCTGTCCGTCCGTCCTGGCCACTATCTCCTACACTATTAGCACTAAAACCTTGAAACATACACACATGGTAGCAATGAGCATATGAGCGACCCTGCACTATTTGGAATTTTGATCTGACCTCGGGGTCAAAAGTTATGGGGGTTGGGGTGGGGCCGGGTCAGAGATTTTTACTCATTTTTTTAGGTTATTTTACTATAATTTCTTCATTTCTACACAGATTGTCTTCAAATTGATACTGAACCTCTCTTATGACAATACGGTCAATCTCAACTATTTATGGCCCCATTACCAACCCTGGGGCGCCCCGCCCACCCAAAATTGCATTTTACTATAATTTCTTCATTTCTACACCGATTCACTTCAAATTGATACTGAATTTCTCTTATGACAATATGGTCAATCTCAACTATGTATGGCCCTATTACCAACCCTGGGGCGCCCCGCCCACATAGGCCACGCCCACCCAAAATTGCCTTTTACTATAATTGCTTCATTTCTACAAAGATTCACTTCTAACTGATACTGAACTTCTTTTATGACAATATGGTCAATCTCAACTATGCATGGCCCCATTACCAACCCTGGGGCGCCCCTGGGTCAAACATGCGGCGTGGGGATACGCGTCTGCCTCTACCGCGTCATTTCTAGTTTTGAATAAAATAGTTTTTAAGCAAAAATGTGTTAAATTGTTACATTTTATTGTAGCCTTTGTATACATTGATAATTGTGAATGGATTTGTCAAGAATTATTGATTACATGTATCCCTTTGCAATTTACTGACCTATTGGTATTGTCTGTAGTACAATCATGTGATTTTCTTTATCAAGGAATCTATGTAAATGACAAGTCTACATGAAGTTGCAAAGATTTCCTAATGTTAAATTTGCATGGCTCTAACCAGGACCACTTGTAATGTACATAGAGAATAATAGGTTAGTGTTGATTATAGATCAGGTTTATCATGCAAGGCTTGGAAAACAAAAAGCACGAGCCTTGGCGAGCATGATAAACCTGATCTATAATCAACACTAACCTATTATTCTATTTATCCCACTTTTTATCCAGTAAACCTTTTTATTTAAACAAAATTAGTTTAACTGGATAATTTCGCATGTTCACAAGTGCCTGTCGTACTTTGATAATGACTGTAGTGTAACCAAGGTCAGTGTTCCAAAAATAACAGTTTTTTAAATCAGAATATTGTTCTGTGACAAAGAGTCGTGTGTTATTAATTATTACAATTGTAATCATATTGAATTGCAAATCTACAAGTTTTATAACATAAATATAACATTTAGTTGCTATATACAAGGAACTACATTTGTTTTCAATGTAGCCTAACAACGTAGCACGTGCCATTGATTATACCAGAAATTTAATCAACACGGCTTTAATCAACTGAATTCGCTGTAAAAGTGGGATAAAACATTTAAGGGTAGTTTAAAAGTATTAAGTTTGAATGATTTAATGGGAAAGCTTTTGGCTTATTGAGACACCAGCTGAATTCCTGGGTAGGTCCTGTTCTCAATTACTTGAGGATGCTTCCAGAGAGGGGATCAAATGTCCACTAGGACCACTACTCTATTGAGAGGTACTATTATAGAAGACAGGCGCCAACAGATTGGTTAGGGATCAAATATTCACTAGGACCACTACTCTATTGAGAGGTACTATTATAGAAGACAGGTGCCAACAGATTGGTTAGGGATCAAATATCCACTAGGACCACTACTCTATTGAGAGGTACTATTATAGAAGACAGGTGCCAACAGATTGGTTAGGGATCAAATATCCACTAGGACCACTACTCTATTGAGAGGTACTATTATAGAAGACCGGTGCCAACAGATTGGTTAAGGATCAAATATCCACTAGGACCACTACTCTATTGAGAGGTACTATTACAGAAGACAGGTGCCAACAGATAAGTTAGGGATCAAATATCCACTAGGACCACTACTCTATTGAGAGGTACTATTATAGAAGACCGGTGCCAACAGATTGGTTAGGGATCAAATATCCACTAGGACCACTACTCTATTGAGAGGTACTATTATAGAAGACAGGTGCCAACAGATTGGTTAGGGATCAAATATCCACTAGGACCACTACTCTATTGAGAGGTACTATTATAGAAGACAGAGGCCAACAGATTGGTTAGGGATCAAATATCCACTAGGACCACTACTCTATTGAGAGGTACTATTATAGAAGACAGGTGCCAACAGATTGGTTAGGGATCAAATATCCACTAGGACCACTACTCTATTGAGAGGTACTATTATAGAAGACAGAGGCCAACATATTGGTTAGGGATCAAATATCCACTAGGACCACTACTCTATTGAGAGGTACTATTATAGAAGACAGGTGCCAACAGATTGGTTAGGGATCAAATATCCACTAGGACCACTACTCTATTGAGAGGTACTATTATAGAAGACAGGTGCCAACATATTTGTTAGGGATCAAATATCCACTAGGACCACTACTCTATTGAGAGGTACTATTATAGAAGACAGGTGCCAACAGATTGGTTAGGGATCAAATATCCACTAGGACCACTACTCTATTGAGAGGTACTATTATAGAAGACAGGTGCCAACAGATTGGTTAGGGATCAAATGTCCACTAGGACCACTACTCTATTGAGTGGTACTATTATAGAAGACAGGTGCCAACAGATTGGTTAGGGATCGAATATCCACTAGGACCACTACTCTATTGAGAGGTACTATTATAGAAGACAGGTGCCAACAGATTGGTTAGGGATCAAATATCCACTACTCTATTGAGAGGTACTATTATAGAAGAGAGGTGCCAACAGATTGGTTAGGGATCAAATATCCACTAGGACCACTACTCTATTGAGAGGTACTATTATAGAAGACAGGTGCCAACAGATTGGTTAAGGATCAAATGTCCACTAAGACCACTACTCTATTGAGAGGTACTATTATAGAAGACAGGTGCCAACAGATTGGTTAGGCATCAAATATCCACTAGGACCACTACTCTATTGAGAGGTACTATTATAGAAGACATACGCCAACAGATTGGTTAGGGATCAAATATCCACTAGGACCACTACTCTATTGAGAGGTACTATTATAGAAGACAGGTGCCAACAGATTGGTTAGGGATCAAATATTCACTAGGACCACTACTCTATTGAGAGGTACTATTATAGAAGACAGGTGCCAACAGATTGGTTAGGGATCAAATGTCCACTAGGACCACTACTCTATTGAGAGGTACTATTATAGAAGACAGGTGCCAACAGATTGGTTAGGGATCAAATATCCACTAGGACCACTACTCTATTGAGAGGTACTATTATAGAAGACAGGTGCCAACAGATTGGTTAGGGATCAAATATCCACTACTTTATTGAGAGATACAATTATTGAAGACATACGCCAATAGATTGGTTATACTCTATTGAGAGATACAATTATTAAAGACATACGCCAATAGATTGGTTATACTCTATTGAGAGATACAATTATTGAAGACATACGCAAACAGATTGGTTAGGGATCAAATATCCACTACTCTATTGAGAGATACAATTATTGAAGACATACGCCAACAGATTGGTTAGGGATCAAATATCCACTACTCTATTGAGAGATACAATTATTGAAGACATACACCAACAGATTGGTTAGGGATCAAATATCCACTACTCTATTGAGAGATACAATTATTGAAGACATACGCCAACTCATCGGTTATAGCTATTTGAAAATCACTAAATTAGTACATGCTTTTCGGTAGTTTAAATTCGTTTTTTAAAACAGTGAAAACAATTGATATTCTACATTGTTTTACTGAGAATGTAGTATGTTATTATTTGATATTAATTGTGACCTTGACATTTTGGCTATCGACACAGATATTCACGCAACAAACTGTTTCTGCACAACACAAAGATCCATTTGAGATAAGATGTGCCTCAATAATTACCGCAAATAAATTGGTTTAGAATCACATGTATTACTTTAGACCTCTCAACATATAAAGGGGCATACATGCCGTATTTACCTTAAATACATTTATGAGATGCATAAAAACAAATCACACCCTTCTCTCCATATTAACAAACAACAATCATATAGTGGTTATCACTCAATGTTGTATAATCATTTAAGGAAAAACAAGAGATGTGTTTGTCAGAAACACAATGCCCCCTAATGCGCTGCTTTTTTTTTTTACCTTTGACCTAGAAGGATGACCTTGACCTTTCACCACTCAAAATGTGCATCTCTATGAGATACACATGCATGCCAAATATCAAGTTGCTATGTTCAATATTTCAAAAGTTATTGGAAAACTTTACTGTACAGTAAAGTTTTGGGACAGAATGACAGTAGGAAAGACAGACCAAAAACAATATACTCCCGATCTATCGATCCGGGGGCATTAAAATCAAATGATTGAACACAATTTATTCACGGCCGGATAGGGATTAAAAATCTTTACTAGGTGGACAGTGGTACTCCATGTACATTTCATTCAAAACAATTTCACTACTAATTATGATTTCCCGTGTCCGAGGGAAAAACTGAACTGTATTGAGACAAGTATCATTGCAGGGGGGGGGGGGGGGGGGGGGTGGGGGGTGGAATTGTTAAAACCTCAATTGTTAAATTATTACTTATACGTGTAAATTTAAAGTAAAACCATATTTGCCATATGACCCTGTAATATACTGTGCAAATACAATTTGCTTCATGTAACAAACAATATAAGCAAAAACCTTGTGATTTATAAGCTTCTGCTGTGCTTTGTCTTAAAATTTACAAGTAAATACAACATCTGAATGCCTTGTCTTTGTATTTATCATAACTAGCATTAACATGCACCAAACAATATGACCATCAAAATAGCAACCATGTTGACCATTTCAACTCAATAACATTGTTAATGACTGAAAGACCACCATAATGTTAACAATAACACGTTTACAGGCTTATTTGAAATACTGGAACAGTTAAGAACAGATTTTTTATTTTGCACTACCAAGCACGTATTTGTTAAAACAGTTGATTGAAAGACTGGAGTATTAATACCAACAGGTTTCCAGCAATAAATGTTCCTGTCAGCAAACATTTCTTTAAAATTTCAACGTTGTGCAATACAACCCATTTGGGTTTTACCCGTACTGTATTTATTTTTTGTATAATTAAACATTCATTGAAAATATATTTATCTACCAAATTTAAAGCATTAAAGTAATTATAACAAACACATTTGCAAACTAGAAAACTTTGCTCCTGCATTTCAATATCCTCAATTATCAAATGTCAAGCAATGATAACACTTTTTCATGAACATGTTCAAAATTAAACTTCGAACAAATGCAGAGGTTTACCAGACATTGGCTTATATTTCACTCACAACAATGTTACCAGCAAAACTATTCATTTCAATAAAATTTACAAACTTAGAATATTTCAGCATTGTTGACTATTTTAATATAGGCAACAAAACATAGTATACAAAATATTTCTAACTTGAAGCTTGGACATCTTGCCCAGAATAAAAAAATAATTTTCTAATCTGTCTCAATAAAAATACGAGTGGCCGTAAGGGAAAATGTGCACCAATATTCAGTTGAATATACAGAATTGTAACAAAAAACTGTTAAATGTTTCAAACATTTCCATAAACAACAAAAATCCTCAAAATAGAGGAACAATAGAGTAAAGTTCTTAACAGACAGGTCAAACTGTCAGAGCAATATCTCAATCTCGAACACATATTCATGCAGGGTGTCAATTCAGGAGCTGATTTCCTTCATTTTCTCAAGTAGTTCATCTGCCTCCTCGCTACTTTTCACACGAATCAACATAGGAATAGGCTTATCAGCAGCCATCTTTGGGATGGGTGGGCTGACCACACACATCAGGCTAACGTTGTTCTTGCCTTGCCGAGACATGGGCATGGTATCCATCAGGCGCACGTTTAACAGAATGTTACCTGCAAAGGGAGCAAGAAAAGTTGCATTGCACCAATACCAGTTTTCCAATAATTAACTCTTTAATTTGCTACAAAATTATGCATGATTCACAGAGTAATCACAAGAAGAAACAGCTATTCTAATTTGAGTAAAGGAGACCTTGACCTTGTTCTAACAAGCCCTAAGTAAACTCCTTGGTAATGTCTCCATGACAGTTTGCTATATAACAAGAGATGTGTTTGTCAGAAACACAATGCCCCCTATTACGCTGCTTTGAAGCCATATCTTTGACCTTGAAGGATTACCTTGACCTTTCACCACTCAAAATGTGCAGCTCCATGAGATGCACATGCATGCCAAATATCAATATTCAAAAAGTTATGACCAAACTTCAACCAAGGTTAAAGTTTTGTGCCACACACAATGAATTACAGACAGACAGGCAAACAGACAGACAGACAGGCCAAAAACAATATACCCCCGATTTTTCGATCTGGGGGCATAAAAAGTTCCAAAAATGTTAAACCTTTGCATGCTGGGATATTTGCCATCTGTTAAAATGTTGTCTGCTGAATTTCTAAAATCAGCATTTTCTTGGGTTTTTTACAAAGAATAATATAAGATTAGCAAACAGTTTGGATCCTGATGAGACGCCACGTTCTGTGGCGTCTCATCTGGATCCAAACTGTTTGCAAAGGCTTTCAAAATTCAGTTCCAGCACTGAAAGAGTTGAATCAAACTTAAGTACTTGACCAGAATATAGTACAATATTGCACTAACCTAATGTTGTATCTGCTCGTACTAGAAGTTGAGCTTTGTTGTCAGTTTTCTTTAAATGCAGAAATCCCACGCCACGATCCTTCCACTCTCCGTCCTTCTGATAGAACAACTTGCACCTTAAAAAAAGAGGAATTAATAAGTTAAGTAAATTTCATATGTTCAATGCTCTGTGAAAAAGGCGTTTAATGTTTGTGCGGTAAGTCTTATCTAGAATGTGACTTTACACACATGCATTAAACCCCCTTTTCGCAGACTAACCCTCATTTACTTTTTTTGAAGACTCTTATGCTGTCTCAACCATCTTTCAAATTGTTTGAATGGTTTTTACATATGAGGAAATCATGCCCTAAAGAAAAACACCATGAAACAAGTTCTGAATCAACCTATCAATGTTAAATAACAAGAGGGCCATGGTGGCCCTGTATTGCTCCACTGTTTTTTTATGCGAAAAAAACGTGCAATGCGCATGGGTTGAAATGTACTCAAGCATGTGACTTTCTCTTTCTATCCCTCGTCCCACTGGGCGCTTAAAGTTGGAAGGGTGAGCATTTTTTATATATGGAAAACAAACTAAACAGACTAAAAAGTCCGGGAATTGTTGCACAGGTCCTTTGCTTATAACGTAGGTACATTTATCTCTCAAAAAGATATTGTCTTTCTTTCTATTTCACATATTTTTAGATGCTGAAGATCAAATCTACGCATGTTCTACAAGATTAATGAAAGTTCCTTCATTCAATCATATTTCTTTTTCCAAAATTCCAACAAGTGTTTGTAGGTTTCAAAGTTTCTGTTACTTATATAGTTCATGACATATGCAAAATACCTAATGACGTAGATCACCTGAACTTTACTTCATTCTTGAGGCATTAGTGAGTGTAGCAGGATTGTTAACGTGGTGAAGAAATTGTTTATTGTACAAAGAAGATATTTGCCTGAAAAAACATAAAGTTACGAGTTTTTCAGGTTCATGGGGTGCCGAAAGGCAGTAGGAATGATAACTTTGTAGAGGTTGTTTGTTAAAAAGTTAATGTTTAAGAGAAAAAAATTGAAATATAATTCATCAAGATGTTGCAATCATGGAAACACTACAATGCATATGGCATGAGGTTTAAAGAGACATCATGACAAATAATTAGCTTGACCTAACTTTCCTTTACTTTTTCCATCTGACATTGGTTACCTGTCATGTTTGTTTTTGAAAAATACTAGGATTGCCATATATTGAAATAAGGTATCTGACCTATTCTCTGATAGGTTGCTGGTAATAGACTTAGCGGCAGTCATGTTATAAACAAGGGGATTGTTCACAGCATTGGTAGAATATACTTTTAATAGATAAATCTTTTTTAAGTTGGATTCTTAGTGTTCTGCCGTGAATCTTTACTGTTGGGGACAGGGACCCTTTAGGGAAAAAAAAGTGGGGACAAAAGGGAAAAATCTGGGGACACAGAAATATATTTGTAGCAGAATTAAATTTTTTGAAACTAATAACTCTTTACTTGCACTCTTAAACTGGCTTGATTTCTTCCAACAGCCAGTCCACAGGATGTAACATTCTAATTCAAACTTGAACATTTTAAAAACTTTTTAAAACTGTCAAACAATTGTCATTATATGATCAAAATTTTGAACAGTTACAGGTATGCAATGTCTTCATCAATCTGTCTACATCTGCTGGGAATTCCCTTTCAAATTAGAATTACCGATAGTAAAGGCGTTTTCTTTTTTTAGTGCTTAATGCACAAACTGTATGTCGTTTTGTTGTTGTCAAACAGTAACAAAGAAAATTCTCGAAGCCAGTTTGCTTTTACGTTAAGGGGCAGACTTTTTTCGTTATTGCTAAACAATATTTGGACTTGTTGGGGTGTTATTATTATCGTCATAATTTCTAATTTTACTTTCTGGAAGAAAAAAAAATCAATATCGTTTTGTTTTCTTCGACCGGTCACTTTCCACCATTTTGATAGCTGTGGAAATTTTCTTGGTATTTGATTGGTTGTTATAATCTCAACTTACCAATGAAATAAAGTGTTATTAAAGAAAATTAACCATTCGCTGCGAAATGACGTCACGTCCAATGAAATAATTCGTTCTAGTTACGCATTCACTCTATTTCTTTACTGACTTGCACATTGAATAGATTAGTTTTTATTTCTAATTCCTGTGTGCCCGCAGACCCATATACGAAAACGGGTGGGGACAAATCTCTTTTTTTTTGCGCCAATGACGCAAGGGCGCATCCACGGCAGAACACTGGAGTCTTTTTACTATTTTGCTACTGAATATTAAAATCACTTAATTTCAATGTTAAAATTTGTTGTTAAGTTTATCTTGAACAAATATTTTTTGCAATCTGTTTATAAATCATAAAATGATGTCATTAAAAAATTATTTTTGATAAATAGGGCCTATGATAAAACAAGAATTTTGAAAATATTAACATAAAAGAATAATACTAACCATTTGGTGAAAACAAACAAAACAATTCAATTTTTTTATAAAATGTTATATACAAACAAGGTTAAAAGGACTAAATATAAACAAACACACTTGAGTGTTAATGATGTATTAAACTGAGTTAAATTAATATATATATGTTTACCTTTCAATATCTTGCATTTCACATCTTTAGTTCAATGCTATTTCAATTAACTGAACAGCGAGACAAACATAATAAAGCAGAATATGCATATGAATCTGATTATACACAGATCCACTATCATATATCTCAAATCATGTTTGTCTATTTCCATGTTCGAAAGATCCTCTTCTAAATTGTTTTACTTTGCGAGTAGATTGAACTCCTGATTTGCAAACAGAAACACTGGTTTCCGTGACACAAATTCACTATGCACAATTCTAAACAAAATATGTGTTTCTTGTATGTAAAACAAAGTCTTTTTCGTTGACAAACACATTTCATTATTCCTATCAAACTATATTAGGTCAGTTGTTAATTCGATTGATATTTGTCATTTCAATAATCTTAATTTTCGCTTCACAACGGCGCCATTTGCATACGAAATACCAAACACATTTTATGAAACCGATTTTAATTGGAAGATTGGGAAAGGACAGCCAATTATATCGCTCGTTTTAAAAATGCTTAGGCAGAATCTACCAGTGTAAAATGCGGAGAGATTTCACGGGCCGCGGATATATTAAGCATATGTTCATTTTTGTGACCCCAGGAGCAGGGTCAAATTTGACTCCAGGGGCATAATTTGAACAAACTAAGTAGAGAACTATTAGGTGTCACTACATAGCGAATTTAGTAGCCCTAGGCCCTATGATTATGGACAAGAAGATTTGTAAAGTTTGCACAAAATAGGCTTTATATAAGCATTTGTTCAATTTTGTGACCCCCCGGCAGGATCAAATTTGACCCCAGGGGCATAATTTGAAGAAATTTGGTAGAGGACTATTAGATGTCTCTACATACCCAATTTGATAACCCTAGGCCCAATGGTTATTGACATGAAGATTTTGAAAGTTTTCACAAAATAGGCATAATTTGAACAAATTTGAAAGAAGTTTACCAAAGGAACATTCCTGAGAAATTTCATCAGAATTGGACCAGTACTTTAGGAGAAGAAGATGTTTAAAGAAAAAGTTAACGCAGGGACGCACGCCTGCCCGCACATCAGACACAGGACCATGACATAAGCCCCGCTGGGCTCTGGCCAGTGGAGCAAAAAAGTAACAACAGCACCGCCTTGCGGGTGCAGACCGCTCATCTATTTTCTTTTTAAAGGTGAAGGGACTCTCTTCTTGGGTGCGATGGTTGGACGGTATTTCAAATATAAAATAATAAAAATAAATATTTGTGTTTTTTAACCGTTTAAAAAAAAAATTGGGGGTGGGGGTGGGTGGGGGTGGGGGTGGGGGGTTTAGTGTGAGATGATCTTAAAGAAAAAAAAAAAAAAAAAAAAAAAAGGGGGGGGGGGGGAATTCGGGGGAGTGGGGGGGGTATTCTTGGGTGTGATGGTTGGACGGTATTTCAAACATAAAATAATAATTAAAAAAAATTGTGTTTTCTAACCGTTTCAAATAAAACAATTTGGAGGGGTGGGGAGGGGGGTATAGTATAGTGTGAGGGTGTGGTGGTCATTTGTGAGATGATCTTACAAAAAAAATATATATATTTAGGGGGGGGGGGGATTGGGGGGGGGGCGGATTTGGGGGGGGGGAGGGGGGGGCACGGGGGATGGTTTGGGTGGAGTCTATTGTGGTATGTCCGGTAAGAGTAGTTTTGTCAAAGTATCAATCAAATCTAATCATAAATAAAGAAGATATGGCATTTTTAGCAAAATTTAATTAATTTGACCTTGAGAGTCAATGTCATTCAAAGGTCAAGGTAAAATTCAACTTGCCAGGTACAGTAACCTCATGATAGCATGAAAGTATTTGAAGTTTGAAAGCAATAGCCTTGATACTTTAGAAGTAAAGTGGATCGAAACACAAAATTTAACCATATATTCAAAGTTACTAAGTCACAAAAGGGCCATAATTCCGTAAAAATGACAACCAGAGTTATGCAACTTGTCCTTTTTCTCTACCCTCATGATAGTTTGCGAGTGTTCCAAGTATGAAAGCAATATCTATGATACTTTAGGGGTAAAGTGGACAAAAACACAATCTTAACAAATTTTTCAATTTTCTAAGTATAAAGGGCCCATAATTCCGTCCAAATGCAAGTCAGAGTTACATAAATTTGCCTGCACAGTCCCCTTATGATAGTTAATAAGTGTTGCAAGTATGAAAGCAATAGCTTTGATACTGTAGGAATAAAGTGGACCTAAACACAAAACTTAACCAAATTTTCAATTTTCTAAGTATAAAAAGGGCACATAATTCTGTCAAAATGCCAGTCAGAGTTACATTACTTTGCCTGCACAGTCCCCTTATGATAGTTAGTAAGTGTTGCAAGTATGAAAGCAATAGCTTTGATACTTAAGGAATAAAATGGACCTAAACACAAAACTTAACCAAAATTTTCAATTTTTTAAGTATAAAAAGTGCACATAATTCTGTTAAAATGCACGCCAGAGTTATCTAACTTTGCCTGCCCAGTCCCCTCATGATAGTTAGTAAGTGTACCAAGTTTGAATGCAATAGCATTGATACTTTCTGAGAAAAGTGGACCTAAACGCAAAACTCAACCGGACGCCAACGCTGACGCAGAGGCCGACGCTAAGGTGATGACAATAGCTCAATTTTTTTTTTCAAAAAATAGATGAGCTAATAATAAAAATAAATATTTGTGTTTTTTAACCGTTTCAAAAAAAAATTGGGGGGGGGTGGGGTGGGGGGGGGGGGTATAGTGTGAGGGTGTGGTGGTCATTTGTGAGATGATCTTAAAAAAAAAAAAAAAAAAAAACAAGATGTGTTTTGGAAACACAATGTCCCCCTATATGATGTTTGACCTTGTAGGATGACGTTGACCTTGACCTTGACATTTCACCACTCAAAATGTGCAGCTCCATGAGATACACATGCATGCCAAATATCAAGTTGCTATCTTCAATATTGCAAAAGTATTCATAAAATGAGCGATTTTGGCCACATATATTTGCCCTCTGACCTTGAAGGCTGACCTTGACCTTGACCTTTCACCACTCAAAATGTGCAGCTTCATGAGATACACATGCATGCCAAATATGAAGTTGCTATCTTCAATATAGCAAAAGTTATTGCAAAATGTTAAAGTTGGCGCAAACAGACTGACCAACAGACAGACCAACAGACAGACCAACAGACAGACCAACAGACAGGTCAAAAACAATATGTCCCTATATAGTGGGGGACATAAAAATAGGGGTGGGGAGGGCACGGGGGATGGTTTGGGTGGAGTCTATTGTGGTATGTCAGGTAAGAGTAGTTTTGTCAAAGTATCAATCAAATCTAATCATAAATAAAGAAGTAATGGCAATTTTAGCAAAATTTAATAATTTGACCTTGAGAGTCAAGGTCATTCAAAGGTCAAGGTAAATTTCAACTTGCCAGGTACAGTAACCTCATGATAGCATGAAAGTATTTGAAGTTTGAAAGCAATAGCCTTGATACTTTAGAAGTAAATTCGATCGAAACACAAAATTTAACCATATATTCAAAGTTACTAAGTCAAAAAAGGGACATAATTCCGTAAAAATGACAACCAGAGTTATGCAACTTGTCCTTTTACTGTACCCTTATGATAGTTTGCGAGTGTTCCAAGTATGAAAGCAATATCTATGATACTTTAAAGGTAAAGTGGACCAAAACACAAAACTTAACCAAATTTTCTAAGTATAAAGGGCCCATAATTCCGTCCAAATGCCAGTCAGAGTTACATAACTTTGCCTGCACAGTCCCCTTATGATAGTTAATAAGTGCTGCAAGTATGAAAGCAATAGGTTTGATACTGTAGGAATAAAGTGGACCTAAACACAAAACTTAACCAAATTTTCAATTTTCTAAGTATAAAAAGGGCACATAATTCTGTCAAAATGCCAGTCAGAGTTACATTACTTTGCCTGCACAGTCTCCTTATGATTGTTAGTAAGTGTTGCAAGTATGAAAGCAATAGCTTTGATACTTAAGGAATAAAATGGACCTAAACACAAAACTTAACCAAAATTTTCAATTTTCTAAGTATAAAAAGGGCACATAATTCTGTCAAAATGCACACCAGAGTTATCTAACTTTGCCTGCCCAGTCCCCTCATGATAGTTAGTAAGTGTACCAAGTTTGAATGCAATAGCATTGATACTTTCTGAGAAAAGTGGACCTTAACGCAAAACTTAACCGGACGCCAACGCCGACGCAGACGCCAAGGTGATGACAATAGCTCATTTTTTTTTTTCAAAAAATAGATGAGCTTAAAATAATTATTCATATATTGACATGTGTTTTCACAGAATGTTACTTGACAATTGAAGAAAGTAGAATCAAGATTTCTTTGAGAAACACAATGCCCCCCAGTAAGCCAAATATGAAGTTGCTATGTAGTTTATCAGGGTTGCCACCAACCTGATGAAATAAAATTCCCTGACTTTTCGCTGACTTTTCCCTGACCAAATCTTGGGGGGGTGGGGGGGGTAGGGGGGGGGTGGAGGATGACAGGGGATAATAATATGGGGTGTGGTTATTCATAAAATGTTTTAAAACAATGGGGGGGTGGGGGGGGGGGGGGGTAGGTGGAGTGGGGGGTGAGAGGGGGTAATAATGTGGGGTGCGGTAATTTATTAGATTTAAAAAAATAAAATTGGGAGGGGTCATCTGCCAGTCATGATCAATCTACCCATGAAGTTCAGGGCCCTCAATCTATCAAATCTGCCGCCGAATTTCGGCGGCAGTCCCCCACCTGAAAAGCATACTTTTTTCCCCTTTTGGGGGGAAAAATTCCCCTTAAAAAAAAAAATGTGTCTCATGATTATCTTATCTCAATTCTATTTCAATTTAATCGTTTCAAACATACTAAATCATGAAAAATGCAATTAATATAGTGCAAACATGTACAAATGAAATAATGAGAGAGTAAGTAAAAAAATCCCCCAAAAACGGAAACACCGCGAAAATTCCCCCTCCTAAGGGCTGCGGACCCCTTCCCCCAAAGTAGTGTGAGGGCCCTGAAGTTTCATGATCCTGCGTTCTTGAGTTATCATCCGGAAACCATTTTAATATTTCAGGTCACCGTGACCTTGACCTTTAACCTAGTGACCTGAAAATCAATAGGGGTCATCTGCGAGTCATGATCAATCTACCCATGAAGTTTCATGATCCTAGGCGTATGCGTTCTTGAGTTATAATCCGGAAACCATTTTACTATATTCAGGTCACCGTGACCTTGACCTTTGACCTAGTGACCTGAAAATCAATAGGGGTCATCTGAGAGTCATGATCAATCTACCCATAAAGTTTCAAGATCCTAGGCGTATGCGTTCTTGAGTTATCATCCGGAAACCATTTTACTATTTCGGGTCACCGTGACCTTGACCTAGTGACCTCAAAATCAATAGGGGTCATCTGCGAGTCATGATCAATGTACCTTTGAAGTTTCATGATCCTAGGCCCAAGCGTTCTTGAGTTATCGTCTGACAACCATCTGGTGAACGGACGGACCAACCAACCTACCGACCGACCGACCAACCGACCGACATGAGCAAAGCAATATACCCCCCTTTTCTTCGAAGGGGGGCATAATAACAATACTGCAAGCTGTATTATGCGCAATCTATAAGAAATCCTAACAAGGGTCACATATGAGAGTTCAATGCATAATTTAAAGAAAACAATTATTAGACCTACTTTTTGCTGTACAAAGATCCCTCCTCCTTGTGTTCTACAGTTTCTGTGACAGGTGGCACATACTCCTCATCATCCCCTTTGGTCCCATCATCCTGACTGCCAGCAGGGGCCCCTGAGAAGCCTGTGGCAAAACTGAACCCTCCTGGGGCTGTACCTGATAAGCCCGAGGTAGTGGTGCTGGGCTTAAAACTGAATCCAGGAAATGCAGTGGAGGTAGATCCAGATTTTGTCTGCAATGTGCCCATTCCAAATGTCAGTCCAGTCTTTGGGAGTTCAGGTTTGTCTTCGTCCATTGGCTTTACTAAAACAGAACAATATATGTATTAAAATGACATTTTATTGGAGAATACAAGTTATTCTTACAAATTAAATTACCTTGCTTTCAAAGTCGCATATTTACATCCATTTGCCTCCACTTAAATATAGCTAAAATCATTCATATTTAAATAAAAGAACTCAGTCCAAGAGGCAGATATATTACTTATAGCTACTATTGACCCTGAAGAGGTAACCTTGATTTTGAGCAAGCTAAATTAACATCTTTCTGTAATCCTAAATAACTTCAGTACATCATAAGAATGACATAAACGTTTCAATGGTTATAAGGTACATAAAGCAGATATGAAAACCATGAAGGCTAAACTGTTGCCTTCAAGTTTGACCTTCACCCTGACCTATCATATAGACATGCCACCTGCACATATTAGTGACCTTAACAAGTTACATGGATCTTATTACTTTACCACAGATACGTATTTTGACGCATTTGTAGTCCCTTGGAAAGTTTTAAAGGCTTCATTTCCAAACTTTAGTTACTGATGAGCAGCAAACAGCATAAAACCTGAACAGACTGTGAGTTACTCGCAGGCTGTTCTGGTTTTATGCTGGTTGCAAAAGCCATTTTCACTTTGCTTCTTAAGGGTAAAGGCTTAACCAAGTCTCATAAAACCCCATGAAAAGGTATAGTGTATATGGAGCAGACACAAAAATGGAGGCTTAACATTTTGACCAGTGTCTGACATACATAGCCCAGGGCTCTCAAATTGTAAGTCTGACTACTAAAACATTCCTCACACAACTCAGACAGGTCAGTCGACTGTAATCCTCTAATAATAGTCATTATAAGTCATTTGTGGTAATCTCCCTTTCTAATTGCAGAGGTTTTAGCCAGGTAATTCAATGAAAATTGTTTCTTGTTTGTCTGCTTATAAGATAACATTACACAATCTGTTAGTTTTCAACACGTTCTGTGTGAATTACATGTAAATGGGTCATTTGGATGTTTTAAACATTGAAACAATTGGTTTGATTCGTCTTTGATGTGAAATATCTAAGAACACTGACAGTTACACTTGTGAAAGCAAAAATAATATACAACAAGCAAATTCGTTGAATTGATATTCCCCGCCAATATGCTTCTGGACACAAAAGTGTAATATTTGACACTCAAAAAAGCATTTTTTTTCAAGATACAAAGGGCCATAACTCCGTTATTAACAGATGGTGTACAATGCCATTTGGCGTGCATCATCCTCTTATCTGTATATATACTCATACCAAGTTTCAATGAAATCCGCCAAAGCATTTCCAAGATATGGCTCCGGACACAAAAGTGCTGGACGGAAAGACAGACGGACGGATGGATGGACAACGCCAAAACAATATCCCTCCGCCTAAAGACTTCAAGTACTGTAAAAACTCAGTCATAGATCTACCCGCTCATACATCAGGCGGTATAAAAATGGTTAAACAAGAGGGCCATGATGGCCCTGAATCGCTCACCTGTCTAACCTTGCTACATCAACTTAAATTCTATCAGACCCATATACAATCCCAAGAAAGATTTCATTAATTAATACATTCTGACAAAATGTCATTAAGACGTGATGAAAACTGTGACCTCTTTCATCTACACAAGGTTTTACAAGAATTGGCCTGGTGACCTAGTTTTTGACCCCAGATGACCCATATACGATCCAAAATCAGATGTTATCAAGATAAACATTCTGACCATACTTCATTAAGATCAGATGAAAACTATGACCTCTATTGTCTACACAAGGTTTTTCTATGATTTGACCTAGTGACCTAGTTTTTGACCACAGATGACCCAAACACAATCCCAACCCAGATTTCATCAAGATTAACATTCTGGCCAAATTTAATTAAGTTTGGATGAAAACTGTGACCTCTACTGTCTACACAAACAAATTGTTGACGGAAGCACGCATACACGCACGCACACACGCACGCACACACGCACAACGGACGCCGGGCATCACACGGTCACACTTTGTGACAGGTGAGCTAACAAGAGCACCGCCTTGCGGGGGCAGACCGCTCATCTATTTGCTTTTTAAAGGTGAAGGGACTCTCATTTTCAATCACAAAGGAGGGAGGGGTGGAGTGAAGAGGGGTGTTTGTGTGGGGGTGAGGACATTTATTACATTATTTTCCAAAAATGCGAAAAAAAAAAAAATTGGGAGGGGGGGGGGGGGTGATGGGTGGTGGGGATTCTTGGGTGCGATGGTTGGACAGTAGTTCAAACATAAATTTATAAAAATAAAAATTTGTGTTTTTTAACCTGGGGTGGGGGGGGGGGGTGGGTATAGCGTGAGGGTGTGGTGGTCATTTGTGAGATGATCTTAAAAAAAAAAAAAAAAAAAAATTATGGGGGGGGGATTCGGGTGGGGGGAGGGGGGGATTCTACGGTGCGATGGTTGGACGGTATTTTTAAACATAAAATAATAAAAATTAATCTTTGTGTTTTTTAACAGTTTCAAAAAAAATAATTTTGGGGGGGGGGGTGGGTATAGTGTGAGGGTGGGGTGGTCATTTGTGAGATGATCTTAAAAAAAAAAAAAAAAAAGGGGGGGGAGAGCACGGGGGATGGTTTGGGTGGAGTCTATTGTGGTATGTCAGGTAAGAGTAGTTTTGTCAAAGTATCAATCAAATCTAATCATAAATAAAGAAGTTATGGCAATTTTAGCAATATTTAATAATTTGACCTTGAGAGTCAAGGTCATTCAAAGGTCAAGGTAAAATTCAACTTGCCAGGTACAGTAACCTCATGATAGCATGAAAGTATTTGAAGTTTGAAAGCAATAGCCTTAATAGTTAAGAAGCACATTGGATTGAAACACAAAATTTAACCATATATTCAAAGTTACTAAGTCAAAAAGGGCCATAATTCCGTAAAAATGACAACCAGAGTTATGCAACTTGTCCTTTTACTCTACCCTTATGATAGTTTGCGAGTGTTCCAAGTATGAAAGCAATATCTATGATACTTTAGGGGTAAAGTGGACCAAAACACAAAACTTAACCAAATTTTCTAAGTATAAAGGACCCATAATTCCGTCCAAATGCTGTCAGAGTTACATAACTTTGCCTGCACAGTCCCCTTATGATAGCTAATAAGTGTTGCAAGTATGAAAGCAATAGCTTTGATACTGTAGGAATAAAGTGGACCTAAACACAAAACTTAACCAAATTTTCAATTCTCTAAGTATAAAAAGGGCACATAATTCTGTCAAAATGCCAGTCAGAGTTACATTACTTTGCCTGCACAGTCCGCTTATGATAGTTAGTAAGTGTTGCAAGTATGAAAGCAATAGCTTTGATACTTACGGAATAAAATGGACCTAAACACAAAACTTAACCAAAATTTTCAATTTTCTAAGTATAAAAAGGGCACATAATTCTGTCAAAATGCACGCCAGAGTTATCTTACTTTGCCTGCCCAGTCCCCTCATGATAGTAAGTAAGTGTACCAAGTTTGAATGCAATAGCATTGATACTTTCTGAGAAAAGTGGACCTTAACGCAAAACTTAACCAAAATTTTCAATTTTCTAAGTATAAAAAGGGCACATAATTCTGTCAAATTGCATGCCAGAGTTATCTAACTTTGCCTGCCCAGTCCTCTCATGATAGTAAGTAAGTGTACCAAGTTTGAATGCAATAGCATTGATACTTTCTGAGAAAAGTGGACCTAAACGCAAAACTTAACCGGACGCCGACGCAGACGCCGCCGCCAAGGTGATGACAATAGCTCATAATTTTTTTTCAAAAAATAGATGAGCTAAAAATGTGACATAATGTGTATGTGCTCTTTATAAATCAGGTAAAAATTACAAGACAATTGGAAAATCAGCGTCAGTAAAATTGCGACCCCAACTAATTTATTTCCAATTCTGTGACACAACTATGTTGTTTAACATGTTAATTATATTAAACAAACCAGACAAGATAATAGTTGAAAATAGCATTACCTTGCAATTTGATAATTAGTAATAATCCAACAAAACACTGTGCCATGATTTATGATATATGTGTTTAGAAATTTTGTAAACACAAGCCTACACCATTGTCAGGAACTGTACAGGAAGTATGTAAATCGGAATTAATCGGTATTTCTCAGAAAATCCTAAATAAATGTATATGTGTTACAATGCTTAGGCTGAAAAATTATGGCAAATCAAAAATCAACTTGTGTAAAACACTTGCTCAATTAACCGTTAAACTCCACCTGCAAAAGATTCGAAAGGTGGACTTATAGACCTGCTATTACTTAATTGGATTATTGCCATTGAGGAACAAACACACAATTGGTTCAGCATGTTGATTGCTAGACATAGGAAACAAATTTTATCTGCAAGAAATTTGTGGCTTTATGGCTTCAGAAGGGAAAGGGCTTTCCTTTGATGACGTCAAACTGTCAAATCACACACAGTGCATATTTTCGGAAGACTTTTACTGACTCTTTGTTTACAATTTCAGTAAAAAAAAAAAATTGACTAACATAAAACTTTGGATTAAATTATCCAAATAAAGCAAAAGTGAAGTTGACAAACATGATTAAATTAATTCGCATCAGTTAAAATACAACATTTAGCATTGTATATAAACGAGTTTTCATGACAACAACAATGTTAACAAGCATTATCGCGACGATGCGGGGATCGATCTTCCTCGATTAAAAAAATATTAATTCATGAATGATCGCATTAGTCGAGACTATAATTTTAATCAATATTTGGAGAAAAAGAATCTCAACTTATGACTGCATTTTTACAGTAGTATGAAACACTGAAAGATATTATTAGTTAGAAAATATGGAATTAGGTAGGGACTTAGGGAAACACTGTTAATTGTTGAAGTAAGTGTTCGTCCAAATGATAAATTTTAACTAGAAATTGCATGGCAGAGGCTGACGCGTATCCCCATGCCGCATGTTTGACCCAGGGGGCACCCCAGGTTTGGTAAAGGGGCCATGCATAGTTGAGATTAACTGTATTGTCATAAGAGATGTTCAGTATCAATTGGAAGTAAATCGGTGTAGAAATGAAGAAATTAATGTAAAATAACATAAAACAAGATATGTGTTTGTCAGAAACACAATGCCCCCTCCTGCGCCGCTTTGATTTAAAAAAAAATTCATTTGGCAGGTTCATTAATTACCTCCCTTTAAAGCTTATTACTTCCCTTGGATTAGTTTTTTTGACCTTTGACATTGGAGGATAACCTTGACCTTTCACCACTCAAAATGTGCAGCTCCATGAGATACACATGCATGCCAAATAACAAGTTGCTATCTTCAATATAGCAAAAGATATGGCCAATGCATCATACCGGGGGCATAAAAATGAGTGAAAATCTCTGACCCAGCCCCACCCCAACACCCATATTAATTAGAAGTAAATCCGTGTAGAAATGAAGAAGTTAATGTAAAATAGCAAAAAACAAGATATGTGTTTGTCAGAAACACAATTTCCCCTCCTGCGCCGCTTTGATTAAAAAAAAATCATTTGGCAGGTTCATTTATTACCTCCCTTTAAAGCTTATTACTTCCCTTGGATTACTTTTTTTGACCTTTGACATTGAAGGATGACCTTGACCTTTCACCACTGTAAATGTGCAGCTCCGTGAGATACACATGTGTGCCAAATAACAAGTTGCTATCTTCAATATAGCAAAAGATATGGCCAATGCACCATACCGGGGGCATAAAAATGAGTGAAAATCTCTGACCCGGCCCAACCCCAACACCCATAACTTTTGACCCAGGGGTCAGATCAAAACTCCAAATAGTGCAGGGTTGCACATATGCTCATAGCTACCTATTGTTTCAAGGTTCTAGTGCTTATAGTGTAGGAGATAGTGGCCAGGGCGGACAAACGGAAGACAGAGAAAACCACAATATTCCCACTTTTTCTCCGAAAAGCGTGGGGATAATTAAAATAAAGTTTGGCATTAAGTTGCGAATGTCTTTGATGCATTTACTTTAAGGGGGATATGCTTCTTAATATGACTTGACTTAAAATTTATGACTGGATTTATGGTTTTATGGGGATGAACATTTTGTGAACCTGAATGAAGAGATCCCATGAACGACTTTTGTACCAGCAGAAAGAAGACATATCCAAAGCAAACCTGCTGTTTTGCTAGACCAGGGTTCGCCAAAACCGTCGGTCCGCCGGTCCTGACCGGCAAATTTTTCTCAGGACCGACAAGTGATTTAAGATAATCGGTCCGACTGACCGACACAATCGGATGAAAAATGGTTTCAAAAAGATCACTCAAATTGTATAATGTGCTATTGGATTAATAGAAGGTAAATGCTTTTTGTTCAACTTCTGTCAAAATCCTTTTTTCTTACCTTCATTTTGATGTTTAAAGTTGGATTAGAATTGACTATCATATCCGAGTTCAAAATCAATGGTCTTTGTTAAAAAAAAGCAACCGAGTGCGTCCGCCATTTTGTTTGTTCCATTTAATTTCTCCACAACAAAAACCGCATGAACACTTGTTTCAACAGGCATTTGTGAGCATTTCTGTTTAAAAGTTTCATTATTATATTGATATATTTTAATTTACATACCAACAATTTCTGAAATCAAACTTAGATTTTTCACCCGATGTACTATATTTCGGATATTTTAAAATTCGGACATAGGGATATTTATGTGTTCATTTGTTGTTTATAGTTTGTAGCAATATGTTTTGTGTTATTTCAGACAACAAGAATGAATGGTGGTAATTATCATGGGCCTTTCTATCAAGAAATAGGTGTGAAATGCATTCATTTAATTGAACCTGGAAATCAACCACCTCAGCTAAGAGAAAATACTTTAACAATAGGTGTTGTTTTAGACCTTGTGAATTGGCTAATAAACAGAAATTGAAGTCATCCAAAGTAGTGTGAATGGGTGTGTGCATTTAAGTCAAACTTGATTGGATGTCACCCTAACTTTTCAAGAACACGGATTTGTAGAGCTGTGGAGGCTAAAAAACAGTTTGACAAAAAGAAGTCTGAAAAGTATGCCTTTGGTTTATATGTGGTTTATTATTAATACAGTAGATTTCGCTTAATTGAATAGCCCATTTGTCACGTTCGAGTATTCAATTATCCGGAGTATTCAATTATACGGAATCAATTATATTTTCAAATGTTTTCACTAACCGGGTGTAATCCTCCTGGAAATTGTGCTTTTCATTAATAATCAAAACATCGTTTCGACACGATTAGGCAAAAACGCTACGTGTCAAAATCGATCAATTGACGGGGGGTCCTATTATCTTGTCGATTGTCTCGTAATCACAGTCAAACAATTCTTTGTGAATTGGCTTGCTCAAAATTGATGGCTGTGTAGTTTTAACGGATTACGCGATGCACATTCATAAATAAATCCAGTTTCACCCAGATTTTCGCGGTGTCAGATTCATTCACACTCATATTACGACAAACAACACGCCTTTACGCTCAGCGCATACAATGTAAGTTGTAACAGTTTGACGTCATAGCTTACACATCGCGCGCCACCATGACAACGTCCGAATTCATCACCCGTGTTACACGCAGTCCACGTTTTAAGTGTATACAGTGACTGAAAATTAAATCAGCACTGAACTATCTCATGTTTATATACATGTGCTCTTTTCAAACACGCAAAACACTTGGCTTGTATCTAGTAACGGATGTAGAAATGTTTAATTTGTCAATTGTTTAAGCAATTTACGATGTTAATTATAATTTATTCTTCTTGTTTAAATAACGTTTTTTGTGCATTGATCTTAAATGGATGTTAAATTTGTTTATTCCAGGTAAGTACATTAGTAATTTAACTTATTGAATATCGCGAAAAAAATGCGTACCAAAAAAACATGTATGACTTCATATATCGCTATTTGTGTACATGTCCAGGAAAATCGGCCAATGTCCCGGAAAATTTAGCACAATGTCCTGGAACGGTCTGGAACTTTATGGCATGTATGGCATTTGTGTAGGTTTATACACACAAACTGAGAATATAGTGTAACATTTTGCAAACTGTCGAGCAAGACACGTCAACAGTTTGTTTCTAATCAGCAACACAATCTTTAATTGTTTCTAAGCGACAACAAACTGTTGAAGTGTGTTACTCGACAGTTTGCATTCGAAAGTTTGCACCTGACTGCACACTGGAGACTCCAGTGTTTGCATTGTACTTGCTCGCATACTACACCTGTTAGTCACGTGACGCTTGACAGACGCTGCATACGTGAACGGTGTGAAATGAAAACAAAGGCAGTCAATTGAGCGTGTCTGTCAAAATCGTTGATACGATGCGTATCCTTGGAGATTTATGACATTCTTTGCTGGATTATAGTGTTCAATAGAAAATTGACTATTCAATTAACCGAAATACGCCGTATTTCCCATCAGAATATGTGGAGTTTTTACAATGGGATGATATGCAAATGGTTTGGTGTTTTCAATTTCTATTCAATTAACCGAATTATTCGATTATCCGATATTCAATTAAGTGGAATCTACTGTATAATAATTGTTTAATTATATCGACATTGGACATGGTTTTATTGTATTTTAATGTGATCAAAACCAATAAACATCTTAAAGGTACTTCTTTTGTTGTGATTTGCTGTTATAGTTTAGTCGGACAGTGGGACTGACAGAAACTGTTTCGGACTGACAAAAATTTTAAGTCTGTCAGTCCGAATGACTGACAGATTTTTCAAGTTTTGGCGAACCCTGCTAGACAAAGACAATTTAATTTACTACACAAACCAGACTCTTCCTTTTTCAATTCAGCAGTTGTTCCATTGGTTCCCGATTCTGCAACCTTTTCACGCTCTGCTTCCAACTTTTTCAAGTGAGATTCATAGTCTTTAAATATAGGTGAAAGTATACAGTAGGGATTCTTCTCCAAGTGCTGAGATATCCAGTTCATTACACTCATGTTCAGCGACTTCAAGTTTGACAGATATGTGGTATGACTGGCTGAGCCAGTTGTCAACTTGTTCTCACTGCCATTAGTGCTAGGCTTAGCCATAGTGTCAGCTGAGATTGTTTTAGTTTCCTCTTTCTTTTCCTCCGCTGATATTTTCGACTCAGTTTTGAAGAAACCCCCGGTGAATAGAGGAGTGCTGGTCTGTGTAGGTTTAAAGCCTCCAAATCCGGCAAAAGCAGACTTCTTCTCCTGGGAAGACAAAATAGCCAGAATAAATTAAAAACAAGAGCACTGCCTTGCGGGTGCAGACCGCTCATCTATTTTTCTTTTTAAATGTGTAGCAACCTATCTCAATTTCAATCACAAAGGAGGGAGGCGTGGAGTGGAGTGAAGAGGGGTGTATAGTGTGGGGGTGTGGTCATTTATTACATTATCTTCCAAGAATGCAAAAAAATGCAAAAAAAATATTATGTTTTTTTTTTGGGGGGGGGGGGGGGGAGGTCTTGGGTGGGATGGTTGGACGGTATTTCAAAAAAAATAAAAAAAAATATTTTTTTGTGTTTTTTAACCAGAAACACAATGCTCCCTATTGCGCAGCTATGAATTTTTTTATTTATTTTTTTACCTTTGACCTTGAAGGATGACCTTGACCTTGAACTTCCACCACTCAAAATGTGCAGCTTTATGAGAACGTCGCGTTGAAATAAAAAATTTGAACCTTTGACCTTGAAGGATGACCTTGACCTTGAAGGAAGGATGACTTTGACCTTGAACTTCCACCACTCACAATGTGCAGCTTCATGATAACGCCGCTTTGAATTATTATTATTTTTACCTTTGACCTTGAAGGATGACCTTGACCTTGAAGAATGACCTTGACCTTGAACTTCCACCACTCAAAATGTGCAGCTTCATGAGAACGCCACTTTGAAACTTTTTATATATTTTTTTGACCTTTGACCTTGAAGGATGACCTTGACCTTGAAGGATGACCTTCACCTTGAACTTCCACCACTCAAAATGTGCAGCTTCATGAGAACGCCGCTTTAATTTAAAAAAAAAAAATTTTACCTTGAAGGATGACCTTGACCTTGCACCACTCAAATTGTGCAGCTTCATGATAACGCTGCTTTGAATTTAAAAAAAAAAGACCTTTGACCTTGAAGGATGACCTTGACCTTGAAGGATGACCTTGACCTTGAACTTCTACCACTCAAAATGTGCAGCTTCATGGATTGCCGTTTTGAAATTATTTTTTTTGACATTTGACCTTGAAGGATGACCTTGACCTTGAAGGATTGCCTTGACCTTGAACTTCCACCACTCAAAATGTGCAGCTTCATGAGAACGCTGCTTTGAATTTTTTGAATTTTTTTTGCATTTCACCATAACCTTGAAGGATGACCTTGAACTTCCACCACTCAAAATGTGCAGCTTCATGAGAACGCTGCTTTGTTGTTGTTTTTTTTACCTTTGACCTTGAAGAATGACCTTGACCTTGAACTTCCACCACTCAAAATCTGCAGCTTCATGAGATACACATGCATGCCAAACATCAAGTTGCTATCTTCAATATTAAAAAAGTCATGGGCAATGTTAAAGTTTTCGGACAGACAGACGCCATATATTTGACATTTGACCTTGAAGGATGACCTTCACCTTCATCTTTCACCACTCAAAATGTTCAGCTCCATGAGATACACATGCATGCCAAATATCAAGTTGCTATCTTCAATATTGAAAAAGTTATGGCCAATGTTAAAGTTTTCGGACGGACAGACGCCATAAATTTGACATTTGACCTTGAAGGATGACCTTGACCTTTCATCACTCAAAATGTGCAGCTCCATGAGATACACATGCATGTTAAATATCAAGTTGCTATCTTCAATAGTGAAAAAGTTATGGCAAATGTTAAAGTTTTTTTCAGACGGACGGATGGACAGACTGACTGACATACTGACGGACAGTTCAACTGCTATATGTCACCCTACCGGGGGCATAAAAATTGCTTAAAGAGAATGGTTGTGTTTCCTTTTTTCCGGATATTTGTTGTACTTGTATTTTCCTTCCCTAATATATTGCCACGTGACTAAATAAATCTTACAATAAAACTTACATATCAAATCAGAATAACATTTACAATATACTTACTTGATTTCATTAATATGTAGATCTTTCTTGATAAAGATATTTTTATGTCCATTATTAGCACAATTAAAATATTGAAGAGATTTTCTGAAGGGTGGCCAATTTATGTACAGTCTATAAACTATACATCACCAGCCTTTTTTTAGAAGCAACTTTCAATAGAAATAAACTTTTTAAGTGAATTGTAAAAAAACTGCTCCCAATTTCTCATGGACATGTTTAACTATTGCAACTGAATAAGAAATGTATATCTGATGTGAACTGATATTCCAGTCTTAAAAGTTCCCATTTTGAAATAGCTAGCCAGTAAGGCACAGTGTTCTAGATAAGCTTCATATCAGCGAATATACACATTAGAAATATCAAGATACGCTCAATCTATCATTTCCATGCGTACATTTAAGCAAGCCAATCTGGACTTATGGTAATGCTGTAAATTCTCTGCGTACATCGTAAACAAAAAATATAAACAGCTGATTGTCTTTAGCCAAAATATGAGACTGGTTATAGTAAAAATTAGAGCTGGATTGTATAAATAGTTAGCCAGTTGGTATGTATACTCTGTATCATCAAGACGCATGGTAAATTTGGTATTGATTTTTTAACAGACAGCCAAGCGCTTATGTGTTTATTAAATTACATGAAGTGGTCAGCATGGCTTCTTCCAAGCCAACACAAATTACTTCTTAAAGTAAAATTGCTTCTTTGTGTACGGCAAAAATTGTATCGAGTAAAAAATTTTACTGCCAATACTAAATGATTTAATTTCCTCAGTTTTCAAATCAAAAAGGAACCACTAAAGGTAATAAAACAACTGTTTAAAGTTGGCAAAAAAGTTGTCCATGGCCCACGGTGGTGGACAATAAGGACGAAGATCTTCTTAAATGTAATCTGCCAACAATACAAGTTAAAATAACAAGAAATTAAGAAACCTACTAATATGAAAGAATACACATAGTTAATGGTTAATTGTGTTTAACATTATTAAAGTAGCATGTCTGTATCCCAGCTATATTCTGGTTTTACTTTTAGCAAAATACCCTTCAAGCAAGGCAAAATTTGACCATTTACACCCATGCTTTGAAAAGTGGGGGGCATTTACCTCCATGGGTAAAAAATTATCTATAACGCTGAGGCTTGTTTTCATATATATAAAAACAAGAGGGTCTGAAAGGCCCAAAGTCGCTCACCTGAGATAACAAGATATTTTTGGGACAAATCTTCTGACCAAGTTTCATGAAGATTGGAAATAAATGTGGCCTCTAGAGTGTTAACAAGGTTTTACTATAGCCATATATGAAAAAATGCCCGCCCCTGGTGGCCATGTTTTTAAAGCAACCAATAACCATTTTTGAACTCATCCAAGATATCATTGGGACAAATCTTCTGACCAACTTTCATGATGATCGGAAAATAAATGTGACCTCTAGAGTGTTAACAAGGTTTTACTACAGCCATATAAGGAAAAATGCCCCGTCCCCGTGGTGGCCATGTTTTTCAACCAACAGGCATCATTTTCGAACTTGTCCAATATGTCATAAGGATAAATGTTCTGACCAAGTTTCATGAAGATCAGACAATAAATGTGGCCTCTAGAGTGTTAACAAGATTTTACTAAAGCCATATAAGGAAAAATGCCCCGCCCCTTGGAAGCTATGTTTTTCAAGCAAAGGTTACCATGTTTAAACTCATCCAAGATATTATTGGGACAAATCATCTGAGCAAGTTTCATGAAGATCTGAAAATAAATGTGGCCTCTAGAGTGTTAACAAGGTTTTACCAAAGCCATATAAGGAAAAATGCCCCGCCCCCTGGCAGCCATGCTTTTTAACCAACCGGCATCATTTTCGAACTCATCCAAGATATTATTGGGATAAATCTTCTGACCAAGTTTCATGTAGATTGGGCAATAAATGTGGTCTCTAGAGTGTTAACAAGATTTTACTATATCCATATATAGCCATATATGGAAAAATGCCACCCCCCTTGGCAGCCATGTTTTTCAAGCAAACATAACCATTTTCTAACTCATCCAAGATATCATCTTCTCACCAAATTTCATGAAGATTGGACAAAAAATGTGGCCTCTAAAGAGTTAACAAGGAAAATGTTGACGGCACACGACGGACGACGGACAAAAGGCGATCACAAAAGCTCACCATGAGCACAACCCATGAGCACGTTGTGCTCAGGTGAGCTAAAAACAAGAGCTGTGTTTGTGAAACACAATGCCCCTTACTGCGCCGCTTTGAAGCCATATATTTGACCTTTGACCTTGAAGGAAGACCTTGACATTGACCTTTCACCACTAAAAATGTGCAGCTCCATGAGATCCACTTGCATGTCAAATATCAAGTTGCTATCTTCAATATTGCTAGGTTATGACCAAGGTTTTAGTTTGAGACACACATACAATGACAGACAAACAAGTAAAAATCAATATACCCCCGATCATTCGATCCGGGGGCATAAAAATCCAACTCTATATTTGCTAACATGATCTCAGTTTACAAAAATAATTACAACTGTTTTCAATCCTCAAACGAATGATAAACAGGCTGCAGTTTAAGAGAGTTCTTACAACAGGCTCGGCTGCTGTCCTCCTCTTAGCTTTGATGATCTGACGGCTTTTCAGTGTGTCTTCACTCGCCTTAGCAAACTCTCCAGCCTAAACAACAAAGGTCTATCATCAGAAATAATAAACACTAAAGTGTTTTTTGACTTACAAATGGTATTTTTCAGTGAGAAAAATATGTTGGTCTTTTGCTAATGTACATCGGCTTAAAAACAAAAGATAAAATTGAGTGAACTAATTCGAGGTAAATTTAAAAGCTTTATGAAGACAAACAATGACAAGATGTCAAACTTTAAAAAAAGCCATTTAACTTAAATGTTTTAAAATATAACATTCATTATTTCATTTCTTAAGAGTAAACATTTAAAAAATGGCAAACTATTACATTAAAAAAGCAGTCTTAGTTCATTTAAATCTACGTCGAAAAGATTTTTTTTTAAGAATATTACTTGAACCCCTACAGCACTCATCTCTGGTAAAAGACAAATAACTCAAGATCTGAATGTGTGTATCATTGGAAATAACAAGTTTTTTGCATATCCACATTTCATAGGGATGACATATTTCAAGTTTAGATTTGATCAATTGAGAAACGTGGAAGGAGATAGCTACACAAACATATGAACAGACAGCCAGACAGAAAAATCGACAGACCAACAGAGTGAAACCTATTTAATAGAAATTATGAAACAACGGTATAAAACTAGCTGGGTGTCATGTAGATCTGACCTCCTCATCTTCCTCCTCCTGGTCCCAGTTACGATCTGTCAACTCTCTGGTTGCACCACGCTTGGCCATTATGAAGACTCACACTCACGTCTGGAATGACAAATAAGACAGCATAAGCACATGAACAGCAAAATGGTTCACAGGAGGAAAGGGCCATGATAGAAGTTATGCAAAAACTGAAGCCTTGAAACACGCAATTTTTTGTTTAACCTTGTAAAAAAAGTGGAGGGCCATTCAGAAGATTTTTTTTTTTTTTACAAAGGGAGAATTTTATTTTTGTTGATAAGCACACCACAACTCTTCAATGCTTATTAGCTGTAACCATTTATCATATAAATCAATTAAAATGCTGAATCATGTCAATTATTTAATAGTTATTTTATAAATATAAGAATACACCAGCAGTGTTTTTGTATCATTCAAAATCTGGTCCGGCAACTGGACCCATTCCCAATGGAAAAAAGTATATATTTTTCCAAAAGGGAGCTACAAAATCCCAATGGAAGGTTTCCAAAACAAGAGGGCCTGAAAGGTCCAAAGTCACACACCTGAGATAACAAGATATTATTGGGACAAATCTTCTGGCCAAGTTTAATGAAGATCGGAAAATAAATGTGGCCTTTAGAGTGTTAACAAGATTTTACTTTAGCCATATACCGAAAAATGCACTGCCGCCTGGCAGCCATATTTTTCAACCAACCGGCATCATTTTTGAACTTGTCTAAGATATTATTGGGATGAATCTTCTGACCAAGTTTCATGAAGATCGGACAGTAAATGTGGCCTCTTGAGTGTTAACAAGATTTTACTATAGCCATATCAGGAAAAATGCCCCGCCCCTTGGAAGCCATGTTTTTCAAGCATACGTAACCATTTTCGAATCATCAAAGGTATCAATAACACAAATCTTCTGACCATATTTCATGAAGATTGGAAAATAAATGTGACCTCTAAAGAGAGTTAACAAGGTTTTACTATAGCCATATAAGGAAAAATGCCCGTCCCCTGGCGGCCATGTTTTCAACCAACCCCCATGATTTTTAAACTCGTCCAAGATATTATTAGGATGATTCTTCTGACCAAGTTTCATGAAGATTGAACAATAAATGTGGCCTCTAGAGAGTTAACAAGATTTGAATATAGCCATAAATAGCCATATAAGGAACAAGGGACAAAATTGTCACAAAACCAGGTTTTCATTGTGAAAAAAAAATCTGATAAAGGGAGAAAACTCAAACTGAACTTTTGAAATGAACAAACAAAATTAACCCCCTTTGTAAGTTTGTTTAAAAAAAAAATAATCTATTTTTAGTCGTGGCGACCTTGACATTGGAGATATTGACGTGATTCTTTCGTGTGACACACCGTACCATGATGGTGAACAAATGTGCCAAATGATTTTAAAATCTCACAATGAATGACATAGTTATGGCCAGGACAAGCTCATTTAAGGCCATTTTTGACCTTTGAACTCAAAGTGTGACCTTGACCTTGGAGATATCGACGTAATTATTTCGCGCGACACACCGTCCAATGATGGTGAACAAATGTGCCAAATGATTTTAAAATCTGACAATGAACGACATAGTTATGGCCCGGACAAGCTTGTTCCGCCAGCCCGCCAGCCAGCCCGCCAGCCAGCCAGCCAGCCAGCCCGCCCGCATTCGCCAATCTAATAACCAGTTTTTTCCTTCGGAAAACCTGGTTAAAAATGGCCCGCCCCCTGGATGCAATGTTTTTCAACCAACTGGCATCATTTTCGAACTCGTCCAAGATATTATTGGGAAGAATAGAATCTTCTGACCACGTTTCATGAAGATCAGACCATAAATGTTGCGTCTAGAGTGTGAACAAGATTTTACTATAGCCATATAAGGAAAAATGCCCCGTCCCTTGGCAGCCATGTTTTTCAAGCAAACATGACCATTTTCGAACTCATCCAAAATATCATTGAGACAAATCTTCTCACCAAATTTCTTGAAGATTGGACAATAAATGTGGCCTCTAGAGAGATAACACGGCTAATATTTCATAATTTTTTTAGAGGTCACAGTGACCTTGACCTTTGACCTAGTGACCCAAAATGGGTGTGGGGTGTAGAACTCATCAAGGTGCATCTACATATGAAGTTTCAAAGTTGTAGGTGAAAGCACTTTGATTTAAGAGGCAATGTTATGGTTTTTGTTAAAGTTTTATATTAGAGGTCACAGTGACCTTGACCTTTGACCTAGTGACCCAAAAATGGGTGTGGCATGTAGAACTCATCAAGGAGCAACTACATATGACATTTCAAAGTTGTAGGTGGAAGCACTTTGATTTTAGAGCCATGTTAAAGTTTGATATTAGGGATCAATGACCTTGACCTTTGACCTAATGACCCAAAAATGGGTGTGGCGTGTAGAACTCATCAAGGTGTATCTACATATGAAGTTTCAAAGTTGTAGGTGGAAGCACTTTGATTTTAGAGCCAATGTTTAGGTTTTAGAACGACGCCTTCGGCTGACGGCGGACAAGCTGGCTATGACAATAGCTTGGGTTTTCCTCGCTAAAAAACTGACCAGACACTAAAATAGTAGGCAAGAAAGCACAGATTTGTTTAAACTATTTCAACTCTATGATGGCTAAGGGAGTGAGAAAACAGCCTGTCAAATATTTGGAATGCTGACTCGCAATGGATTAGATCTCGAGGGATATTTTCTTAGTGTTTTAATCAGGTCAAGTTCAATTGTAATACAGTATGAAATGTTTTATTACAGTGTGAATGACTGTCAAACTGAATTATACACGCTTGCAATGTGTTTTCAATGTAGCCAGATTGATTTTAGTAAATGTGTTTGCAAGTTTGCAATTTAATGACCGCTTTACAGTAGACTTGTGTGAACAGGCATCGATTTATTCCTTTAGTAGGACGTCTTATGGGTATTTTCATTCCAAGGAATTGCAATGGAGATGGGCTGGCGTGCCTCGATCAGAACTTCGAGGGTAACAGTCACACCTTGTCATATGTATGTACATTAAGAGAAATCAACTCACTTTTTTGTTTTGTTGCTGGGTATAACAAATGGAAAATTTTAAGGGGTTTGGGAGGGGGAAGCAACTGGTAGAATGGCACAATGCGTACAACACAACCTTGACCTTTGACCGAACGACCTAAAAATCAATAGGGGTCACCTGCCAGTCATGATCAATGTTCCTATGAAGTTTTATGATCATAGGCATAAGCATTATTGAGTTATCATCCGGAAACCATTTTACTGTTTCAAGTCACTGTGACCTTGACCTCTAACTTAGTTACCTGAAAATCAATAGGGATCACCTGCCAGTCATGATCAATGTACCTATGAAGTTTCATGATCCTAGGCGTAAGCTTTCTTGAGTTATCATCCGGAAACCATTTTACTGTTTCAAGTCACTGTGACCTTGAACTTTGACATAGTGACCTGAAAATCAAAAGGGGTCATCTGCCAGTCATGATCAATGTTCCTATGAAATTTCATAATCCTAGGCGTTCTTGAGTTATCGTCTGACAACCACCTGGTGGACGGACCGACCGACCGACATACCGACATGAGCAAAGCAATATACCCCCTCTTCTTCGAAGGGGGGCATAATAAATGAAAGCTTGTGAGAATTCATTTTTTTTTTTTTTTAAGAGGTCACAGTGATCTTTACCTTTGACCTAGTGACCCAAATATGGATGTGGCATGTAGAACTCATCAAGGTGCAGCTACATATGAAGTTTCAAAGTTTTAGGTGTAAACACTTCGATTTTAGAGCCAATGTTCAAAACCTTGACAAAATGTTAAGGTTTTAGCACGACGCGGACGGCGGACGACACGACAAGCTGGCTATGACAATACCTCAGGTTTTCTCCAAAAACACAGGGCTCGAAATTAACACTCGCACACTCGCAAAATGCGAGTGAAAAATACAGATTGCGAGTTAAGTTTTAAGCCACTAGTAATTTTGTGCGAGTAAAGAAATAATGAAAAAAAACAGTAATACTGTAAACGTATTGAAATTCGTCAGTATGAAATTTCGTGGTTTAATGAAAAACGACTAATTCGTTGACACGTAATGTCGTGGATTTCAAAAACAAAAACCTAATTTTTTGATACATAATTTTGTGGATTTCAACTTTTCGGGGAAGACTGACCGTCATAATAATAAAACTTTTATTAAAACAAGCAGAGTAATAACGAAGCATAATATGATAATCTGTGTTGACAGCAAGACTTGAGGTTAATGTGTACTGAAGAATGAAAGTGTTGCCGATAATTGTCGATAAGAGCGATAAAGCGGCGCACTTGTGGGTCCCTGCTCGCTAATTGCCATCAATGTTGTTTTGACAATATTTGCAATTCTCAGCGGAATCGGTCCCATAATAGTAACAATTGAGTAATACTAGTACATGGTTCATCTCCCGTTACATGATTTCTTGAAGACATACATTTTGGTATTCCTTTGCACAAGCGTTATTTGTTCACTATGTCGAATCATTTATACTGTCTTTTTATGATACTACCTGTCCAAAAAGCTTTTACATGTATATGGAAATGGCGTGCTATCTCACTTATCACAAGTCTGCATTGATATGTTACATGTACGTGAATATCGTTTGCACGATTCTCTAAAGTCATACATAGCCGTCTCCATTTGCAAACGCATGCCATTCACGTACATTTGTTGTTATCTCCTGTTTCAGGAGTATGCCAGGACGACGCCGACAATTGTGCTGATTTTAAAGAGATCGTTTGCCCAAACCTGGCCTTGAACACGAAATGTGCAAAGACTTGAGGGCTATGTTCAGGTAAGAATGTGTGCGGTCCGTTTCGGGGTTTTACATAGACATTTAAAGGGACTTTTTCGTATAAAAGGGCCACACATGGGTTCAATTTTAATTTGACCAAACACATGGCAAAGAATAACGGATACTACTTTGCATACTGTAAACGTATAGAAATTCGTTGATATGAAATTTCGTGGTTTAATATAAAAAAAAACTAATTCGTTGACACGTAATTTCTTGGATTTCAAATAAAAAATAACTAATTTATTGATCCGTAATTTCATGGATTTAAAATTTTCGGGGAAGACTGACCGTCATATTAATTAAACTTTTATTAAAACAACCAGAGTTATAACGAAGCATAATCTGCTTATCTGTGTTGACAGCAAGACTTGAGGTTAATGTGCACTGAAGCATGAAAGTGTTGCCGATAATTGTCTATAAGAGCGATTTAGCGGCGCACTTGTGGGTCCCCGCTTGCTAATTGCCACCAATGTTGTTTTGACAATATTTGCAATTCTCAGCGTAGTAGGTCCCCTAGTAGTAACAATTGAGAAATAAGGTCCCCTAAATACACGTGCGATAACCGTTATGTCTCTTTTAACTTTAGTTGGCACGAATTGACATATGTGATCAATCTGCAAACTTAATTTGATGACGCCACGTAAAAGAGAAAAATCGTTGATGTACAGTTTAAATACCGTGCTTGATTTAAAAAGTATTATTACCATTTTCAATTCGGAAATATTTTAATTAGTCAAGATATAGTGTAATTTGATCTACTGAAGTGAAGTACTTTTTACAAAAAGCAAATATCTCGGATAACCGACAACAAAATAAAATGTCAGAAATGACATTCGGAAATGACCGATTTCGGATTAAAAATGTATAAATAATCGTTGATACTTGAATTTGTGGTTTAGCTCACCAACGAAATCCATGAAAATTCGTACCACACGAAATTTAATGGTTTTACAGTATTACTAAATGCGTTCGACGTCCTGAACGCTAAACCATAGGTCATAGAACGTCCTAATACCCGTTTGCGGAAGCGCGCACCTTGTATACTTATAGAACAGATACGAGGATGGTATTGGTACAAAGAACGTTAAACAGTCAACTAATTCACACATGTTCATTGAACTTGAACAGACATGGCGTCGAAGCGAAACATAACTAGTTTCTTTTTGCCCACAGATGGAAATAACAATACGAAAGATAAAGCGAAGTTAACTGTTAAATAAAAAAAACGAAATTAAATTATGTTTCCAGCAAAATTTGCGAGAATGTTTTTGATTTTGCGAGTTGGTATTAAAGCTGCTTGCAATGTTTTGCAAGTAGAAAAAAAAAGTTAAATTCGAGCCCTGAAACAGCCGAGCTAATAATTAAGACATGGATTTAACAGAAATTAAATAAATCTTTGAAGTTAAATTTTTTAATATTGCCTTGTTTGCATTAATTCAGAAATTCTATTTCTTGTTTCTTTAACAGACTGCTGCTTTATGCCTCCAGTGCTCCAGCTAGGATTTGAAAAGGCAGGGGGGGGGGCTATTTTGTCAAAAGTGCTGTTTCTATATTCAGTATTTTGTCAAAAAGGCACTTTCGTGCGGGCAGGCTTATCTGGAATGCTCCCTGTTGCATATCAATTTACATGTTATTAGTAATTGTTAGAATATATTATTCCCATTATTATAAAACCATTCAAATCAAATGTCTTAAATGAGAAAAACAAGAGTTGTGTTTATCAGAAACACAATGCCCCCTATTGTGTCGCTTTGAGATAAAATTTCAATATATCATTTGTCAGGTTTGGAAATTATCTCCATTTTAAAGCTTATTACTTCCCTTGGATTGTATTTTTTTTACTTTTTACCTTGAAGAATGACCTTGACCTTTCACCACTCAAAATGTGCAGCTTCATGAGATACACATGCATGCCAAATATCAAGTTGCTATCTTCAATATTGCAAGTTATGGCCAATGTTAAAGTTTTCCGACGGACGCACAGACAGATGGACTGACAGACGGACTGTGAGTTTAACTGCTATATGCCACCCTACTAGGGGCATAAAAATAATTACAATCTAATAAAAGATTTATAAATCACAACGTCGAACAAACATATTTTTTTCATATGTAAAAGGGCAAGGCGGGGCCTCCGAAGGGCGGCCAGGCACCCTACCATTTAGGCCTAGCTGGAGCACTGGCCTATTTCGAATAATTTCATGCCTTCTCATTGGATTTGTGCACAGTTTAATACCTCATTATCGCAATCACCAAAAACTGCAAGTGTCGGGCTTCTAGGACAGTAGATTTAGCGTTTACAACTGTTGAGTATTTTTCTGTGGAAATGTGATTTAAACAGGTAAGGTCCAACAAAACATAAAGAAATAGCTTAAATTGCGGTTAGACTGATAATTTAATCAAGTATTACTGCATTATAAATCACCAACACTTAAAAACAAATGAGTTTCCAAACTCTGTATACAGGTGGCAGCAATTATTTTTGTATTTGTAACTAAGTTAATGGTCTATTGATTTTAGAGCGCAATGTGGTTCCTGACAGGGTTGTTACTCTTTTTAAAATATTCATGACGCCTAAATAAACTAGAGCTTTGTCACAGACGTGACCAATACCCCCACATGCCCCATTGACACACAATATTTTGCATGTCGTCTTCACAAAAATCTGCAGACACCATGCTCAATTTTTAAAACGCACTAAGTGACCCCTTGACCTAGTTTTTGACCCAGAAAGGCCCATGTTCTAACTTGGCCTTAAGATCATCTCAATAAAACTTCTGACCAAGTTTGGTGAAGATCGGATGTAAACTACTTGAATTAGAGAGCCGACACCATGCTGAATGTTAAACAATGCACTCAGTGACCCCGTGACCTAGTTTTAGGCCCGGAATGGCCTATGTTTAACTTGTCCTAGAGATCATTTAGATAAAACTTTTAACCAAGTTTGGTGAGGATTGGATGAAAACTACTTGAATTAGAGAGTGGACAACATGGTGAGGTTTTAAACGCACTAAGATACCCCGTGACCTAGTTTTTGACCCGGCATGACCCATATTCAAACTTGACCTAGACATCATCTAGATACAACTTCTGACCAAGTTTTGTGAAGATTGGATGAAAACTACTTGAATTAGAGAGCGGACACTTAATACGGACGGACAGACAGACAAGTTCACTCCTATATACAGGGCTTGACACTTACTTTTTTACCTACTGACCCAAAGGACCACCAGCTTTCAGAAATTACTGGTCCTCCCAAGATTTTAAGTGGTCTGACAATATCTATGTTATTTTACCTAAATTTCAATTAAATTTCCAGACTATCCACAATGTATTGCGCATTTATAAAAAGAAAACTATACTATCTACTGAACTATCTCTCGTCCTTTTCATATTTGCTGTACTTCAAGCTTCTCTTCATTAGTTTTAGGGTTTTTAGGCGGAGGTTACAGGTTCAACCACCCCCGGAATGAAATTCCACATCGTGAAAACTTGATTTCTTGAAAATACACACGTTTATTCTCCAGCAATATCAAAACATTATTCGGCTCTCTCCAGTGTAAATTCGCACGGTAAACAAAGTATATTCTGATGGTTCTAAGATCGATAAAAAGCTGATTTTGCTGCTTTTTCAAAATAATAAATACCATTTTGCTAATTTCTCAATCGAAACGCTTCGAATTTTATGTTAATTTGTCTATCGATCACGGCGAAGTCCAGAGACATTTGCGGAATGCAAATCGATTTTTTGATTCGACAACAGGTTTTTGTCATCTGGGCATCTAGAAAAATTGGAATTTCCAATATGTTGCTATTTTTCATCCCGGTCTCGAGTCGGCCCCTAAAATAATGATGAAATTATCGGTTTATCAGTCTTCGAATTAGCCTATAAGCCCGAAGCCCGAGTCGATTCTTGGGCCGGTCGGTCGATCCTAAATGCTAATAAAATAGCCCGATCGGTCGATTAAATATTTGAGCGTCATATCAATAACCTGATTTATACGCGTTTTTAAGAAGCACGTTTAAATTTGCTATTTAAATGCCTAAAATGACGTTTTAAAGCATGCGGCCGCCATTTTTCTAAACTGTCGTGTAAGCATCCGGGTATGTTGCTATTTAAAGTAATGATGCAATTGACGCCCAACCAAGATGAGGTTATTCAAACTGAACATGTGTAGATCACGTTCCGGGATGTTCGCGCATCGGGCACTTCGTAATGTTTTAAAATAATGACCAATCTAGAAGCGTATTTAATTTGAGAAGCGTTTTCCGAAAATGTATTTATAATTCATGAAAAATGGACAAGTAATTTTTTCAATAAAAATTAAAGAGTCTGTAAGGGATATTGTACGCATTGGGTTAAAACAAATTGATACTTATTACAGGTAGGTTTCCATGTGTTTTAATCAATTATTTTTGCGCATTAGAATAAGTTTTTTTAATGTATTATTAATAATTGTAGTACTTTCGTTTATTCTGTAATCTCGTTCTGCTACGTGACCTATTTTGCTACTTATAATCTGTTTACAAATATACAATACTTTTCACGGTTGACACATGCTTATCAAAACATCGGGAGTAAATTAAAGAAGCAGACATTGTCACTTGTAGATTGGGCAATTAACACACCCAGTGGCCTTTTGTTCTGAAGTCACATGCCGACAATTCAGAAATTCACCGGCGATTGTCCTAGTAATAATACGATAATAATCTGTTATTTTAATAGGCTGATGTATTTTTGAAGTTTTTCGGATATTTTTTAAACATGATAATAATTCGCTTTAAAATAAAACAAAACACCGGTCAAACTGATTAATGGAATCATTGAATGAGAACATGTGTAATAATAAAGTTACAATAAACAGCATAATTATCTGGTGCATTTTGTATAAAATGCATTTCAAAAGGAAACATTATACCCTTTATTACTGTAATCACATGCATCTGTTTTTACTAATGGAAGTAGATTTTCTGATTGTTAATAACTATTTTGGTGTTCCTGGCCAAAAAAGTCATAAGATTTAAATTGACCTCCTCGGGCTATTGAACATGTCTTCGGGCTATTCAAAATTCCATCGTATTAGCCCGAAGGGCTATTTGGCTAAAATATTTAGCGTGAAGACTGGTTTATAATGAAGTTGTTTTATCGATGAAAACGGCTTTCTACCAGTATTTCACAATAAGCCGGCCAGGATTTTTAACTGGTCTGACGGATCAACCAAATTTCTAGTTTCACTGGTCCTCCCTATTTTTTACTGACCCCGGTTCAACGGACCACTGTTAGTGTCGAGCCCTGATATACCCCCTTAAAATTTGTTTGTGGGGGTATTATAACCTAAAACATTGTTTTGCTTAACAAGATGTACATCAAAACGAGTATCTGTTCATTAAATTAAAAATGAATGCCTATGAATAAACCGCGGGAAATTTTCTCATGCACTTTATGCCGACGCGCGTTGAATGTTCAAAACGATTAGGGGCATGATCATGCAAGAAATAGCGGGAAACTTTAACTTCTGGAAATAATCACTACTTACAGTTTGGAAATGTGATGGCACTGATGCTTTTAAAACGGACATATGGTAACCGTTTAAACGGTATCGATTCGTTTATTTCATTTCGTTTAAACGTTTAGAAAAATCTGTAAACGTGATACCCTTACTTGAAGGGTAATTTGCTAAAAGTAAAACAAAAATATAGCCGGGGTACAGACACACTACTTTAATCATGTTAAACACAATAAACCATTACCGTAAATCTATGAATATAATACGCACTTTTTTACCTGCCGATTTTTTCTTCAAGTAGGGGGTGCGTATAATATACGAGTTTAGAGCAGAACAAAAATTTTCTTGTGCAAATTTTCAACTTAATCGCTGTTATTCGCTTCGCGGCAGCCATTTTGAACTACATCATTATATCAAAGGGGTGCAACAGGGCTCGCACTGTCGTTCGCCATTTGAGTCATTTGTGAAAATATTGAGAATTTGGCTCAATAAAAATCGTATTTGTTGAAATGCGAAAATCTAGTAAAAGTTCATTGAAAACATCCGCCATTTATATCGGACTGGTTTTCTTTATTTGTCTCTTTGTTGTAATGAAAGTGTTCGCAATTCAAAAGTAAACGAAACCCGGTCTGTACCCGATTATGAGACATCGTTTGACCTTATTGTTATTAAAGTGCCCATGGTAGCTGGCCTATCAAGATTGAGCTCGCTTACACATTAAATGACGTTGTCGAATGAAACGTGAGAATGGGAGGAGCTATCGGATAATATTGGGTCATCCATGCGTAGACACTGTATACTTTGAATACACACTTAATATCGTCGTCTGCCTACAAAATAGCGACTGGACGCTAAGTCATATAAAGAGATTAGCAAATGAAAAAAAAACAACTGACAATACCCGTAAATAAATATTTCTTAGTTGACCACTATTTATCTTTCTACCGCATATTTACCATATCTGAAGTAAAGAGTGGTAATTAAATAATTAGTTTTATGATGCTTATAGAGTCTATTACACCTGTCTGCTGATTGTCGCATTAAATTGATAGGTGATAATTAATTAAGTTGTTTTTTACCCCCAAACTAGCCTTAATGACAGCAGCGTATTTCAATTAACTAGATCATGAAAAACATGAGCAGTTTATTTGTATTTTAAGTTATATAAAAGTATTGAATTTGTAACTCGAAAAAAGAAAAAGTAATTCATCTAGACAACTATAACAAGGGATAAAATTGTCACAAAACCAGGTTTTCATTGTGAAAAAAAATCTGATAAAGGGAGACAACTCAAACTGAACTTTTGAAATGAACAAACAAAATTAACCCCCTTAGTAAGTTTGTTTTAAAATAAATCTATTTTTAGTCGTGGCGACCTTGACATTGGAGATATTGACGTGATTCTTTCGTGCGACACACCGTCCAATGATGGTGAACAAATGTGCCAAATGATTTTAAAATCTCATAATGAATGACATAGTTATAGCCCAGACAAGCTCATTTATGGCTATTTTTTACCTTTGAACTCAAAGTGTGACCTTGACCTTGGAGATATTGACGTAATTTTTTCGCGCGAGACACCGTCTAATGATGGTTAACAAATGTGCCAAATGATTTTAAAATCTCACAATGAACGACAAAGTTATGGCCCGGACAAGCTTGTTCCGCCCGCCCGCCAGCCAGCCAGCCAGCCCGCCCGCATTCGCCAATCTAATAACCAGTTTTTTCCTTCGGAAAACCTGGTTACAAACGGAAGTAACCATTTTGTCTTCTTATTACTTTATGATCATTATCATTATTATCGTCCCGAATATTGTCAAATTGAATTAAATATGAAAATAAAAAACAGCGTCTCTGCTTCTTTCTTTTGTAATTATGACTGCTTGGCCCGGATGTCAGCAAGGCGCTTGTGTATCGGTAACAATCAATGGTAATATAAACAATTGACAAAGATATTTATTATGCAACTGTCATAACAACAGCACTATAACACATCCCGATCAATATACCGGGGTAACAGATAGTTGACAACACCAAATTGATTTGCTATTTTCACAGCACAAAGATATATTGACACATTTTTTCAGAAATGGCCGATTTAAGACACTGATTTTTTTAGTGCATATTTTACTCGGATTTTCAATTTTTTACCGATAAATTTTGACCAAACTCGGGAGTGCGTATTATGCACGAGGGCGTATTATATTTGTGGATTTACGGTAACTATGTGTATTCCTTCACAGTAGTAGGTTTCTTAAAGTGGTTTTTGTTTTTTAACTGTCCTTGGTTTATAGGCCCATGAGCCACGGAAAACTATTTTGCCAACTTTCAACACTTGTTTTATTAGCGTTAAAGTGTGCCTTTTTTTATTTGAAAACAGAGTATATTAAATTATTCAGTATTGTCAGTACAATGTTTTTACTCGATACTACTTTTGCCGTATAAAAAGAATCAACTACACTTTGAGAAGTAAATTGTTTTGGCTTCGAAGAAGCCATGCTGACCTCTTCATTTAAATAAACACATAAGCACTTGACTGTCTGTTAAAAAAATCAATACTAAATTTACAATGTGTCTAGATGATACAGAGTATACATATCAACTGGCTAACTATTAATACAATTCAGCGCACAAATAACTCTCTTTTTTAAGATAACAAGTCTCATAGTTTAGCAAAAGACAATCAGCTGTTTATATTTTTTGTTTACGTTGTACGCAGAAAATTTACATCATTTGCGTAAGTCCAGATTGGCTTGCTTAAATGTACGCACGAAAATGATAAATTTAGCGTATCTTAATATTTCTTATGCGTATAATACGCTGATACGCAGGTTATCTAGAAAGCTTTCTTATCAATACTTTTGCAATTTAAATCGAGGCCGAATAGAGTAAACGCGATTTTTTGAAGAAAAAAAATATAAAAAATTGCAGTCAGGGGTAAACTGGCACAGGCGGTCGGGTAACCTGAAACAAACATGTTGTTTTTTTTAGGCTTAATCTTATCTAGAATTTAGATGAAATCAGGATACAAGCTGAGCACAGGCCTCCAAATGTCATAGCTGACACTGGCAAAAAGCCGCAGGCTGAGACCTTGCCCTGCTCAACTACCACAACGTTAATTGCATGTGCTAACGCAGCTGGCAATCACACACCACCTTTAAAAGGCAAACAAAGAAGATAATTACATCTGTCAGGCCCCTTACCACCATAAAGCCAAAAGCACAAAACCCATCCCAGGGGGAAAAGCTATAACAGACAAGGCGTTTGCTGAGGAGCTGTATTCATTTGAAAAGGAGAACGCAAAACAAAGTACATCTACAAATTCAATGCATGCTACAACGAAATCTGTAAAAACAGGAAATTTTGCGGTTGTATCCCCTGTATAATTTTACTAGTTTGTTAAGTTTTTTTTAAAGGTTCCTATCTTCATGTCAGCCGGTATGAGTAATACGGCTTCAAGAACGACCGGTCCATAGGGTCAATGTGGGTGGGGTAAAGAACCGGTTAACATAAAACACATTTTTTTCAGACACAACCGATAAATTCAAAATGACATTATTATCAAAAGTACAAATACTATATTTCTGTAAGAATAATAAAAAAAAATAGATATGTCATCTATTTATTTCTTATAATAACTACTTAAATGCCGAAGTGTCATGTATTCTTTACTCTCACACTTACATCCGGGCGTCCAGTACAACAACGCAATAGTCAAAGTTTCCAAAGACTACTTCTTCTGAAACAGCCTTTTGGTTTAGGGTTGAAACTGTATTAAGGTGCTCAGATGGGTGTTAATTTAAAATTATTTACATCGTAAGTGTTTAATGCGGTGGCATAAAGGGTACATAGGAAATATCTATTTAACAGCCTCTATGACGTGCGCACGTCATAAAGTGGCATAAAGGGGCATAGGAAATATTTTTTAACAGTCTCTATGACGTGCGCACTCGATAGATATGACGTGCGCACGCCATAGTTATGACGTGCGCACGTCATAGCCATGACGTGCGCACGTCGTAGCTAACCAATTGTAATACGCATCAGATCAGCCAGTGATTATCAAAAAATGGAAATACTACGTGATTTGTTTGAAAAGGGTTTGAAAAACTGGGAAATTAAGCATGTATTGAGAATGGACTATGGTGTTCAAATAAGTATTCGCCATATGAAAACAAAATTAATTGAATTAGGACTGAAAAGAAGACAGTATTCAAACATGGCTAGCGTAACTCATTTTATACAAAACGAACTTCTTCAATCCGGTCAACTGCATGGACATCGTATGATGGCCGCCAGATGTAAAGAACGTGGTTTAAATGTACGAATGGAAGATGTGCGTATCATTTTATTACACTTGGACCTAGTAGGCGTGTCTCTGAGGAGATCAAGAAGTATCCGCAGGCGTGCATATTATGCTGCTGGTCCAAACTTCATTTTGCACTTTGATGGCTACGATAAACTAAAGCCGTTTGGACTCTGTATAAGCGGGTGCATATGTGGCTTCTCCAGACGTTTGATTTAGCTGAATGAGTATCATACAAATAATAACCCCAGGGTAATCGGTGGGTACTATCTCGAGGCTGTAAAAATACATGGTGGATGTCCTCGTTTTGTTCGCGAAGATTACGGGACAGAGAATGGGCACGGCCGAAATTTTCAAACATTCAGACGCGATTCTCCTGACCATGATAGAGCTTATATAGATGGAGCCAGTACAGCAAATCAAAGAATCGAAAGTTGGTGGGGTTACCTGAGACGACACCATATGCAATACTGGATCGAACAGTTAAGAGACCTACAGGATATTGGCAGTTTCAGTGGAGACTTTCTGGACAGAAGCTTAGTCCAGTTTTGTTTCCTTGCATTAATTCAGGTAAAAATCCAATATTACACATACTCGTTAGGCAAAAGAAAGTTTTCAGGTTCCAGTGAATTGATATACCCTATCTTTTACCACCCAACCCCATACATTATTCTGGAGTGCAGACACACGTACATTTTGATGCCATTGTTGAATGTTTTTATGCACAGTATGAAATTATGAATGTACAATTATTTATGATAATTGCAAGCTTGAACTACATATAAAAAAGGTATTTCGTTACCTCAACCCCCCCCCCCATAAAAAATAATAAAAAATAATAATAAATAAAATTAAATAAAATAATAATTAAATTAAATAAATAAATAAAAATAAGCCGATGAACCGACACGTTCTCTTGTCACGGGGACTTGTCATCGGAACCAGATGACTTTTTTGTACAACGATCATCACGTTTAATTGCTAAAATAATACACGCGACATTCAACGAGACCCGCATTGCACTTTTTTACGAATCGTCAAATTTAACGTCATTTTTATTTCCAAAATATGATATTTCATTCCCTACCATTTAAATGCTTCCAACTATATTCGTTCATGAGACTACATACAGTTTAAGGCTATGTGCGTTTATTTGAGTTATTTAATAGAAATACCTGCATTTTCTTGAGAAGCTTTAATATTTCATTTAAAAAATGTATATAGATATATTGTTTATATAACGTGGAAAACGATTTGTAAAAAATTGTCCTCCTATATGTGTAACAAAAAGAAAGTGCCCGCATGTCGAACAAGTTTAAAGATGTTAGTTTGTGCTTTGATTTATTTAAACTAAGGCTATAAAAATTGCAGATAGTACTGCCCACAGTACACGTTTTTGTTGGAATAGTCAGCAGTTAGATTTGTCCGTCTTTCTGTCTGTCCGTATGTGGATCCGTCCAGTCCTTTCTTATGATATAATTCCCCTTTTTCGTAACACCGCCGATATTAAATTTAGCAAATATTTCTTGGAATAAATATTATCATGCCTTCTAGAACATTAAAAAAAAATCATTTGCACATTGCAATCATAGTGTTGATCCATACATTAAAATATATTTTATTTAAAAACAACAAGATACATAGTTTCGGCATACAGTATGGTAAACGATAAGGACTATTTTTGTTGAGACGTTTAACAGTGTCTTCACAGCACAATTTATATTGATCATGAATTTGGCTATTCTCGTACGGAACCAGGATTTGAAGCAGCACAGCGATGCACCGCAATATAGCTATGCACAAATATTTACTCCCTTCTGATATCTCTTTAATATAATCTATATATTTAACGTTACAGGACGAACTTGACCTGGCCTTTCAAATGTGGAACAATCACCACATTAGACGTGCGTCTAATAGTAACGTGCCATTTGGTCGACCAGAACAAATGTACCGCTTTCCGCCATTGTGGAGTGCAAAGAATCACATTGTAGCGATTACGAAGATTGATATGGCAGCATGTTGCAGAGAATCAGAATTCAGATAAGTAATTCCTTGCGATGAAGATGTTTATAAAGTGTGCGTGGCTCTCATGAAAGAACACAATCTTTCACCCGCAAAGACCTGCGTTGAGGCTACAGATTTATATTTGTTTATGAAACGAGAAATAATGTCGATGCTATGAAAGCCACGCACACTTTATAATTATACATCTTCATCGTAAGGGACACCGTTGTTACATCATTTCCTCTGAAAATGATTGGTTGACTTCAAACAAACAAGGCAAACGCGTTCGACAAGTGCCTAAGTTGACTCTGGCTGAAAATCAGGTCCGATGCGTCTAGTTCAATATCAAAATGATCCATACATAATTCTGCAAATATTGACCTCATACAAATGCCTGTGTACATACGTGTCCTCGTCCTATCACATCAACTTGAGGGTACTATGTAAAAGATCATGGCAAGTAGAAGTTCTTGTAGAAAACATTTACTTTTCCCATTAAACATGAGTGCTTCTACCAATAACCTCAAACTTTGATATGTTCATGTATTAAGATAGCCTCTACACCACTTTAAGGTCACCATGTCAAAGGTCAACATTAACCATTGTCATAAACAAGTGCTTCCTCCAAACCGCCTCAATATTTCACATGTATATGTACATTGGTTCTGTATTCACATTGTCATAAAATGAAAGTATTTGAGTAGTGTATTACGTATTTTGCAAACGTTTCTTGTTCATTTATGTACCATCTGTGTTGTTTTTCAAATAAAATATGTGAAAGTAATCATGTTGCCACGTAAAGAAGTATATCCACCAGACATTCATTTTTTTCGATACATCGACTATACACGTCCTAAGCACAAAAGGGCAATTCTGATAATTTCGGATTCTATATTGTTATCACATTTCATTTAGTGAATTCTTGCGCGTTATACTTTACATTTTACAAAAGCAATTTGCATTGACAGACTATCATTCATTTGAGGTAACAATAAATTGCGATGTGCTGTACGATTGGCATAAAACGGAAGCTAATGCGCGTTTACCAAATATCAGCAATTTTTTAAGAATGCATTGTGGCGACACTTCCAAAATATGAAAATGGAACTCGAACTCTAATGCCCGTTAGATATGAATGTGATCATCACAAATTGTCTAAACATAAGAACTAACGTACTTTGAAAAACAGTTTCATCCGTACTCAATAAAGTGATGTATTTGCATAAAGTCCTCCCAAAAATAAGTATGAATATAGTTGTTGGAAAGGTCAGTTTTACTTTCAAATCGTGCTTCATTAACTTGATTATTTAATTTTACCTATGATCAACTGGTATTGTGTTGTTAACAACACTTTTACAAACAGAATAAGCAAACGTCATTTATTATTGACCAAATAGGCGTTGCGGGGATAACTTTAATAGTCGCTCAAGTCCCAAACTGGTCATATGTATTATATAAATATTTTTATGCGTTACATCTAATGTTGCATGGACGAGTCTAGATGGTCACGAATTACGACCTCCTTTACAAAATTGAAAACAAGATATGCGTTTTCCAGAAACACTATGTCCCCTTCTGCGCCGCTTTGAAGCTATATCTTTGACCTTGAAGGATGACCTTGACCACTCAAAATGTGCAGCTCAATGAGATACACATGCATGCTAAATATGAAGTTGCTATCTTCAATATTGCAAAAATTATAACAAAATGTTAAAGTTGGAGCAAACAAACTAACCAACCAACAAACAGGGCAAAAAAAAAATGTCCCCCATTATAGTGGTGGGGGACATAAAAAAGATTAAGCTTAGATTTTCTAAATGTGTACGTGCTCAGTTTATAACAAACGCATACTCCTCAAATGAATGAAACAATGTGTAAAATTATGGGAAAAACGGTTAATATTATAATAGCCATGTGGATTAATAAATATGTGTCTTTCGTTATCAAAACAAAAGTTTAGTTTCGGAAAATACATTTAAATTGCAAACTTAACAATTTCATCTTTAAAACGTTTACGCGCCTGGTCAAGCTCATTCATCTATTTGAACATTTCTATCAATACAATCAGACAAATTTAATTAACGTAAACAATGGCTGTTTGATCGCCTAAGGTACCCCTGTACATCCATTGTCATCCACCTAAAATTTACTGTACATGATTTATTCTCAAAGATCTGTTTGAAAACTATCTCCTTACCAAAAATATCGCTAAACTTGAAAAAAGCAATTTCACTAGTATGACTCAGAAGGCCTGATAACTGTATTGTTGATGTCATTTGGACGTGACCCGTCTTACGAAATCTTTCGATCGTAACGTCGATACGTTTTGATTCAAGTCATGAGTTCGATACCCGTTTCGGGTTTTATTTTTTTCAGACAATGCTATTCTGTTTCAATCAAATTTATCATATTTTAATATTGCAGCTGATTAATGTAATTAATGTGTTTAAGTAAAGTGCATTTGTGTAAAAAATATCATCTACCTCGCAGTAACGGAATCCTTTAATTCACACAATATTCTGTTACTAAGGGTTGGAAATTTAAACATTGCCCAAAAGTTCACGTCGCACGTGTAGCGCGTGCGTTTTGATGTTATCTTAATTCTTAACATAAAAGTTTCACATTGCATCCGTGAAAATATATCAAAGCACTTTTAATTGATGCTAATTTCTTCAAATTTAAAGTCGTTACGCTTCTATGTTTAACAAAATGTTGCACAAGTATGCGTGTTGAGATGTACTAAACAGTATTGGATTGTCCGGTACACGCGCTTCTCAACTAACCCGTTAAAACCCCGTTCCCGGAAAAATGTGAGATTGGTTGGTGGTCGCCATACCGGACAGGTGGGGTTTCCTCCGGGCACTCCAGCTCCCCCCACCACGATACAAAACCACATAAAAAATTGAAAATCTTTCAGTAACCACTAAATAGCAAGACACTGCAGCTATAATTCAAAAACTCGTCCCAACTTGCTTGCGTCTATTGAGCAAAGTAAGTAGGAGTGCTGGGACACACTCCGGGGCCTCACATAATTCTGCCTCAGGCGCTTGAGGACCTCATAATCTTCGAAATACACACATAATTAGGAGGCTGCTAAGAGCTTCGCCGATCTTGGTTCCTATTATTTACGAGGTAACAAAGGAGTCATGTAAGTGAATACGCTAACCAAGAGTCAGTGGCTTCAGATGAAACACTTCGGGATCTACCAAACTCTTGTTTTCAATGAAAAATGTTATATTAAAATGAACAAACCATTGGCAACACTGAATTCCAGCAATGGAAATTAAGAAGCATGACAACAGATATGTAGAAATTTGACCTATTCTGTATCCACATTCTAAGTTCATTGGCAAGTGATAGTTTAAGACTATTTGCATTTTTAAAAAGATTTTTATTTTTTATAACAATAAAACACAGACTGAATCACAAACTTAAACATGAACTAAATGACTAATTTTATCCAATTAAATTTAAGTTCAAACATAAACCAACTTAACATTAATTCTGAAATAATTATAGGGTCAGAGCGCAGTCATGTACTTGACACACTACGATAGGTGTTTGTCAGAGAACTTTTTTGTTGACTGAAAACAGCAATAATTAAAACGTACATACGCAAAGCCAAAAGGGACTTACCCATCAGGAAGATTAGGAACAACACAATTTGTAATTCAAAAAATCTGTGTCTTTGAAAAAACTAGAGATTTAATTTTCTTTATTTTGTAAGGGGAATAACTGAATCATGTGTTAGTAAAGGATTATAACTTAAATCAATTAATTTTATGACGGTGACAAACTATTCGTAATTTGATTTTAATATCAATAAGAGTGCTTAAGTTATTGACTTTGATATAAAAAAAAACTATACAAAACAAGAACAATTTGTCACAATATAAACAAAATTAATGTAAAAGCTTTAACAAGACCATAAACTGGCTGTCATGTTTTTTTTATTAAACAGAAAAATTATTGTGTTTTTTTAAATAATTTTCTGTATGCACTCACAATAAAGAAAGCCTTAATTGTAATCTAGTAAATAAGCAATAATTTATCAATTTAAATTGCATACCCCCAACACACAAGTTTGGACAAATCCACCAAAATGGTCTTACTTTAGTGAGAATCTTAAAACATACATACATACATGTGCATGTGTGCATAAAAAATGTAAATAATAATAAAACAAGAAAAATGTCCACACGATACTGATCGTTGTCACTGCATTAAAGCATTACCTGAATGCTTAAGACGCACTAAGTGATCCCGTGACCTAGTTTTTAACCCGGTATGACCCATGTTTCAACTTGGCCTAGAGATTATCTAGAGACAACTTCTGACCATGTTTGGTGAAGATCGGATGAAAACTACTTAAATTATTGAGCAGAAACCATGCTGATTGTTTCAAACGCACTAAGTGGCCCCGTGACGTAGTTTTTGACCCGGCATGACCAATGTTTCAACTTGGCCTAGAGATAATCTAGAGACAACTTCTGACCACGTTTGGTGAAGATCGGATGAAAACTACTTGAATTATTGAGCAGAAACCATGCTGAATGTTTCAAACACACTAAGAGACCCTGTGACCTAGTTTTTGACCCGGCATTACCCATGTTTCAACTTGGTCTAGAGATCATCTAGAGACAACTTCTTACCACGTTTGGTGAAGATCGGATGAAAACTACTCGACTTATTGAGCGGAAACCATGCTGAATATTTAAAACGCACTAATTGACCCCGTGACCTAGTTTTTAACCCAGCATGACGCATGTTTCAACTTGGCCTAGAGATCATCTAGAAACAACTTCTGACCATGTTTGGTGAAGATCGGATGAAAACTACTCGACTTATTGGGCAGAAATCATGCTGAATGTTTAAAACGCACTAAGTGACACTGTGACCTAGTTTTTGACCCGGCATGACCCATCTTTAAACTTCGCCTAGACATTATTTAGATACAACTTCTGACCAAGTTTGGTGAAGATCGGATGAAAACTACTTGACTTATTAAGCAGAAACCATGCTGAATGTTTAAAACGCACTACGTGACCCCGTGACCTTGTTTTTGACCCGGAATCACCCATCTGCGAACTTGTCCTAGAAATCAACTAGTTACAACTTCTGACCAAGTTGTTCGATGATCGGATGAAAACTACTTGTCTTATTGAGCGAAAACCATGCTGAATGATTAAAACCCACTGCGTTACACAGTGACAGTTTTTTGACCTGGCATGACCCTTCTTCGAACTTGGCCTAGACATTATCTAGATACACTATCTGACCAAGTTTGGTGAAGATCAGATGAAAACCACTTGATTTATTGAGTGGAAACTACTCCGGACGGACTTATGAACGGTGCGATTTTAATATGCCCCAGAACATAGGTTCTGGGGACATAAAAAGAATCAGAGTATGTTTTTTGTAGATTAACCTTTTTTTTATAGCATTTTCATATTTTTAAAAATCCCATCGACTCATTAACACTCTTCAATAGAAGGGTAGAAACGCTCTCGGGTGTCTGTCCTCTAGGCAGCCACAAGTCCAGAGAACATGGCGATGCATATGGAAGACGGGTCACTCCGTCTTCTTGCATATAGAAATGTATCTCAATCGGCTTTTGAAAGCCACAGGGGGGAATGCTGGCCGCTACCGAAATGAATGCCAGCAATTCTGCCATGGTTGTGGGAACAATTCCATCTGAATTATAAATTGTTATGTGTTAAATATTTATCAAGGCATGCAATATGCATTGTAACATTATGTAACTAGTTCTAAACAGCCGTATGTTTTTACATTGTTCACATTCACTGTCTCTCACCGCCAGATAATCCTTCATTACGCTTGTTAATAAAGGCAAACATTTTTTTGTGTATACTTTTTCTGTCTTAAAACGGCACCAAAACATAAACCATCACATCAGAAGATATAATCAGATTAACTTTTAATTTAGCTCGGGCATCCCTTTTATGCGCTTAAAATAACTATGCTTTTGAAAGATTTTCAAGAAAAGTGTCATTAATGTGAATATATCAGTGTCTTATTTAGCTTAACATTATTTGACATTATCCAGACCTTTCAAACCAACGTGAAATTCATTTTTCAAATCTGTTTTAATTTCATTTGGAAACATATATACTTTGTAAAATATTAATGAAACAAAATGTCATAACATGTAATATGTTTACTGACATGTTTCACAACATATCTTAGAATAAAAAAAAAAACACGTCAATATTGCAATTGCACAATCTTATCTATAGCATTGACGGTTTGACAAGAATTATAAAGCACTTTTGTTCAGCAGCAATAGTTGATCCAAAGTAAATGCAAAATTCTAGCTGTGATACTACACATAAAAAAACCTGTAAATTTTGGCGACTCTGTGTCAAATACTTTTGAAGCTATGAAGAGATAACATTTAATGAAGGACGGACAGGCGAACAAAGGAAAATCTATTACACCTCAATAAACTGGAGGCAAAAATGAAAATAATGTCAAAATAGATGTTGAAAAGGGGTAAGTTTATTATTAAATGTGTTTCAACTGATTCTGAAAACGATAGTTCCATGGCACTTGTTTTGCATGTAGATATGAAAGAATGTTTAATCAAAATGCGCACCTATGTATCAGTAAATGCTATTGATAATTGACTTTACCACCAATAAAAAAGCAAACCTTCAATGTCATGCAAAAAGAGCTCCCATGCGTAGATAGTCTCATCTTCAGACGTCCTGGCATTAGATCCGAGTTCACTGAAATCATACCGAATGATTCTGTCCATCTTATGTTTCATTAGAGGTTTAGGAAGATTGCAAACTAGCGGTTGGAATACACTGGCATGTTTTGTTACCATCCCCCACATGCCGCATATGTCATCCATGCCAACCTTAAATTGAGCAACCTCGGATGATGTTCTGTAATTGAAACAAACAGTTTTTGCTATTAATTTGTTTGTACAATATAAAGAAGTGAAACTTCAGCTGCTGGAGCAGTATTGAATTTTCATTAAAAACAATTAGTTGGTCCTTTATTTAAGGCAAGTGACCGATTGCCCAAACAGTACAATACAGAACAACACAGCACAATACAAACCAACATAAACACAAAATATGAATAAAGCTGGGGTCACCGCCTTGGAACGGTCAATGCAAAGCATTGGGGGTTTAAACCTGGTTATAGAGCGCTCAACCTCACACTTGGCCCAGCAATATTCAACATACATTTAAGTGTAAATAAAATTTAACGTCATAGCATTGTAACTCAAATTAAGTTTTATGTATTTTGATATAATGCAATGCTGCTGCAGCTTCTGGAGTTTCACTTCTTTATATAAATCAGCGTTAGAAATAAATATGTTGTTTGATTTGTAACAGTTATCACATAGATTCTTGGACAAGTTTGTTATATATATTGCACATGGAATTTTATCTTGTAATCTAGGCTTTTGATATTCTTGTTTGCTTGGGTTTTAATAATCCTTCATTGTTTTATTTAAAGGTTGTTTTTATCATACGTTTATTTTTTATATTGTTTTTTCTTAAAATCTGTGGCATGTGTGCTTCAAAGCCATTTAAGTAATCTGAGTGTTTTGAGCCTTGATTGAGCTTTTCGCTTACAGATTTGGTCTGAATTGAGAAAATTTGAAAAAAGTCAACATTTGTAAGTATTCATAGAAAATGAATAGATAGTGTTTTTTGTTAAAAATTCTCTATAGTTATTATTTTAAAGGAAAAGGCATGACAAGCACCTAAAATCATCTATACCAAGACAAACCTGGTAAAGTTTGTACATAAAATAACTTAAATCACAGCAGAATTTGAGTTTAATCCTATATATAAACGTACAGTTTCATTTCCAGCACAGTGCATTTTGCTTTTAAAATGTTTCTCATCATATTTATAGATTTGCAGAAATTCTATATTTTATCCCCATTTGTAAACACGTTTTTCTTTTATATGAAAAGCTAGAGTAGATATGTAAAAAAAAGTTACCTATAAAAAGACGTGGTACTTTATAACCATCTCCTTCATGGACCCCTTGTCCGCCACGGCCATTCTATAAGGGTTGATACCCCTGTCAGCCAGCCAGTCCCCGAACTTTGCCAAGAACTGATCCCTTTTCTGAACGTCGTTGATTTTCTCCAACTGAAAAATACAATATATTGTAAAAATAGTACATCTTTGTTAGCCTTCCTCCCTAATATTTATAAAACTTAAATTCGTTGGCAAGACTTCTTTCTTGTGAGTTATAAAATTTGAGGTTCAACAACTTGGGACTAATTTAATGTTTCCAATTTCAAATGTGCACTCAACATGCTCCCAATTGATTGCGTCATATAGGGGAAACAACTTGCTGATAATTGACTACATTTCCAATCTGAACCATATTCCTTAATGCAAATACTGAAGTATAAATATTACCATAAGCGTAGTTTTCTTGCATATCCAGATAAAATACATACCCACAGATGACCTTACGCTTATGTTACAACAATTATTTTTAATCATTCATTGTTCTCTTGTTATTAAACTGAAAACATGAATGTCAATTAATGTTTTTTGAAAAAGTGCTTTTACTGTGTTGGTGGATGCTCAAGGGTAATCGCTTTATTAGAGCATGCTAGCTGTTGTAAATACAACTTACATCATGGCCATTGTTGATCTTCAATTTTCCTGCTCTCTTTGTCAGCGTACAGACACCAGTATTATTCTTGGAAATTAAATATCTACAGGTTAAAGTAACATTACTAATCAAAATCAATGACAATTTCGTACAATATTTCGTAAAATAAACTTCCACCAATTAAAAAACAGTGTTCCTTATGGCAATTGCCGAAATTTCAACGCCAGATGTGGTCTGATCAAATAGATGTTTGTAGATACAAAATGCTTGTTGGTTTTCCATTTTAATTTCCCGCAAGGATATCTAGTCATACGACACATGAACACTTACATGGTGTTCGTGTGTCGTACTATGAATATACATATTCGCGGGAAATTCAAATGGAATTAATTGTGGTCACAAATAAATAAAAACGAGCATTTTGTATCTACAAAAATCTATGTAATTATACCACATCTAGCGTTGAAATTGTGGCTATAGCTATATGGAACACTGATTGTTGATGTGTTATCTTTATTTTACGAAATACTTAACGAAATTTTCGTTGATTTTGAGCGTAAAAGAGACTTTATTTACTTAATTTAATATAGTTACCATTTCAAGACATTCCTTAATATTGGGGTCCGTGATTTCATCAGCAGCAGTTGTCTCCCCTTCACGACCCGTCATCATTGCAAAAAACTGCTTATTCAAGCAGTGAAAAAACCTGGTCTGTCCTGAGCAAGTGACATAGCCAACAGCCTTCCCACAATCCTGTATTTCTCCTTTTCAACAAGTTGAAGATCATGTCTGAAAACCTTTGCTCCATCTTGTTCTTCAAAACATTTTGAACCTCCAAGCTCTGCTATTGCCAATCTGCAAATATGTATACCTTGATTGGTCCTGTACTAGAACTCTACTGGTTCTGTTCAAGATATTATTGGAATTGAGTAGGCTTTAGGCCTGTAATGTACTAAAACAGAACTGGTTTTGTATTGAGTTGTACAAGTATAATACACGTTCTGTAATAGGTCTGTACTGTTACTGCACAATTACTGTTTTAATTTTCTAGTTTTACTACAGTATTTTATTTAAGTTTGTGTTAAATAATACAAGACATCTTTTTTAATGTTAGACATGTGATGATATAATAAAGCATACCGGAAAAATTCCCTTCTTGGTCCACCAGGCTCCTCACAAATCTCCCCGGAAAACTTGAAAAACTATTTATTCTGAAGCTTGACCGTCGTCTTTTCTAATAGTCGTACGGCACTATCTAAGGGCTTGGAACAGGAGATCACACAGTTTGTGTGGTCATCTTTGATGTATCGGTTCCGAAACTCTTGTCAAATATCAGCCACAGACGGCTCTGTGGAATCATCGCTAAATGTAAAATAAAGGTTGAGGTTAATTATATTGTAATATTTTAACAACAGCTATCACTATTGTTCAGCATAGATAGTATACAGTACATTTTGTGTCTGTCACCGCATCTAATTACCACAAAGACATATTTGAAGCAATGGTAATAACATTGTACATGATGCAGCTGGAGTTACAAATCGTGTGCACTCCACTCATCGTCTCCTCTTTATTACCCTACTTACATAAACAGGGTTTGAAGCCAATACCTCTACTACTATTGACAAATAGCTAGACACATGGAAACCTATTGGGAAATAGATGACGTGACAATGAAGTAAGATGGAAAGTAAGATGAAAAGTTACCGGACATTGTGAAAAGCATGGCGCGACTTAATGTGATGACATGCGTGATTCCTAATGAAAAATACCCAAAACTTAACAAAGACGGGCAGATACAACTACAGCTTTGTCACAAGGGTGACTAACAATACCCCATACACCGCTTTGTCACAGGCATAGCAGCCATGCCCATGGCTTAGTTCAAGGGCACATAACTCTCAGGAACAGGTAACATATTTCACCGAAAGGTACTTGGTTCCTGGTGCTGCATTGACTCTAGTCAAGCGCTCTGTATTTCCTCGCCCTCGCTGTCTAGAATCTCGATCTCTGGTATGATGCTTTGGCACCTGCATTATAAAAACATTTTTAATCTCAGTTACTGAAATCTCCAGTCAAGCAATCTTAACCCTTGCACCAATTTTTGATTTTCATAATCACAAAGACCAAAACTGCAAACAGCTCAGGGGCGTAGCTTCCTTCAGGCACTACAGGCACCTGCCTATACATTTTTTTAATCCAAGCTTCACCCCTAAAATGTTTAGTTCAAGTTTGAAAAACTACCAGCAAGACAAGACTTCAATGTATCTCACGAAAAACTTTTGATTTTTCTGCTGTATGTTTCCTCGTGCTTATATAACACAGTATTAAAATGTAGAAAAAGCAAGGCCTTGTTTATGCAGTACACTTAAATATCCTGTTTAGCTTTATGGTGTGGTTAATTGGTCTTCATGGGTGATTTCCCAGTGTAGTACAATATAAAGAAGTGAAACTCCAGCTGCTGGAGCAGTATTGAATTCTCATTAAAAACAATTAGTTGGTCCTTTATTTAAGGCAAGTGACCGATTGCCCAAACAATACAAAACAGCACAATACAGCACAATACAAACCAACATAAAAACAAAATATGAATAAAGCTGGGGTCACCGCCTTGGAACGGTCAATGCAAAGAGGTAGGAATCCTGATTAAATGTATTTATATATAACAAGTACATCTATTAGTTAATATTCCAAACATGAATTACAGGTCGCCGTGGCGTAATGGATATGATTTCCGCCTAGCGATCGGGAGGTCATGGGTTCGATCCCCAGTGTGGGAGCGTTCTTTAGATCTCCCCCATAGACACCAAGTACTGGTTATAGTCCCAGGAAACGGACTCAAGAGCGTTTCAAATAAGCCTTAGGCTTTCGATGCAATCGAGCTAAAATACATAGATTTAAACTAAACTAAACATTTAAGTCTGAAATAGCTAAGATAGAATTGCATGTTTTAAAATGGTTTGTGACTGCGCCAGCTAGCTCAGTTTGTAGAGCGCTGGACTATAAATCCGAGGATCGCAGCTTTGATCAAAATAACTTGTGTGGGGATTTACCGGTAATATGAAATCCTTTCTACGGTCATTATCCCTATTCCTCATATTCAAGTAGGAGAGTTGTCAGTAACTGCTATAATTGTGTGCACTTAGTACTGGTAAACCATCATACATAGGAAAGTAAGAGAAGGTTAACTAACCGCCATGATATGACTGGAATAATGTTGAACACAGCGAACAATCCAACTAAACAAACAAATGTTTTATTGTTGACATAAAGCTGTATTGCCAAATATTTCATCACATTTACTGCGGATAGTTCTAATAATTTCAATTTCATTTGATGTTTTAAGAAAGTACAGTTTACTTAAGCTGTACAGATCTAATCTAATTACATACGTCACTTAACTGCACTATGACTGCCGGAGACTGTTGTTGTTGCTGTAGTTCCCGATCGTCCCGGTAAACTTAGACGGTAGGACCTCGGATTGAAATTCACCTACGAAATGTCATTCAAAACAGGGTTTGGAGATTTATTTACAAATGAGTTATCATTTGATAATTGGGATATACAAATTATATAGCATGCATATGAGAAATAAGCAGATAAAGCGTGCAAAATTATATATGTCACTTACTATAAGTGGAATTAAGAATTTTAGCATGAATCTTTGCATTTGTGAAAAACAAATTGCACCTTTGTATAAATTTATATTAATATTTAGCCCCTCATTTTTCTGACTCCATGAATCATATTTGCTCATAATTTCATTCTTAAATTTGTGGATGGTTTTTATGTCTATAAATAACCACTTTTAGTCAAATACTTAGTGGTGGTCATACCTCAGGATCAGGTGAAACAAGGTTGAAAGATTCTGGTGTTGACCATGTAGTATTGATGGTCTAAACAGATGACATTATATAATTGAATATTTTACATTTCAAATCATGTTTTAAGAATTGAGAGGTTTACATATAATATTGTAATCAACTTTAAAATCCTTCACAGAGGTATATTCTTGAAATGTTCTTGCTTTAAAATGAATTCAGGAAATCACACTTTTGAGTAAATACCTATATTTGACATATGCATTTATCAAATACTAGCAAGATGCCTGTCAGCAAAATGGCGTACCCATTGTCAATAGTTCTTGTTATTATTTAACATGCTGCGCAACACACATATTTGAACTTTGACCTTTAATGTGACCTTAACCTTTGCCCAAAGTGTGCCCGATTAGCATGTGACATGACTTCTCCATATGGTGGAAATTTCAAGCAAATTATTTTTTAAATTGCAAAATGAATGATGTTACATTTCACACGAACTGTTATTTGCCAAAATTGGACATTTCCGATTTTCGTTTTAGACCTGATCTTTGACTCCTTATTGTTATCTTTACCTTTGAGCTAAGGAGAAAGTTGTTACACATGACACCCCATCTCTACATGGTAAACATTTGGGCTGAATTAATTTTAAATTGCAAAATGAATGCTGAAGTTGTAGTCCGGACAATCTGTTTTATATCCAAATTTAACATTTGACCTTTAAGTGTGATCTTTACCTTTGAGGTAATAAGACCTTTTTACACATGACATGCCATGTCCACATTGAGATTGTAGTAAATCATTAAAAAATTATGATGAAAGATGAAGTTACAGACAGGACAAGTATTTAAAGCCAAACTGAGACTTTGACTTTTAAGACTGACATTGACCTTCGAGTTAGGGAGACGGTTTTTAATTGTGACACGTCTCTTTGTGGTGGACATTTGCGGTCAGTTATTTTGAAATCGCATGTTGAATGATGTAGTTACAGCCAACACAAGCTATTTAATGGCCAAATTTGACCTTTGACCTCTAAATATGACATTGATCTTTGAAGTAGAGATGGGCGTTACACGCGAAAGAAATGCTGTCTCCTCATGGTGGTTATTCGTGGTAAGTTATTTTAAAATTGCAAAATGAATCACAACGTTACAGTATGGACTAGCTTTCTGTTGGCCTATTTTAACATTTAACCTCAAAGTGTGAGCTTTACTTCTGAGGTAGGGTGACAAGCGACATGTCGTCTCCTCATGGTGAACATTTGTGATAAGTTATGTTAAAATTGCATAATAAAGGAAAAAGTTACATTCCGGTCAGTACATTATGGCTAAATTTGACCTTTAATCTCTAAGTTGTACCTTGATTTTTGAGGTTGGGTGACAGATGTAACTCGCGACACGTTGTCCTATGATGGTTAACATTTGTGGTTAATTTAAAATTGCACTATGAAAAACAAAGTTACAGTCAAGCTTGCACCACACACGCATGTACACTCTACCATTGTGATTGCTATATCGAGCTTTCTTCTAGCAGGCTCGACAAAAAGCCATGATAATTGAGTAGTTCATCAACATTTTATACCTCAGAATCTTGAGAAGAGAAGGTGAACGCCGCCTGTGTGGACCCTGTAAACTCGCCGGTCAAAACAGGAGAAACAAGAGATTTGTCACAGATATGACGAATACACTGCCTCTTTGAAACAGGAAATGTTGATTTAATATTGTTTATCCTGTAATTTTAAGCAATCTGAAAGCGACATAGAGAAAGGCTCGCGCTTCCGGCGTTCTAAGCCTCGCAACATAAACTTCTCTGTATTCAACGCTAACCTAATATTCTATTTATCCCATTTGATTTTTTCAACGTGACATTTAACATAAATAGATCTAATAACCTTAACAATAATTTTAATTCAGTCATAAAAGCGCTTAAAATCTAACAAATGTAACCATGCGTAGTGATATACATGTATTTGTTCTGGTACGCAAAATAGTCTTTAAAAAATTCACACACAAACTGTAAAACAAGTAAAAATATCACCATATGCCTTGATTCAATTTTACGCAGTATGCGAATTTTAACACATTACGACCGCGAAAAGAAGATTTTACTTTACTATAATCCATTTTATTTTCGAAAGAAAATGATCAAAATCCAATATGGCGGCGATTGCTCCTGACAAAATGCTGTCGATGTCAACATACATGTACACCATCGACGACCTAGTTCTGGCTACCATAACTTAAAATGTCGCTTTTTATGATTTTTGACTGGCGCTACTTTGTACAGGTCTGTCAATACTATATAAACTGTACGCTAAAGTTTCTTTAGCTATCGACGACCTTGACAATTTTGACGAGTAAACAGACAATTGCAGCGACTGACACTTTATTTGACAAAATATACAGGGCACCCATGTTAAAATCATTTTTCCGAGAACAGGGAACGACAAAAGTACAAACAAAAATCAAAACACGTAAGAACTAGTATCTTACCTTTAATTATCCTTTAAAATCCATCTAATAATCCATTTAACTCAATAATTGCGAGTTTGCATCTAGGGTCTTTAATAATTATTTTAGCATAGTTAAATAAAGACCTTTATGCCATTCTATCACTTTATTCAAATGAGTTTATGAACTCAATAAACTTTCTTCTTCGTCACACGCTATGTCATGTACTCTACATTACAGGGGGCACGCGTATACGGGAGCTTACCGCGTTTAAGTGAGAAAGTTGTTGCAAAACTTCAACGATGTCGTCGTTTAGGTGTTTTTCGTGAAGGAGTAGCGGATGTTTTCACCCGGTAAGCCAGTTTATATTTATATTTCTTTTAAATGAATAAGCCCTTTCGGCTCTACGGTGTTTGTGCTCCCCTCGGTTTTTTGTTTCAAAACCGTAGACGTCGGAATAAAAAAGTTATTGAAGCAAAACCGTCGACAAATTTGTTGTTTAATTTCTTGACCTTCGAGATGCTGGATGTTCGAATATCATTTTCTCTCATAATAAACAGTATTTGTGCATGTGTAGAGTAAAACATAACATAAATCACGAATATTTTATTATCTCGACGCGTTGTTATGTCTATTAATTCATTTAATGCCGAATTATAATGGGTTAACCCCCATTTTTGGAACTAAACTTCCTTTTAAGCACATTTTGGGACCTGACTTCCAATTGATTAACAGCTCTTTCCTATGTTACAAGGTTTTATGCGAAATAACTTTCGTGAATGAATTCCGCATTGGTGCGAATGTCTTGGAAAACATTTTCACTTGAAGAAATCAAGAGTTTTCTTTTTCTATTAATTGTTTTATTATTAATTTGTATTATTATATTTTTTATCGCGTACTTAACGCTAACATTTAGTGTGTTTAATATAAGACATTCGACGGTATTATAAACACAGTGTAATTCTTACCTGTTTATTTTAACACATATGGACATACTTATGTTTGAATATGCATCCAACGGAATACTATGCTTACTATTTCCAGATATCTAGACGCCAGCTATATATGTTGAGGATGCCAAGATTAAAAAAGACGGCGTAACGAAGTGTGTACCGCTCTAGAATGCGATAGGTACATGAAAACCCACCAATCAAACAAAAAAAGATTACGTCGAAGTACCTTGCCAAACAATCACATATACGTGCAATAAAAGTGTAATGAAAAAAAGAAGAGGGTAAAGCCGGTTTGATACTAGTATAAGGGTGATGTAACAAAATACTGCCATTGTTGCGATTCGGAATACATGAAGCAATTCGGAATACCTGACATCTGCTTAGAAGATGCATATCGGTGGATGTTTTTTTTTATGATTGTTAAATATGAATTGTTTATTTAATACAATGACATTTGACGCGTTTTGCCATAACGATACTGATACATGTATGTGACTTTGATGTGACACATTTTGGACGACCTTCTTTTAAACCAGTTCTGAGTTGGTCACTATATTATAATCGCAAAAAGTGAATTTGTAGTGGATAGAAAGATTTGTGCAAATGCAATACACGATATGATTACAGTAGAAGTGATCAATATAATTTTTATACATGCATGTTTTTTCTCTTTTATACCCATGTGAATACATATTATTTATGACTGTTGTATTGAGGGAATAAAGTATTGGTTCACTTACAAAGATTATTTCGTTTGTTCCTAACATTGCCTTCTAATCGTTAGTAATGTTAATATGTCAAATGCATAACGAATTAAATCCGACCCAAATCTTTTTTTATCATGTATGTAAGTGCTGAATACAATTGAAAAATTATTCAGAGACATCGTAGGAAGAAATGACGTAACACAGATAATGGTTTATTTTCATAACAAAGTAAGAAACTAGCATCATGACATATACGGAAATAAACGTGTAAGTAAGTAGCACTCATAGCAATTATATGTCAGACGTGTCTATGTAGACTTTATAAATAAAACAAAAACACTACAAACATCAGCTGTACATGTTTTGTTATGTTCGTGTTTTTTATTTGCTGTTTTAGTCCGGCTCTGTTGAAGGATTCTTTCTTGCATGTTCTACATTTAAACGCATGTGGTCCATGAATGGGGCATGATATCTCAATCCTCCCCTGATGTAAAATTCCTGATTACATATACTGCAACGAAAGATGCACTTATTTTCGCCCTTTAACCTGCATCATCTGAAAAGACAGTAAAAGAATGGTTAAAAAAAGTTCATAGCAGAATAAGGTCGACACGTCATAAAATTCATGGAATTAATTATAATATTACTGAAAGATAAATGTTCTATTATCTCGTACATCAGCCACCACACAACCCATCTTCTTGAAAATAGGTGAATTGATTCAATTGGTCGGCAGGTTTTTCGAACAGCATTATTATTATTCTACAGTAAGTAACGTGATTAAGAAAACACTTATATTGCCCCACGTAACATGCTATAAAACTTAAATATTGAAGTACACATATACACTTTATTTAAGATGGGTAGGTATATCATGTCAAGCTCTTTTACATATGAAGTAGCTGTTTGTCATTTGGAAGTCAGGTCCCAAAATGTGCTTAAAAGGAAGTCAGTTCCAAATAAGGGGGATAAACCAATAATGTTTGCCAATAAATTAATTATCAGTGATAAAACGGCGTCGGTAAAATGAAATTATCATGATTTTATTTATATTTTACTGTTCACGTGTGTCAATACTGTGTATTATAAGAGAAAATGATATTTGTACATCCAATTTCTCGAACGTCCCGTAAGTAGACAACAGATTTGTGGACGGTTTTCCTTCAATAACTTTTTTATCCCGACGTCTACGATCTTGAAACAAAAAACCGAGGGAAGCACACACACCGGAGAGCCGAAACGGCGTATTCATTTAAAATAATTATAAATACGACGAGGCTTACCGGGTGAAAATATCCTCACTTCCTTTAAAAAAAATCCAACAAACGACGCCATCTTTGAAGTTTTGCAACAACTTTCTCACTTAAACGCGGTACGCTCCCGTATACGCGTGCCCCCCTGCATTACTGCTGTTCAAATGAACCGGAGCAGTTTATCTAATAATAGCCGTTGGTAAACTCGGTTGCATTTGCAGATTTCTGCATACAAACATAATTATGTTTAAACTTGTACAATGTTTTATTTATCTATGGTAAATGCCCTTATTGTACGAGAAAATAATTTAATATATAAGTACACAAAGAATGGAAAACATTCCAGTACACAACAGATAAATGAGTAGAAAATACCCGTGTACAAAATGGGACGTTTCCAATTCCAGTGTGGTGCTATTTTTACCATCTTTATACTTTACACAGCTCTATGCCTAACGTGAATTAAATAGGAAAGCAAACATAGCAGATTAGTCATGACCTGTGCGATATGCGATATGTGTATGGCTTGTTGAACATTCTTAATTTTTAAGTTAAATGTCAAAACTATATGCATTGGTTATAAACAATGCACATTACACGAAATAAGGAAAATGTGATCAATTGACAATTCAGATATGTCGACATACAGTAAATGTAGAAAACATGTGAAATAAGTCGCGTTTATAATAAATCGTCAAAAAAATGGGGAAAATGACGCAATAAGTATGTCATTTTATGACGCCATCAATCAGCTGATTCATTATACGGATGGCGAAAAATTATGTCATATGACTAGATTTAAAGGTTGAAGGTCGTATAATTTTGAAGCTTTAGTTTTGTCGACTTTGTTTCTTATGAAAAATCATTCAGTGGTAAAGTTAATATAAATAAAAAATAACAAAACAAAAATCGTGTAATTTTATATTTTATTTCAACATTTCTTTTGGTGAATATGTCATATATATTTTTTTCTGCAAAATATGCACATTTTCTTCCAATGGGTGACCTTAAAATTCGATCAATGAACCAAACAATATCGACCTAAATTTAGCGCATATCGCATGACGTCATTTAAAAAGTAGTCCGTGCACGCGACAGGTATATTCCACAGTGTTGAATACAAGCAAGTATATTCCACAACGTGTTATACCGTCAATGTCGCGATGAAAATGGGATAAAAACACAATGTAAAATGGACAGAAAGACCTTTAACAGTAAAGTGGGCCTTTGACCGTGGAGAAAGACACGTCCAGCCAATGATGGCAATATTCGTGGCAAGTAATTACAAAAGCCTATGATGAATGACAAAATTACAGCCTGGAAATGCAAAACAGTCCAAAATTATTACCATTGAACTTTTAGTGTGACTTTGACCTATATAGCGCCAAATATTCAGTGGGGGTATGACTACATGTTAATTTAATATTCAACATTGTGCGTAATATTTATGTTTCATGCTAAAATGCGTTACCGTTATTTTATGATAAACATGCTTATAGCTATATAGGACATTATTTGTTTCATATAAGCAGTCCACTGATAAGTATGAAGAATGCGGTGCTACATATTCACGATGTGAATGTTTGTTTGTATTACTTTTCAACTCAACACCTTTTATATAACATAAAATAAAACACTTATAAATCAAACAATAGATCATAAAATGGGTTTACGATATGCACTTTGCACAGGAAGCTGGATAACTTAAAAGCATTTCTTTGGTCGGTTATACAATATTAACGTTTTAAACACTTTGATAAATGTAAATAAGGAAATGCATGATAGATATCAGTAGAATTTTATTTGTGTTTAACAAAAACGGAGGCTATTGTAATGTAAAGAAAAAAAACTACATAAATTTTCAACTATAAAAACGTTATTTTCTGCTTTCGAAATCATAAAGTGTTTAAACAAATGCCCATTTTCTAAACAGTTTATGATTTTTTTATTATTATATCTGATTGAATAATCATTTTAATATTTATAGAAGTTAATATAAAGTCGGAAAATAATAGAAAATAGTTATCAAATTTATATTTCTTTTTCAGTATTTTTAAAAGGGCCTTTTCACAGATTTTGGCATGTTTAGGAGTTTGTCATTAAATGCTTTATATTGATAAATGTAAACATTGGATCTAAAATGCTCCAGTAAAAAATCAAGAATAACATTTAAAAAAGAAAAAAAAAGATAACCCTCAGCAGGGCTCGAACCACTGACCCCTGGAGTCCTGGATTAAAAAGTCTACCACTTAGACCACTCGGCCATCCATCCTGATACAATATTCGGTGTATTTTATACTTTATATAAGCAATCATCGTAGTTTCACAAAATATAACGACAACAACAGAACTCTCCAAATTATTAATTCGTTTCGCGTTGCAACGCTTTATAATTTTCAGGTTTTTAAATCGTAAAAAAGATGCATATAATGGCTATTTTAGAGCATGGTAAATGTTCAGTATAACTGTTTCCTCACAAATATCATAACAAAAACGAAAATTTGCGAACCTTTTTTTCAATTTTGTCAATTTACCCAAACGCGAAAAGGCCCCTTTAAGGTAATACAAATATATAGCTAGAAATAAAAATAGAGATTTCAAATTCATTACTCATTAACAATGATAATGTTCGTTTGTACTATTTTTACTTTTACCAAACTTTTAACAAAAGGGAGGCTATTTTTACATCAATACACATTACTTACTTTAACCTGTAAAACTTCTTTTCTGCTATCGACATGTCAATTAAAAAGGACATTATCCAAAACAAATTAAAGAATTATTTTAAAGTTAGTATAACAAAATAAAGAAGAAAAAAAACGTTGTGAATTAAACTGTCGGATATATTCACGAAATTCTCGAAAATTCTCCATATTAAAAGATGTTAAGATAGTACTTCAGATGCAGATGACAGTACATTTAGCAAAAAGTAACCTTTGCGTTTTGTTGTTGTTTATAAATTATAATCTTCCCGTTAATAAGTATTTTCAGTAAGACAAACACAATGTGTACTTTAATGTAATCTTACCAAAAGGAGAAACCTAATTCCTAGTTTACATTGTTCTAGCGTAATCACAAACTATCTTAGCGTAATAAATTAAGTCGTGTTCTGAGAAAACTGGGCATAATGCATGTGCGTAAAGTGTCGTCCCAGATTAGCCAGTGCAGTCCGTACAGGCTAATCAGGGACGACACTTTCCGCCTTAACTTGATTTTCGGTATGGAGGGACCTCCTTGAAACTAAAAATACCATTAAAGCGGACTGCACAGGCTTATCTGGGACGACACTTTACGCACATGCATTAAGCACGTGGATCAATTGTGTAGGCAAGATATTTTGTATTTACGTATTATATATGTTGTATTTTAATCAGCTGTCCTTTCGTCTGTAAGTCCATTGAAACCCTTTGTTCGAAAAAGTACTCCATAACGTTTCAACAAACTACATTTAAACTTGCAATATTCATTAATTATATCAACCTATGCATGCGCACTATATATTATCCTCCGTTAAAGGGACTTGTTCAGATACTTTGGCATTGTCTTCATTAATTGAATCAAATTGATGAATTTTAATATAGGTTCTCAAGATCTACAGTATCTCACACCAAGCGGGCATGCGTTTACGGGAGCCTGCCGGAATTAAGTGAGGTTAGATGGAACTTACTTCCAAGGTGGCGTCGTTTTTTGTGTTTTTCGTGAATACCGTCTATTAAAAGAGAAAATGATATTTGTACATTTTGTGTATCCAATTTCTTGAACGTCATGTAAGAAGACAAAAGATTTCTGTACGGCTTTCCTTCAATAACTTGTTTAACCTGCGCAAACACGGTAGAGACTAAAGGGCGTAATAATTTAAATTAAATAAATATATACAGTGGCTTACCGGGTGAAACTATCCGCTACTCCATAAAAAGTAAGTTCCAACTAACCTCACTTGAAGGGGTCTTTTCACAGATGTTGGCATGTATTAAAGTTTGTCATTAAATGCGTTTTACATGTATAAAAAAATTTAAGATTGGACCTAACAATCTCCACTAAAAAACAAAAACAAGAATACAATTTAAAAAAATTAACCCTTAACTGGGCTCGAACCACTGATCCCTGCAGTCCTGGAGTAAAATGTTTTCCGCCTAGACCACTCGGTCATCCGGGCTCATAGTATGAGTGGTTTTATTTTTTACTTTATATGAGCAATCCTCGTAGTTTCACAAAATATTACGACAACAACAAAACTTTCCAAATTATTGAATCGTTTTGCTTTGCAACGCTGTATAATTTTCAGGTTTTCAAATCGTCAAATGATGCATATAATGGATATTTTAGAGCATGGTAAATGTTCAGTATTACTATTTCCTCACAAATATCAGAACAAAACCACAATTTTGCGAACCTTAAACAACTTTTTATAGTTTTGTCAATTTACCAAAACGTGAAAAGGCCCCTTTTAGCCCGGTAAGCTCCCGTATACGCATGCCCACCCGAGACACGAATAGAATTTAAGAAAATAAAAAAGGAATAAAGTTTGCTCCACCACCACCACCACCACCACCACCACCACCACCACCACCACCACCACCCACCACCACCACCACCACCACCACCACCACCACCACCACCACCACCACCACCACCACCACCACCACCACTACCACCACCACCACCACCACCACCACTACCACCACCACCACCACCACCACCACCACCACCACCACCACCACTACCACCACCACCGCCACCACCACCATCACCGCCACCGCCGCCGCCACCACCGCCACCGCCACCACCGCCACCACCGCCACCGCCGCCGCCACCAACACCACCACCACCTCCACCATTACCACTACCACCACCCACCGCCACCACCACTACCACCACCACCATCATCATCATCATCATCATTCTCATTCATAGCATCATGAATTAATATCATAAAGCATTTTTCGATTCGATTTATTTTCCAGACGACCGAAGCCTCAGTAATGAGTTCGCTCCGCCCCACTCGTGCCTCAAACGCCACGAAAATCATCAAAAAAGTGGACCTGCAAATAGACGCGCACAACATCTTGTCCACAATTACCAATTTAAAGAACGGCCAATCTAGACCGACCTACTGACTCGGAGCTGGAGGTCGAGACTGACGAAGACGAGTTATCGTTTGTTGACTTTGGCCCGACGCCAAGGGAAGATCACGTGAAACCGGAGATCCGCCTGTACCAGGCCGCTTCCAAGAAGCTAGGTACGATATGTATCCCGTCCATTTAGAACGCCTTAGTAAAGAAGAAATTATCTTGCAAGTATGTGAAGCTAAAACTGCAGGACCTCAAAAAGCAGCGTGCATTGCGATACTTGATAACAGGTTTGTTGAGCAAATTGACTTCGAACAAAATGCGCTTGAATACGTCCCGATATACGCTATAGGTGATGTAATAGCCCATAGCGCATCCCTCAAGCATGTTCGTATAACCAGCAACGGCCTGAAATCGGAAGGGGCCGGGATCGTTTGCAATGCTGTCCAGGAAAACAAGCGCATCGTGTCCCTGGATTTATCAGACAACGGTTTAGATGGAAAATTGTTCGAGAAGCTTCTAAATACGTCGACCTCGTTGAAAGAACTGTATCTATCCAAGAACAATCTAATTGATGTTGGTGCCCAGGCTCTAGCTCGAGGGATGGAATGCCTTCCCACGTTGCATGTACTAGACCTTTCTTGGAACCACATCCGTTTGACAGGCGCCATTGCCATCGGTTCTGCGTTGGCCAAAAACCGTTCGTTAAAGGTGCTGAATCTGGAGTGGAACGGTTTGCATTTGGAGGGCGCTAAAAGCATCAGCATTGCTTTGTCGAAAAAACAAAACACTAGAGGATTTGGATTTAACCTGCAACAGACTGGACGAACATTCAATATCAATTATACTGTCCGGCATAGAAATCAATAAAACACTCTCGACTTAACGGATCGAATCTATTAACGTGACCCCCATTTGCGCCGAGGGCATTTTTTGAAAAACAAGAATTCGGCACTGAGAACGCTGGACATGGGAAAACAGATCGTCTATGATACGTTTTTGCCGTTAAACACAGAAGTAAAAGAAAAGCGGGGAGTTGACGTGAGTTACGGCCATGTGTGAAAAACCCATAAGAAATCTTTGGGGTTTTCATCCGACGCCGACGACGAGGCGCTGCTGTTAATTTGCAATCCTTTGACAGTTTTGATGGAATGCATGCGCATACAGAACCTCCGACTCAGGGACTTCTTCAAAGCACTAGACGGAGACAATAGCGACAATATTTGCATATCCGAGCTTATGGAGGGGATGTTGAAGGTAGGCGTGACTATCTTGCCGGATACACTGCGTCGCCTTTTCAAGAAGCTAGACAAGGATGGCAACCAGATGCTCGACTACAAAGAAATGATTGAGGCCCAGAAATTCCATAAGAACAATATTGGAAAGGCGCGACAAGAAAAAGTGGACTTAAACGAGACCGAGATCGGAAAAATATCCGATCTTATCAGAAAGGTCATGGAAAAGGATAGGATCAGGAAATCTGACTAGCTTTAAATTAATCTTTAAACGGCCATTTGTGTGATATACATACTTAAAAATATTATTATATTAATATGTATTATTTGTATCATGGGTTCCCGTGTAGGCCGTACGAACGTCCTTACGACCTTTCATACATGTATAAAATTAACACTGTTTGCATTGTGTTAACCTATTAATAAAAATGATGACGCTTACTGATTGCCTTTCACTGTTTTTAGTTTCTATATAGAACAGGTTGAGTATGATCTATCCTCATTTATGTTAAGCACCCGGTTATATCCACCTTCTGCTGTGTTTTTCAAATTGAAATAAACCTCTTTTTATAAATAATACAAACTGTAACGCATTCTTTTTCGACAAATGATAATGGCTCATCTTCCGATACATACACACACGTATATGAGAATAGCTATGTGAAAACCGGGCTTAATGCATGTGCGTAAAGTGTCATCCAATGTTGGCCCGTGTAGACCGATTGCGTGTATCCCAAGTTTATGGTGCGCGTTTATTCCATATTGTATGATGTCTCTATGGGCCTGGTGTCTTCCTGTTAACGGCGTACGTCATATCACTCTTAAAATGCACCCAACATTACGAAAAAAGTCGTTTTTTTCATGGAATAATCGACGAGTTAAATAGCAATGTGAATTTTCATATAAATTTAGATGAATTGACACTAAATTCCTATTTCACTGAATACTATAGTTCAACGAATACGCTTAATTATTATCATTAACTTAACACTTCAGTATCACTGGCCCATTACATCCTTACATAACTTAATGCTTGTAGTTCTATTGACATCATGCACTCGTTTGTTTCTTAAAATTGTCGTTCAGTTATATACCACATTTTTATTCTATTTACATTTAAGTTCAATCGACAAACTGCATTTTAATTTACTTAAATACTTAATTTCAATGGACATACTGCAATCTTGTGGGTACGAAAATTTTGGGTAGGACAAAAATGGGTACGAAAATTTTAGGTACAACAAGTATGCCCAAAAACATAAGTACGTAAAACGATTAAAAAAAATTTGGGTAGGAAACAAATTGGGTACGAAAAAAATTTTGGTTACGAGCAAAAATTTGGGTACGAAAAAAAAATTGGGTACGAAAAAAAATGGGTACGAACAATGTAGGTTACGAAAAAAAAAATGGGGGTACGGGGAAGTAGTACCCGTGGGGAACTTGATCCTTTCAGCGAAACTGGGAGGCGGGCTACATTCTCGATCAAATATAACAAGACATATCTTTAAAAAAGGTATTTGACGTGTATTTTCTGTACCAGCTATCTTAAAAAACTGTCTGCTACAGTAAAACGTTTGTGGGTTATAACATTACGTTTCAGCATATAAATTCAAAACTTGACATGCTCTTTAATTACACCATGCTCTTTAATTTCACATGTTTATCATACCAAACTTTATATTTCGTTGTTTCCTTTCCTAAGTTAATGATGCCTTGTGTACGGACGTGATTTCACAATCCCATGTGCATGAACATATACTTTTTCTCTTTTGATTATTGTTCTTTTTCTCTAATTCAATAAGCTTAGGCATGTTTGTTCGTTAAGTACGGCAATAATTTCATGATGATTCCCGATCGAAAGTGGGTATGAGCACATAGTCGTAAGAGCACTTGAATACGTGAGTTCGCCCATGAACACATGGTAAGGTTAACTAAATCTCCGCGATATGACCTAATATGTGTTTAAAACAGCAAACAATATCCAACAAACGAATGAATTGTCAAACATAGTATGTGCACTGATGTGGCTCTGTAATTTATGTTTGAGAAGTTTATTTAATATGCAAAATGAGAAAGCATGCAGAAGAGCGAGTATCACAGATATGATATTTATTTTTTTTTTAAATCAGAGTTTATTTACAGGTCCTACCGGCCTCTTCACGAGGTCTTTGAGGTTCGACCTGGACAGATATGATATGTGTTGTTTTTGTTTTTTATCGAGTGCACCGGGATTGTCTCCCATATGGCCATCGCCCCCAGAAAGACGTGTTAGTTGGTTACGGGGGATAGTGCAAGATACAGGAGACACCCCGTTCCAGAGGTGACCCTGGGTCTTTTAGTGCCCGGTGTATAGCACCTAGTACACTGCACCTCGGTTTAACGTCTCATGCGAAAGACGAATTAGTAGGTTAGGTGCAGCGGGGGATCGAACCAGCGATCTCTGGATTGTGAAGCCAGTGTGTTACCACTAGACCACGGATCCGCTACGGACAGATATGATAGGGCTATTATGCTGTTTATATACCATAGTCGCTACAACGTTTACAAATGGCAGGTTCAAAATAGTTCGTTTTCTTTACATTCATGATCGCGTTGAAAGTTAATTATACACGTTTTGATTCGCAATTTATTTACTGAATCACGATAAATGTCAAATACAATACAGAAAATGCATAGTTGTTTCATTGATCTATAAACATATAATGGATTGAATATAACTGATTTAAAATTAACGTTTTCAAACTATTATTAAATCTTTTCCCAGGAATATGCTGTCCTATTTATAGCTGAGCTTCCTATACCTTTATCAACGATAATCAGCGAGATATGCCGATTAGAAAAATCGAGCTATCTCAATCGGACTGGCTCGGTCTTTTACATAGGTTGCCACTGTGAAGAATTTTTTCATGAGAAGATAACTCCGCAGCATCGTCAAAAACCCATTTTATTAACTACCATTTAAGTTAAATTGCATGAATGTTCGTAATCATATTCCGTAATAGACTTTCCATTTACTAACATTTTAGTAATTGTCATAACGTGAAGTATTAACAGATGTTCGTATTGAACTTGAACGAACCCTCGTCGCTTGTATGAGGCTCTCTTAATGGTATTTTTGTATAATACAAGAAGTTGTTTAACTGCTCCTGTTTCTAGAATAGAAGACATGCAATTTGCAATATATCCTCCTGTTTGGTTTTTTAGTTTCTGAAATGAGCGTTTGTTTTGAATGGTTTCCTTATACGTTAATATGTTAAAACATATGTGGTCAGATTGATGAATTTTAACTTACTTGCAGCCTTAATACTGCCACTTTTACCAATAAATCTCCTTTAAGACAACGCGTTAATATTGCCATTTTAGCAGATAAAGCGTCCTAAAGACCAAGCAAGTTTGGTGACTTTTCAAATTTGGTTCCATACACGATTCAAGTGAGGTGTAACCCGAGACGGTCGTACGTGAATTTAGTGTGAATAATGTGAATGTATTTATGGCTAAATGAAAGATATAGATGCTTGTGTTTTTTAACAAAAGGTAAAGGGTTTTTATAAATAGTAATTGTGGTTTTGGTATATCCGATTGTGAAAAACAAATTCTGTTTTGGCAGGGATAAAAGTAACCAGACATCGTTGGGCACAGTTGTTTATACGCATTAAGTCGTTGTAAGAGTAAGTTCAATAAATCCGTGATCATCTGACGTAACCAGCAAACAAACGTAAATTACTTATAATTGTTCAGTGATGTATTTAACATATACATGAAAAAGAATAGGTTTCTAAAACAGAACATGTGGTTCTTCCGCCTTAGAATCGTCCAGATACATGTACCTGTATATAATTCGAAAGCCACATAAGGATATCTCTCTATAAACCGTATTGTCCAAACTTTAAAGTAAGTCCTTAATGCCAGACGCTATCAAATTGGAAATTTAAACAATACATGCGCGTGCTGTATTTGTCATCAAAGGCTTTACATATTTTATTGTATGCATCATTGAGTTGATACATATAAGATTGAGGGGGGGGGGGGGAAGCCGGGCTGATACTAAAAGTTGAATTTGTTTGAGTTAAAGTAATTATACCAATCTAAAAACAAAAACAGTTCCATAACTTTTCCTACGCAACTTATTTACGAAATTGCTTTGAAGTTTGACGGAGAGTAAAGTGTCACCAGTTGGGGATTACTTCAAGGAGTGTTAATTGTCATCAGCTGGGGATTGTTTCGGGGCCGCGCAAGAACAATCTTAAGTTCACTGTTACTAAAACAAAATTATTTCAACTCAATAACTTGAACTCTGGTGGATGTATGTCCCTAAATTGTTTGTTTAGGTAGCATGGAGTCGTGTTTGGTGGAAGTTTCTTTACGGCCAGTGTCATTGTTCATAACAAATGGTATTTCAATATAAAAGTTTCATGAAGATTGCATTGAACATGTGATGGTAACTTACATGTAAATCTAGCTTAGAAATGTATTTATTTCATGCTGCTTCAAGTTCAACGTCAATTTAATTAAATTTAAAATCTGTTTGCACTATGTGAATTAAAGGGGCCTTCCAACAGATGTTGGCATGTATTGAAGCTTGTCATTAAATGTTTTAAATGCTTTATATTGATACATTTAAACATTTGAACTAAAAATCTCCAGTAAAAAAACAAGAATACAATTTTTTTTAAAGTAAAAAAGTAACCCTCAACAGGGCTCGAACCACTGACCCCTGGATTCTTGAAGTCTTTCGGGATTTTGCCATGCTGTGTTTTAGTTAATTAACCAATAATTATTTGATTTAAATGCATCTGATCGAATGTTAGACGTCAATATGCGAAAGTAATCCGATAAGGATCATACTGGCAATGGCACGATCTTTAAAGTGGGTTTTAGATAAATGTTATTTTTTACTTAATAATAATAATAATAATAATAATAATAATAATAATAATAATAATAATAATAATAATAATAATAAAATAATAATAATAATATCTTTATTTCAAGAAGATAAACTTGTTAAGAAACACATTGGATCAAATTACATAATATGCAATTTATATAATACGTTTCTTATTTTCAACAAGGTCTTCTAACATAAAACAATTTACAACAAATACATTATCCAACGACAAGCACAATAAGTTTGGAATTAATTTATTATATAAGTTTGGCAAAATATCTGTCAAGGCTGAGTTTAAACAACAAATGCATAGTTATCTTTTGCAAGAAATAAAACATTAACAGGAATGCTATTGTCAAGCAATATGGTCCCCTACCGGCTCCACCTTGTAAGAAATTCCACCATTTTTTGAAAAAAAAAAGGTTGCCATAGCAACCACAATTTTTGACGTAGGAACAAAATGAAATGACGTGCATAATGTCCATATTGCCATCCATCCATGTTGCAAGTTTCGTGAAAAAATATTAAGAACTTTTAAAGTTATCGCAGGATCCAGAAAAGTGTGACGAACAGACAGACAGACTGACTGACACACAGAGCGTAAACCATAAGTCCCCTCCGGTGAAACCGGTAGGGGACAAAAAGTATACAATACAATTATGATAGCTTATATCCCCCGACCCCGGAAGGATGTGTTATAATAGGATCATGCCAAAAAGATTTTCGAAAGAAATTCGTTGAGTGAGAGAATCTTCCGCCAAAAAGTAGAAATAACTATACTTAGAAAACAAGATTTGTGTAAGCCTTTACTTTTTAGGTTGTTTAAACTTGACTCACGATTTAAAAAAGCATTTCAAACAAATAGCATGATCTGCAACTCTTCCAGAACAGAACATTATCGCATATAAAATATAAGAAAACGACCCGAAATTAAATAGATAAAACCCAACCGCTGTCTTAAATAATTGAGTATGAAGTAAAAGCGCCCTAATTGTGATGCACATTTTGAATCACCTCTCATTTTTTAATTTGACAGGTCGCCGTGGTGTAGTGGATATGGTGTCCACCTAGCGTAAAAGTACCGAAAGCGCACTGTAAAATGTAAATAACGGAAATTATTAGTTGACCAGTTACATTTTTTAATCAAAGAATAAACAGAAACTTGTATATTAATGCATTCTTCATGGACGATATCGTACAAAATCGATCATCTGCGCGCTTTATCGGGAATAAATCGCGTGGCAATTAAACACATTAATAAAGCAAAGATTAAACATGGGTAAGTTTCAATAATTGGTACCATTCTTATTGTTTACTCGCAAAATATTACATTGGGATCGTGGGTGTGGCGGGGACGTTTAGCGTAGACGTAAATGACACGTTTATTAAAAACGTGTAAAGGCAATCGAATTAGTCTTTGGTCTAATTATTTAATGTTTTGTTAACCCACCTACAATACTGATTGCTCGTTTAAACAAATGCATATAAATATAAATTGTATAAAAAATATAACGTTTGTTGAAATTATGAGCAGTTTACGTCGTATTTGCTCAATCAGAAGTTTATATTATGAGTCTTATTGTCTTTGTAATTTACATTATCCACGATGTCACCACAACCGTTTAAGCAAGTTTTTATCAAGAGCGAATTATTAAACAAATGGAATTGCAAACTAATACTTGTTAAGTCAGTAAATTCATTGCATGTAGTTATAATACTTGTTAAAATCCGTAATGGATAATATGATGATACATTATTTGTATTTCATTTCATTTTTTTAATTATTTGTTTAATTTGCATGTCTATGTGTTTCATGTGAAAAGAAAAAAGTGTCCTGTCGCCTATGCACTACAACAACCCGACAGCATAGCAATACAACGAATAGCTTAGCAGCTTTGTTGCAGTCTTTCAGTTAACCAATTAATCAAGCGGTATCATAAATTATTTAATAGGTCAATTGTTTTAAAACATGTTGCATCCCTAAAATAAGTGATTGTTTAGTAATGAAAAGAGTATTAGTGTTATGAAGTTAATAAATTAATTAAATGTGTGTTGTTTTGTTTGTTGTGACTCTTGAGCGCAATAATAAAAAGTGAACCATTGACATGCATTGAATGAGATAGTAAACGCCTTAAAAACCTAGCCCGAGCACACACTGTCTCAAGTACAAGTAAAATTGACACATCCAGTGTGTAACGCGCTAAAGAAATTATATTCTACCGTCCAAAATTAATTAGCGTCGTCTGTTAATAATGAAGATCTATATCTAAATAGCAGATTACGGAAAACTTCATAAGAGAAAGCCGAAGAATAAGAAGCATACGATAATTACACACTTACATTGTTGTTTCCAATAAAGACTGACCATGTTTGTAACAGTGAAATCGTGATCGTTACTTGATACCAGTGGTTCCGCCGAGAAAGGTACCACTGCCGCGTGGTCTGCGCTGTTGCCCGACTACCGACATCCGGCGTCGTTATGGCCCGTAAAGCCTCCGCAACTTCCCGTCAACGTTACCTCGAGCGTGGTGGCATGGCCACAGGTATTTGAGCGTTAGTGTCTTCCATTGGTTCCGATTGTAGACCGACGTCCGGCGTGGCCATGGCCCGCAAAGCCTCCGCAACTTCCAAACTACGTTTTCTCGGGCGTGGTGGCATGGCAATATGAAATTAATAAGCCGATAAATTTCAAGCACTGAAACCAATATAACAGCTCAATGAATGAATATATTGTGATGACTGCTTTAATTACGTCCGTAAATGATAAGAGCACAAATAAAGTTTATTTATGTGTGAATTTTTGAAAAATGTATTAAACCATAAAAATAATATTGTTAATAAAAACGGAAAGCGAACAATGTTATAAACAACGAGTTCATTTGAATGCAAAACTAAAGTAAGCGCAGAATTAAAATAGTCTTGATAATAAAAACGGAAGATGAACAATGTTATAGACGATAATTTTAAAATGTCAAATTTAAACTTTATCATTTTTATGATAGGTCATGCGACCTATTTTCTTCATATCTCCGCAATCGATTTCAGTATATCAAAGCAACAAACACTACCTCTACTTGTAAACGCATCATTGCTGTTGTTCCCCAAGGATCTATTTTGGGACCTCTTCGATTTCTTATTTACGTTAATGATATTTCATTAAATCTTACATGTTATTCTGCAACGTATGCTGATGATACAACATTGCACACTGTGGGAACTAATATTCAAAATAATCTACAAACAAATCTTTCGATTGTAAAATAATGGTGCCAAACTAATAACAGGACTATTAATCCACTGAAAACATCTTGTATGGTATTAAGGTCAAAACAGAAAGTTCAAAAATAAACAAATCTAAAACTTAAAATTTCAGATACGGTGATCGAAACAGTAAAGTGTGAAAAACTTCTTGGCCTTTATATTGACAATACTCGTTTTTGAAAACTACACATTGACAGAGTTTGTTTCAAAACTGTCGTCTCGAATGTTTCTTCTGTAATAAGTAAAACCATATTTAACCCAAAGGGACGATAGAGCAGAAGTGGCAGAACGTGAAAGAAGCAGTGACTTAAACATGCCAAGAAGTACTGGGCCCAAAGTCTTACACCACAAGGAGTGGATGTTAGCAGAGACGCTTCAGAAAGTTGAGGAAAGACGAGAAAAGAAGGCAAGTATAAACAACAGCAGAACACGAGTCGCAAAAGTGAAAGCACAAAAAGAGTATACCGAAGCAAATAGGAGCGTCAAGCGAAGTATCAGAGAAGACAAGAGGAACTACCTAGAGACGCTTGCAACAGAGGCGGAATATACAGCCTATCAGAACAGAACGAAATATCTGTACTCCATCACCAAGTGATTAGCAGGAAAGTTTGCCAAGCCAGAGAGGCCAATAAGGGACAAAAATGGAGGAGTAATACCAGATGATGAAAGGCAGAAGAAGAGGTGGATTGAGCACTTCTAAGAGCTACTCAACAGGCCAGCCCCTGTGAACCCACCGGAGATTCTGCCAGCTACAAGCGATCTGCTAATCAAATGCTGCACTCCCACAAAGGAAGAGATCAGCAGCGCCATCAAACAATTGAAGAACGGCAAATCTGCAGGACCTGACAGCAAACCGGCAGAAGCGCTTAAGGCTGACGTGGAGACCAGTGTGGACCTACTAAACCCGCTCTTCAGCAAGATATAGGAAGAAGAAATCCCAACAGAATGGAAAGAGGGTTACCTCACCCAGCTTCCCAAAAAAGGCGACCTCAGTTCCTGCTCCAACTACCGAGGAATCACGCTGTTGTCCATCCCAGGAAAGGTGTTTAATCGCATCCTACTGAACCGAATGAAAGACGCAGAAGACCCGCATCTCCGTGACCAACAACCAGGCTTCCGAAAGGAGAGATCGTGCACGGATCAGATCTCAACCCTGCGCATCATTCTGGAACAATGCCTGGAGTGGAATTCGCCGTTGTATGTCAACTTTATTGACTATGAAAAGGTGTTCGACAGCGTTGACCGGGAGTCCCTCTGGAGACTTCTGAGACACTACGGAGTGCCAGAAAAGATCACCAACATCATCCGGAAGTCTTATGAGGGAAATGACCTGCAGAATTGTTCACGGCAGACAACTCACGTATGTCTTTGAAGTGAGAACTGGTGTGAGGCAAGGCTGTTTACTCTCACCTTTCCTGTTCCTGCTGGCCATAGACTGGGTAATGAAGACATCAACGGAGCAGAAGCGGAATGGAATTCAGTGGACACTCTGGGAACAGTTGGACGACCTTGACTTTGTCGATGATTTGGCTCTTCTCTCCCACACCAAACAACAGATGCAGGAAAAGACAAACATGGTATCTGACAACTCAGCTAGACTGGGCCTCACCATCCACAAAGGGAAAAGAAAGGTGTTCAGGACCAACGCATCAAACAACACACCAATCACAGTCCAAGACATCCTTCAGAAACGTTGGAGGTGGATTGGCCACACCCTTCGAAAGCCTGCATCCAATACGACAAGGCAATCCCTCACATGGAACCCCAAAGGGAAAAGGAAGAGAGGGCGGCCTAGAAACACCTGGCGCCGTGACCTGGATGCAGATGGTAAGCAGATGGGCCAAACATGGGAGCAGCTTGAGAGACTCGCCCAGAACCGAGACGCCTGAAGGAAGCTGATTGGCGGCCTATGTCCCAGATGGGACCACAGGCGAAGATGAGATGAGATGATATTTAACCCTTGAAAGGCTTAAGCTCTTCTATAATAGTTATATCTCACCTATATCCGACTACGCATGCGTTACCTGGAGTTCAGCGGCCAAAACGGAAATTAATAGAATTTTTAAAATACAATTGCGTTATGGTGCACATATTTTAACTAAAAAGTACAACACCAATTCAAGAACCCTATTTGAGGATCTAAAATGGTTGACTTTCGAACAGCGTAATCACTATTTCACGTCAGTTATTGTATTTCAAGCATTTCACAATCAATCCCCAACATACATACGTGATCTTTTGACGCCATCACAAAATATGCACTATCACTTGCGATCTTGCGAAAAGATGGATTTAAAGCTTGTGCGAATACCCAAAACAAACTATTTCAAACGATCGTTTTTGTTATAGCACAAACATTTGGAATTCGTTACTCCAATCTATACGTCAAACAAACAATTTAATGATATTTAAGAAAAAATTTAAAAGCTTATGTTTCTACCACCCTTTATAAAAAATAAATAAATAAATAAATAAAATTAAATAAATCGTACAAACACGTCACTGTATTTAAATGTTTCTGGTACTAAACATGTTTCGGTCATAGCCTTCATCAGTAGTACATTAATATAAACAAATACAAAGGAAGTGACGTCAACGTCATACAATAACGTAACGTCGTTTGGCGGAAAAATATATAGTACATACTATTACATAATACATAATACAGAGACGGATCATTGCTGATACAACAGTCTATTAGTAATAATATAATTTATAAAAAAACATAGTAATAGACAAACATCAAATGTATATGTAAATTATGTTTATGTTCTATATGTCATACAGCAGTTTATTATTTAGACCGTTAGGAATCATAGTTTTTAATTTGTGTATCCAATATGTTTCTTTACATAAACGGTCTAGATTGTTTTGAACAACATCAATTGGTACAAAGGAGAAATCTGATAAAGTGCAATCATTGTTTTTTACCACCCTTTATGAAATAAACTGAACATGCTTCATGTTTTTTAGTAAATAACCTTGTTTAATGTTTGAATACTGCTCTTGCACAAATGATAATTGTAGTTATATGTCTGTTTTTAATTATGATATATTTCAGTACTGCACCTAGTAAGAATGGACTACTGATGACTCCGAAGGGCACCCTACAAAACCTATATTCCTGAACGTTTTCCTTGAGCACAAGACAGGTTATCACAGTCCTTTAACCATAGGAATCGAGTAACGTCGCGCTGACCAGGTTTCAGTCCAATCTGCAGAAACGCCTCCTCTATGTCAGCAACGACAGCTATACATTGCATCCTAAGTCGCAACAAAATGCCACTTAGGTCTTGAAACCTTACCGGACCCCTATACATGCACTCGTTCAGGATTTTATTCTCTTTCTTTGTCCGTGCTGACGCCTCGTATACGACTCGTAATGTGGTGGTTTTCTTTTTTTTCTGGTGATATAACGGCATGATGCGGCAAATAATGTACCAAACCATCAACTGATGACCTTTCAACCTTTTCAATCACTCCCTTGTGTAATTGGTCTTTCATCACGGCATCATACTTCATCATTTAGTCGGGTTTTGTTTTCAGTAAACAACTTTTCAAGCGACCGATGGCCAACTATCGGTTCACTGGTAAATCTGGAACTTCCTCAGCCCAAGGCCAAGTGACTTGATAACGTCCATCTTCAAATTGAATAGTATCTAGAAACATTTTCATGGCGACTTCGTCATCTGAAACATCTTGTTTATCTATGATGCCTATTGACTCGAGTTTCCAAAAGTCCTCTAAGCTAGGCTTGATTGGCAACACACTATCTCCATTTGTAAACAAACTTGTATTGCTATGTCATTGACTTGCGTCATGATGAGCAAGCATGGTCCATCAATGTTTCGATCAGATGTCCTCCCGGTTAACATCCAACCTTACTTAAATCCAAGTATAAACACACCAGGATGTAGCTCGATTCTTTGAAATCCAGGTAGTAGTCGTTAGCAACCAACATTTCAATAATTGACGACTCGTTTTCCGTTGGCCATGTGTCGGCCAGATCTTCCTTGGTAACGCGCGGAGATGCCAGCGTCTTTCTTATGACGCTGATGCTCATTTGCAGTGGCCGGAATGATGAAACTGTCCTCAGTTGTTTCCGATATTGCCTGCACGCATCTCTTGCTGGCAGAACACAAGTTGCTTAGACAGGTAATTATTCAACCAATTGAAAGTTGCGAACAACTGAGGTTAATTTGATATACACATCTCACGTTGTTTTTTAAAGTACAGGTTTCCCCCCTCCCCTCAAACATTAGGAATACAATGTATTTTTACTACGAAACTGTTGTTCGGTTTACCAGCTCTTAATTTAACGAAAAAAACACAACTTTTCTCAGTATTTTTATATCCTTTCTTTCATTCCTTTTATTTATATGTGTGGAATAATTCTTTCATTGACATCTTTATCTTTATATTATATTTTCCATACTGGAAAGGGCCTTTTGATGATGTTTCTTTAGCTCTAAACCCTATTATTTTGCGTACATTATCTACACAATGTCACTGTAGCGTAACAATATATGTTTATGTTTGTACAATAAAATATGTTTTAACTGAATCAAGCTAGTGTTGAAAGCAAGCTTCATACTCACACAGTTTCAGTGAAACATCTGCATCAAAGTTCATGTTATTAAGCAGAGGCCATTTTCTATATAAAGAAATACTGGCCTTGACTTTGATATAACCGACCTTAAAGTATTTTCGGTATGTTTGCAAGCTTGATAGGATCAAGGTTTAATCAACATAAGTAGATTTAAGTAGTTGATCAAAGTTCACACGCTACTGACCAACCGACCTCCCTCATACCCCAATCTAAAAACAAAGACTTTTAAATTCGTTGAAAATTATCAGCTGTACTACAGTTGCTACTATAATTGATAGCAGGGAAAGCAACTTTGTTTGTAATCAACATTTAATTTCCGAGGTAATTGCCCCTTCATATGTGAAAAAATACAAGTGCAATATTTTTGGGAGAATTTATTGTGATTAAAATGCTCATATGGTATTTCTTTCTTTTTGAATATAAGTGGTATTTATAAACACCCAAGCCTTACAATTACCTTGTTTAACAAGAACGGATTGAGCTGACACCGATATTTATTTCATAGTGCATCAGATAGTTTAAATCCTGATTTGTCTTAAGTGTTTTAACATTCAAACAAACACATTTTGAACCGCTCGTTAAACGCAACCTGCAGATAATATAAAAGTCAATTTGCAACTTGTTTCACGGCTATGGTTTAAAATATAAAATTACGTACTAAATGTTTCTACTGTTTATACAGTCGATACTTGATGGTTCGAACTCGATTGGCTCGAATTTCCGGTTTGCACGAAATACAATCGAAGCAGCAATTTTGTATTTCTATATATGTTAATGTAAATTTCGGTCGTTTTACTCAAATTCGCGATGGTCGAAACAGCGGATGGCTCGTACTGTTTCGAGAATCGAACACCGCACCACGCCGGACAATGAGCAATAGGAAAGCTCCAGATACAAAAGAATGACAATAATTTTATTTTATGCTTTCCGGTGGTTTATAGAGAAATATCAGTGAATTAAAACTGATAATTTCACTGTTTCAAACAATGAAAATTATCAGTGAAAATTATCGATACATTTTCACTGTTTATGTTAAATGACGTCATTTTTTTTGACGAAATGACGTCATTTTCCCGACGAAATTCTTTAGTTAAACTCTTTAACAACGTATATAAACTGTGAAATAAAGCATAAAATAAAAAGAAAATTTGTTGGGTTCGGTGGATTATCGATTTTAATTCACTCGTGACCATATAAAATATATATTTTCACTCGTGGCTGCGCCACTCGTGAAATTATTATTTTATATGATCACTCGTGAATTAGAATCGATAATCCACCGAATCCAACAGATATCCTCTATATAATTGGTGTAAGCCAGACGTGTAAGCCGTTCCCGAATGTATTTGGTGTGACACATTCATTACAATATTGTTTACATCAACAATAAATTAGAGCTAATGTGATTGGGGTTATTTTGCTACATGTTTATATAGCTTTAGCTATATATTGTAGTACAAATTTTGACTGAAGACACTTTTTGAACATATCATATATGGTGTTCTAAAAACTAGAATAGAGACATACTATATTCATCGCACATACATTCTTGTATATTAGACATTGTTTTACGCTATTGAATTATATTTCGCAACAGACGTAAAATTACCGTATCTGCCAATCAGTTATGTAACAGATACAGCAGTAGCATACTCAACCTTCGGTGTTGAATTCAACTCATTTGATTTGTATCTAAGTGGCCGCTAAACGGTCCGTCAGTTTCCGAGCGACTTCAACGTGATCAACGTCGCTTCAAGCTACACGAGGATGACTAATTACAAAATGACAAACTATTTTTTATATGAAAATCAGCCATCATGCGCACGATACATGGCTTCAGTGTTGGAAAACTCGATCAGTCGGCAATACAATAATAGTTTATGTGGACTTTTCAATTTTAACATAGTTTTTCACTTAGTTTAACATCAGTCAGCTGAAACTATTATCAGCTAATGGTGTACGAAAATTCCGCATCGTGTTATACAGCGATACGATCTGAAACCTTTCCCACACTAAACTAAATATAATTGTAAAGTCCATCAAAATACAATAGAAATATATGTGTTCTTTTCGAGTCCTGTAAAGCTAATGGTGTGCGATCATTTCGCACATTGTTATACAGCGATTCGATCTCAAACTTTTCGCCCGCTGAACTAAACATAATTGCAAACGGAAACTGTATACACGTGGATCATCCCCTCATACCTCGAGTCAAACAGCAGCATTCTGTAACGTTAATTTAATGGTACGCTTGCTGAATTCAAGCCATATATACAGTCACCATGAGCAAATAATTATTTATGGTCCAGAAGAAAATTGTTTGAGCTTAAAGAGTATACATGATTTATTTTAGGGCCACGTTGATTTAAATAACTGCATTTGATTTCAGCAATCGGCAAAGGCTTGACAACCGCTGTATGCATCCTCGGAATTTTCTACATAGTTAAACATCAGTCAGCTAAAACGGTCATCAGGGTGTGATTTTGTCAATGTCCCGGAACCAGAAATGAAAGTTGATTGTTAAGAATAAGTGTGCCTTGCTCCCGAGAGAGTTGCTGCCAAGCTGCTGCCAAGCTGCTGCCAAGCGACAGATGTACTTTCTCTACGCTTAAAACCCCATAAACCCTACATGATGTTAGGGTGCTTGCACGTTTTCTACGACCAGCTGCAAGTTGTCGGAGAGAAGAAAAGCGCCGCCAAGTTTGACCCAAGCCCACTGAAAGAACAGGATGAGGGCAAGAGAAACGAATATCAAGCCGGATCGGCCGGGGTCCGGAATACCAATAACCGCACACTCCACTGCCAGTTTCAAGGATGGGTGCGATAAGTTAACTTCTTCAGCTAAGTAATCGATCAAGCTGCCAACAAAGTGAACACTCAAGAACATGGAACCTATTAACATCAACATAAGAAGTGCATAAGATATGGCGCCGCGTAAATGACTCTATACATCGCAACTTCGTTGCACGCAAAGTCTCCAGCAGACTCATCTTAATCAGTATCGCAGCGAGACCTGACAATATCACAATTATCCAGGTATACACACCAACATCAGATTTCTAAGACGAGGAGATCAAACAAGTTTATGGAGAGTTAGAGCGCATCATAACCAAGGCCGAGAAGAATGACATATTCATATTCCACGTCGAATGGAATGCCAGGTTTTGTCCAGACGCCTGCCAAGATATGGCAGGGACAGTAGTTAGATTTGATATAGGAGATACCAAAGACAGAGGCTGATCTTTTGTAGATTTGATATAGGAGAGACCAAAGACAGAGGGTTGATACTTTGTAGATTTGATTTAGGAGAGACCAAAGACAGAGGGCTGATACTTTGTATATTTGATATAGGAGAGACCAAAGACAGAGGGCTGATAATTTGTAGATTTGAAATAGGAGAGACCAAAGACAGAGGGTTGATACTTTATAGATTTGATTTAGGAGAGACCAAAGACAGAGGGCTGATCTTTAGTAGATTTGATATAGGAGAGACCAAAGACAGAGGGCTGATACTTTGTAGATTTGATATAGGAGAGACCAAAGACAGAGGGCTGATCTTTTGTATATTTGATATAGGAGAGACCAAAGACAGAGGGCTGATACTTTGTAGATTTGATATAGGAGAGACCAAAGACAGAGGGCTGATACTTTGTAGATTTGATATAGGAGAGACCAAAGACAGAGGGCTGATAATTTGTAGATTTGATATAGGATAGACCAAAGACAGAGGGTTGATACTTTGTAGATTTGATAAAGGAGAGACCAAAGACAGAGGGCTGATACTTTTTAGTCCCCTGCAACCACCAACTCACACCGGCCTACTCGTTGTCACAACACATATCGTCGAGAACAGAGACCTGTTATGCTCATGGGCAAGTCCCTAACCAGCAGCCAATTTTATCAACAGTTGTTAATTTTAACTGTAGTAACTACCCCAGTTATTTACCTTGTTGTTATATATATATATATATATATATATATATATATATATATATATATATATATATATATATATATATATATATATATATATATATATTTGAAAGTTGTTTTTTTCAGAAAAAATAATTTTTCGTTTTAATATGATTATTTATCATTCAAAATGATGTTTTCACTTATTGATATCATAGCCACACGCTTACCACCTTTGATAACAATGAAAACATAATAACGGTAGATCAGCTATTTATTTATTATGCCCCCTTCGAAGAAGAGGGGGTATATTGCTTTGCACATGTCGGTCGGTCGGTCGGTCGGTCTGTCGGTCTGTCGGTCTGTCCACCAGGTGGTTTCCGGATGATAACTCAAGAATGCATACGCCTAGGATCATGAAACTTCATGGGTAGATTGATCAAGACTCGCATATGACCCCTATTGATTTTGAGGTCACTAGGTCAAAGGGTAAGGTCACGGGGACCCGAAGTAGTAAAATGGTTTTCGGATGATAACTCAAGAACGCATATGCCTAGGATCATGAAACTTCATAGGTAGATTGATCATGACTCGCAGATGACCCCTATTGATTTTGAGGTCACAAGGTCAAAGGTCAAGGTCACGGTGACCCGAAATAGTAAAATGATTTTCGGACGATAACTCAAGAACGCTTTTGCCTAGGATCATGACACTTCATAGGTACATTGAATCGTGACTCGCAGATGACCCCTATTGATTTTCAGGTCACTAGGTCAAAGGTCAAGGTCACAGTGACAAAATACGTATTCACACAATGGCTGCCACTTCAACGGACAGCCCATATGGGGGGCATGCATGTTTTACAAACAGCCCTTGTTTATTATTGTTTGCAGATGATACTGTATTTTTTCCATAACACCAACAAAAGTGCACAAATCTTTAGATAATATATACGATTACTGTGTTCGATGGAAGCTGTAAGTAAATACAGAAAAAAGGAGTAATATAAAAAATATATATATAATAATGAGTAAATAGAAATGGTCCGATCATTTTACGATCTCGGTATTGGAATATCAAGTGGTTGGTCTTTTATACAAACTACTCAAACTTTATCAGGTAAAAGCTGAAAGCTATGGGAGTCGCTTTTTCAACGACACGCATGTTCCTGTTAAAATGTTAAGTTGTTTGATTTGTATGTTTCTTCAAAACTGTGTTGTTAATGCGAGTGAGGTTTTGTTTTTTCAAATGCTGAGGATATTGAAAGAGTTCGTAAAAGATTTTTAAAACGAATACTTGGTGTTACATTGAGTTCTCCTAATGCAGCTGTAGACTTGAAACAAGGGCGATGCTCCCTATATATAAAACGTTGTATACGAATTATTAAACATTTTATAAAATAGTCTACTGTAAAAGTCTCTATAACGCTCAAAATCAACGAAAATTTCGTTAAGTATTTCGTAAAATAAAGTTAACACCTTAACAATCAGTGTTCCTTATAGCAATATCCAAAATTTCAACGCTAGATGTGATATGATTACATAGATATTTGTAGATACAAAATGCTCGTGTTTATTTATTTGTGGCCACAATTAATTCCCGCGAATATATCTATTCATACGACACACGAACACCATTTTAGTGTCCATGTGTCGTATGAATAAATATGCAAAACAATAATGAAAACGAGCATTGTGCATCTACAAACATCTATTTTACCAGTCAACATCTGGCGTTGAAATTTCTGTAATTGCCATAAAGAACACGGATTTTTAATTGGTTAAGTTTATTTTACAAACAATTGTATGAACTGTTCTTTGATTTTGAGTAGTAATGTTACTTTAAACTAACCTATTGTATATTATATAGTACAATATGTTATATGAGAAACGGTGCTAAAATATAATAATATGTAACTGAGTAACCAAAATACGGGGCTTGCTTCAAAATACTAGTTTGTAGATGTTTGGATGTATCCTGAGTCAGTAATTTTTTCCCTATATTATAGAATAGACTTATTGATGCACATAGGTTTGTGGCAAAATTATTTAAATGTTAAAAGGTTGTTAACATTATACAAGCAATAGAAACCTCGATTTGAATTATCTGATTTCCTTAACATAATCCAAAACCTTAATGCAAGGAAAAACATTTAAAACATCACATATGTTGAAAAATGAAACTGGGAGAGATATACATATTTCTAAAAACGAACTCTAATGTAATATATGTAGTTCAAATGATTCGAAGATGAGTATCATGTTGTAATTGTATGTCCTATAAATACCAATATTAGAAAACTGTGTATCGACAAATTCTATTATAACCGACCTAGTATGATGCATTTATTCTTTTGGTAAAAACTGCTAGCACTTATGAAGTTCTAATGAATCCCGCGATATATTGTAAAACATGTTTTTAAAATGAGAACTGAGACTTAGTGTAAATTGTATTTGTTACACATTTTTATACACTATTTTGGTCCATTTCGAATTGCTTTACATGTGATTATTGCTTACATATGGTCAGTTTTGCATATAAAACGATGAACTGGACTTGTGTACGTTATAAGAATAAACTTTCTGTTCTGTTCTATCAAGAATTTATTACAATATGTTTTCATTGAACTTGAAAGATCTAAATAAGATAATGTATAAATGCAGTCGTTTACAAACGACGTCGTTATTATGACGAGAGCATCATCTTAGTCCATGGAGCGAGACAACTTACCCTTGTAAACGACTTATTTGGGTAAAAGAGATACATGACTCGTGGTTACAACTTTTTAAGTCAAGCCTAACAACATAAAAAAATCAAAGTAAGATCAAAACTATGTTGACCGTCTCCATACCTAAGTGATTATGACGTTCGCTTGCGGAGCGGGATATCGAACGTTCGAGTCTCAGTTGGACACGTTCTGACATTACCGGCAGCCTACTTAGCAGCTAGTAAGATTGAGGGGTTCCGATTGCCTTACTACCAAGCGTTCGGTAAAAAGGATAGGTATCGTGATGAAAGATGTTCATCATGAAAAGAGTCTCATAATCCAAAACTTGCTGGCCCTCAAGTGACAATTTTTTCACTTAAATTAACAGGCCGGCTCTAAACTGAGATGGTTTACAACATAATAATCAAACACTTTACTTGTATGAGGTTCTTATTATCGGGAACTTACTCGTGCTTATCATTGTATAAGTCGTGATGACTAGATAACCGACTCACTGTATCGACTAATTTAGCTGTGTGAACGCAAGAACTACCTCGTTGCAATGAATAATTAAGTCGTTTTAAGTTATAACTATATAGATAATGAGTTTAATAATGCACGAGAACGAGATAACTAACGCGTGGCAATGACCCAATCAATATGTCAAAATAACGCAGTTTGAGTTACCAAATCGTTGATACGACATCAATGCAAACAAAAACCTACCATATCTTTGTCATTTTATATTTAAGGCATCCGAGTAAATAATCATTATTCGTTGACAACACGTATTTGCTCACTAATGAAATGCACTATTAAAGGAACTAATTCTCTACTACGTTTTTGAGCCTAAATGACCGAGCTGTAATTTGTAAAAATGTTATCCCAAAGGTACCCAGTTCAAATGAAGACCCGGTCAACATAGTATATGCCTTATTTAAAAAAAGAGTTTATTTTACCTTTATAATAAATATAATGTATATGTTACTAAAATTTATATTGACACATGAAAATGCAGTTTTGTTCGATACATTGAAATTTCGGGCTAATTTTACCTGTCTGTGATAAGAATGTTAAAATTAACATTGAAACATAAAAATCATGTTTGTAAACTCCTCATGTCAGCGGGAGGCGGAAAACTACAACGGGCGAGGCATGGTCAGGGGTGATAACCCCCAAAAAAGGGTTAGGGTAAGGGTTAGGGGTCGGGTTAGGGTTAGGGTTGGGTTTAGGCTTACCCAAAACCTAACCCGACCCCTAACACTAACCCAAACCCTAACCCTAACCCTCTAACCCCCCCTTTCGCAATACCATACCATGCCTCGCCCGTTGTCGTTTTCCGCCTCCCCAGTTATGTACGCGGTTGAATTGTGCGGTAAATAAACCCGATGTGTATTTCAAATCGGTCGACCACTCGTTAAAGGGATCTTTTCACGCTTTGGTAAATTGACAAAATTGGAAAAAGTTGTTTCAGATTCGTAAGTTTTCGTTTTAGTTATGATATTTGTGAGGAAACAGTAATACTGAACATTAACCATGCTCTAATATAGCCATTATATGCATCTTTTGACGATTTTAAAACCTAAAAATTATAAAGCGTTGCAACGCGAAACGATTGAATAATTTGGAGAGTTCTGTTTTTGTCGTTAAATTTTGTGAAACTACGAAGATTGCTTATATAAGGTATAAAATACGTCAAAAATGTGAACTCGGCGGAATAGCTCAGTAGGCTAAAGCGTTTTTACTTCAGGACTCTGGCAGGACTCCAGGGGTCACTGGTTCGAAACCTGGTTCGGGCAATGTTCTTTTCCTTTTTTAAATTTTTTTCTTGATTTTTTACTGGAGCTTTTATGATCCAATGTTTACATTTATCAATATAAAGCATTTAATGAATAAGTTAAAAAAAATGCCAAATCTGTGAAAAGGCCCCTTTAAGTAATAAGGCGTATACAGTTTTAAGCCATTAAAGTGTGTACCCTATGAAACACTTTGTTTGGCAATATAGATTCTATATCTGATATATGAAATTAGTAAAATACATTTAAGTCCTCGGGAGGAAAGCACTTTCATTGAAAATCAAATCATTTGTGGCTCGTATTTTAGTAGGTTATAGTCATTAAATATTCATGCAATTAAGCATAAAATATTTGTGACTTAAAACGGTAAGTACATTCGTTTCGATGTATTGAACAAATATACGTACCATCACTTATCGTATTGTTCAGTTGGCTGACTGTACCTTATATATACCGAAGAGTACATTGAACAGAACACTGTTTAAGCTTTTCAAATGTTGTTTTTTCTCACATTCGGTTTCACCTTATATCTCAAATACAGTCGATCAGAGCTGTGAACGCCTAGTATGGTTACAAATGACGTAAATTGTAAAGTTCGAACATTGTATTATATCTAACACAAACTGGTATGGCGTTAAGTTGAATACGGTCTGACACACTTGAGAGACTTTGTTTTACATTTTTGCAAGCCACGACGTACACTTTACACTTTTGAAAACGTCGACATTCCATATATTATGGTTTAAGAATTCAATATTTTAAGCATGTTGCACTCATGAAATAGTGTTCTTACATATTAATTACAATACAGTATGTCTTACTAACTTTTGCATATTTATAAAAGGTAGATTAGTATCAATTGTATTTATTATTATTGCATTCCCTAGTGTTGATCTAATTACTATTAGCAACATTAGAGATATACGGACTCTAACTAAAATAATTTGGAGAAGTTTTGTAATAAAGTATAATTATAACAAACCATTTACAAAATTGTATGTTTTTTTTATTTCCCAAACACAGCTTGGAAAAGTACTTATGTAAAAATTGTTTTAAACAGAAAATGAAATCCAGAACAGTAAAAACTAAAGTTATACCAAAGAAGTACTTCAGCGTGTTAATCGACTTTTATATTATCTTTAAATCTCGGTACAGGTTGCGGTTAACGAGCTGTTAAGTATATGTAAATTTGTGTTTAAGTGTAAACACTTTAGGCCTGTTACAAGAGGAGTTGTTCACACGAATTTGTTAAACATTCTGCGCTTGCAAAAAAGACACTACACTTTATTGTAAGCTATAACAAGTGTAATAATTGTTCTTGGACATCATGCACACACGGCGCGAATATAACATTAATGTATTCTTAATTTATTTCATTACTTGTTTTTATGTGCAACAATTTGGAGTTTTTATACATTAATTTTTGGAATCGAATTTAAACAAAGTAAATGTACAACTTTTGTCGAATTTGTATCAAACGGAAATAAGTGCAAAAACGGTCAATATATTTTTTTTTCATCGAAACAGCAGCGACACTCATTTATCGTTTTAAACCAATAACGGCGAACGAGAACACACCTTTCATTTCAATTTTTCAAACCCTGATTCTTGCCATATTCACATTGCAACGAGATCATAATAAGGAAATAAGTTTCGTGTTGTGTGTTATATTAATTATCACGAACAAATCTATACAGAAAGCAATTTGGTTTTCTGTATTATTTTCGTTTTTGTTATTTGACGAACGAAATACGAACAATACGCGGTGTTTTTGGTATTGTGTTTTGTATAAAGAATGAACTACTTATAAAGTTAAAAATAAGTACAGTTTTTGATAGAGATATATGATAAAATAGGCATGCAGTTGCTCTCACACGCTGCCTATACGTTGATCGAATGGAAATCCTTCCGGTAAGCGTACGCCGCTTTATCGGGCTGTCCGGGTGATTAAATTCGGACGTGTGTTCCTGCTTTGCATCTAATCACGGACGAAAATACTCGAACTCGGTCAGTCACTTGTCGTCGGTCTTCGTCGCTGATTGGAAACCTCATACAGAGGTCCTTCGGTCCGAAGCGTTAACGACAGCGATCACAACCCGCAAAATGGTAGCAATGTCGACAACGAAGATGTCGCCGGTATCTTGAAGAATATGCTGATCTTTCATCGTGTTTGTTTTTGTAAAAGGGTTCATAAGGTCTTACCTTCGGCGCAGTTAATCGTCAGTAAGACAAGTCGTTTGTAAGTCAATTCGTCAAAATTGTTCCTGTTGTCTGTGCCTAAAATAACGAGCATCCACCACGTAAGTCAGTCGGCGTGGTAACCAGCGCTTGACCATTTCTTAGACGTGGGTTTAAAATAACCGCGGTAATAGGGCTTTTACAAGAAATTTCGTTTTCATACAAATCACAGAGACGCGGTACCACACCGGTTAGAATGATCTTGGGGCTACTCTATGGTCAAGTCGTTTTTACTATGGCTTCAGATATCAATATTCCTGGTACTGCAACGGTTTAATTCCAAATAGGCGAACATAACAACGTTTCATGGCGCAGGTATTGGCAATAATCTCCTGACCGAGAGTGTCACAGTTACGAACAGGGGGACTTAATACTGCAACGATTAATATGAATAACCGCTTCGACCAGACCCCACTCTCCTTCAAAAAGATCTCAAACCAGAAGGAGACGGCGAAAGCCCAGCCACACTAAAGGTTGAGTTGGAGTAGGAAGTGAGAAGTATGAAAGCAGGGAAATCCCCGGGATTGGACACCGTAACTTCTCATCTGATTGAGTATAGATGAGAGTCAATACTTAATTGACAGCACTATGCCAAATGATCTGGGAGGAGAACGAGTGGCACAAGTTATGGAACCTGTCTATATTCATCATCCTACCGAAAAAGGGCAACATCAAGCTGTGTCAAAATTACCGCACCATCAGCTTCTTCAGCCGTATCAGCATAGCCATGCTACTTATAATACTCAACCAATTGAAAATGTTATAGTGGCGGGATTCAGAGCGGGGTGGAGCACAGTTGCACGGATCTTTTACTGCAGAAACATTATTGATAAACACCTGCAGAACCAACGTGAGCTCTTAATCAACTTGAGAGACTTTAAGACAGATTTTGACCGCTGTCGGCAGGATGGGCTATGGCAGGTTCTAACAGGGTTCAACGTTGACGATGTGCTTGTGCAAGTAATCCAAAAACACCAGCATCGCAGTATTTCTCAAGTGAAATATGGATCACTTCTTTTTCAATGGGCGTCCGTCAGTGAGATCTGCTCTGTCCCTTGATGTTTAACCATGAGAAGACAATACAGGTGACCCTCCAAAACCACCACACATCAATCTCCATTTGTGGCAACCCCTTCTGGAACTTGAGATTCGACGATGATATTGACCGAATGGGTAAAATTCACCAACAGCCTCTCTAAAGAGCCGGTGAATACGTGATGGGGGTCAGTACGTTGAGGTCAACAATCAGGGTGAACAAATCGAACAACACCAGTTCAGACATCACTATGAATGGCGAAAAGTTGGAAGAGGTAACAAGCTTCACGTACTTTGGGGCAACCCCGTCCAAGGATAACACCTGTACCGCTGGGGTCCGAAAAAGAATTGCCATAGGGATGGCAGATATGGTCAGACAGAACAGGTTGTGCACAAGCAGCTACTTAGCTTTCCCACCAAGTACAGGCTCTACAAGCCCCTTCGTAGTATATATCTTGTACAGCACTGCTTCATGGCCTGGACGCTTCACGCGGACACTGAAAACAGGATACAGGCATTTGAAAACAATTGCATCAGAAGACTGCTCTGCTTCTTTTAAATGGAGCACATTACATACTTGTACGTTTTGGACCACATAAACCCTTCCTGGTGACCGTCAAGCGACGAAAGCTTGGATTGGCTTGGACACACCACAAGGCACAGCTCACGGTGCGAAACTGTGCTCCAGGGAACGATAAAAGTGGTCGCCGCCGAGGTCGACATAAGAAAAGCTGGAAGGACAAATTGAAAGAGTAGACGTCCCTTCCCATGGATGCCCTACTAACATCAGCCTACAACAGACCTAACTAGTGGAGGGGCTCTGTGTCGTCGTCTCTTATTTCTCTCGAACGACCAGACCGGTCAAGAAAATTATTATAATGGTTGACATACGTTAGTGTCACAATTATTTACTTCATTGTACAATAAAAGTTCCATGCATGATTTAAGAAAAATAACAGCTCTCCGTTAAACATGCCGTCTGTAAGTTTAAAGATGCAAGACTGGTTTAATACGTTTTTTTTTATTGTTGTTGTGTTGCGCAATGAGAACAATAAGCGTTGCCCTAAACTATATACTCTTGCGTTATCACAAGTTATATGTCATGTTTAAATCAGCTGACTCTTTAGTGTAAGAATCCTTAATCCAGAGTACTGTTTTGACATTTAAGTTATAAGATGAGTGTTACTGGCGACCTTTTGTCTTACGATGGTTTGCATTTGTGATAGGCTAACTAAAAATCAATCAATGTATGGCAAAATTTGGCTTAACAGCCTCTCGCCGTGTATGGTGATGTCCGCTCTGGTGTTGTTCTTACTTCTCTGTGATTACCTCCTTCCCCTTGCTTCTGCTCTTACAGAGAGTCCGTCGACGTTGTCTTGGTGCTCACTGCTGGTGCCATCTATTAGGTCATAGTCATCAACGCATTTGAAATAGAGATGGGTCTTCCATCGATGGCGATTGAGTTGAAGTGGTCTTGGAGGGTCTCCTGCAAAGGTCAAGCAGGACTGGAGAGAGCAGACATCCCTGACGGCGCTCACTGATGTCATGAAGAAGGCGCCAATTCGTCCATTGAGAAATACTTCGCATCTGGCGTTTCCGTAAAGTTCTTGCATAACTTGCACCAGCTCTTCGTCAATATTAATATTGAACCCTCTCAGAACCTACCAAATGTAATCTTACGTTTTCTATTTCTTATTCATCCGGTATAGGGCCGGATGGATGTAAATTGTGGATAGGTAAACATATAATATTCCAAAAAAGATAAATTACCTTCCATGTAAACATACATTGTGTACACGCCGGTCTTACTGACCTGTGTACTAACGCATTGTAGATAGCACTTCTTTCACGAGTGAAAAGTGAGAGCGAAAGTAGGTCAGGTAATCGTGCTTCTGATAATCGCTATCAGTCTTAATAGAGATTCAAAATCACATTTAAACATCATTAAATAACATTTCTTTAAACAGCATTCCATTTTAAACACAAAATTAAAAAAATAAATATTTATTAACTTTTTCATTGCTACGCAGAACTACTTTGGCGGAAGCATAATTCCCAAAACCAGGGGAATGTGATGCGTCTTAGTATAGAGGTGACAATAACGTAGTGACGTCACCATTTATGTATAGAATGTAAAAACATAGAATTCCAACGGTAACTAGAAGCACATAGGGTTTTAGTCATATAATCAGTTATCAACTCTCAACGGCTGATTTATGAAGTTCAATCTCAAACATGATAAATTAAGAAACATTAATTAAAAAACAGCTAACACGTTAATAACCACGTTTATTTGAAAGCGTATAGAAATTATTCAGTTAAGTAAGTTTAATATATTGGCATTCAAGCCTAACTTAGAACGATCACAGACCAAAAGCGAACGACGAACGTCCGTCCATACTAATGGCAGAGGTGGAGGACGCAGTAGGAATTTTGAAGGAAAAGAAAATCCCCGGAAGTGGACACTGTACTTCTGAGCTTATAAACAAAAATGAGAGGCAATGACTTCATCAATGACGACAATATAAATGAAGATCATGGAGGAGAAGACGTGACCGAAGGGGTGGACCCAATCTTTTGTCACCTCCGACGGAAAAAGGCCAACTTCAAGCTATGCCACAATTAGAGCGCCTTTAGTCTCATCAGCTATCCCTGAAAAGTCATGCTTCGCATCATCTTCAACCGACTGAAACGTAAGGTCGAGAACTAATGGCGGAAACGGAGACTGGATTCAGTGCTGGGCGGAGCACTGGGGAACACATATTCAACTGCAGAGCAATCAGAATCACCTGCAACACCAACTTGAGCTCTTCCGCTACTTTTTTCTCTTTTAAATAGATTTAGACCACGTTTGGCATGATGGCTTGTGACAGATTCTGAGAGTATTCATAATTGATGAACGGCTGGTGTAAATCATGTACGTCTCAACGGACAGATGGGTTACTGCCTAGGACGAGAGTAAGTCAGGAATGTATGCACCCCCCGTCCTTAGTAATCTATTCCTAACGAATATAATGCAGCCGACTCTCCAATACTATCACACCTCGATCTCAATTGGTGTCAGACCGATATCCAACTTGAGATTCGCCGACGGAATCCTCAGTATGAAAGCAGGGCAATCTCCGTGACTGGACTCACTCCCTTCTTATCTTATTAAGTACGGAGAAGAGGCGATACTTAAAAATTGACAGCACAATTTCAATAGATCTGGGAGGAAAACATGAGGCACAAGATGTGGATATTGTCTCTAGTCATCATCCTACCGGAAAAGGGCAACCTCGAGCGTGTCAAAATTACCTGCACCATCAGCTTCTTAAGCCATATCAGCATAGTCATGATACGGATGAGCATGCGCTCCCCCGTCTTGTTTAATCTTTTCCTTACGAAAATAATGCAGTGGATACCTCAAGACCATCACATCTCGATCTCCATCGGTGCCAGACAGATTTCCAATTTGCAGATGGAATTACCTTACGAATGACATCAATAATACAATCCAAGACCTCACCAATTCAGACATCACCATGAACGGTGAAAAGCTGGAAGAAGCGACCAGCTTCGGGCACTTGGGAGCCACCCTTTTCAATGATTGTTGCAGTATCGCTGGGGTCTGAATTAGAAATGCAATGGCGAACGCGGCGATGGCTAGATTGGGCAGGTTGTGGTCAAGCAGCTCCATAAGCTTTCTCACAAACTCCCTCGTAGTCTTCATCCTACTCTTCGACTGCGGGACCTGGACGCTTCAAGTTATCACAGGACGCATGATAAAGGCCTTTGAAAACATGCTCAGCATCTCCTTCATTGGTCACAAGACTACCGAGAACGTCCGAAACATGACAGTAGCACTTCATTTTCACAAGAACCTTTCCAGTCGACTGTCAAACGACGAAAGCTTGCTTGGTTTGTACACGTCATCAGACACAAACTCTGTAAAAGACATTGCTCCAAGGAACGCTAGAGGTAGGTCGCTTTCGAGGCCGTCAGAAGAAAAGCTGTATGGACAATGTGAAAGAATGGACCTCCCTTCCCATAGATAAACTGGTCCTAACAGACCACAACAGACCTGACTAGCGGAGGTACTTTGTGTAGTCGTCACTTATTTTCCCCCAAATTGCCAGACCGGGCAAAGGAATGGTGATTATTTGCTTAAATAAATCTGGTATTTTCAAATGAAACTGAATGGCTTTGTTGTGTATGCTTCAATTCGTATCGTTGAGAAAAGAGATGATATAATTAATAATGATATCCCCAGTCCACAGACATTGAAATGTATAGATGAGTTTGACACCAAGTATATACAGGTAAAGTCATTTCTCAAAGAGCGACACAAGCTATCGCTTGTATAGATTTTCTTGGAATAAACATTACCGAAACGCTATTATTTTACTTATTGTCATATTTGGTTTTGTAAGGGTACTCACGGATTATAAAACAAAAAGATTTACGCGAAATCATTATTTATAGGATACATTTTATCTTCTTCTTCGTTTGAAAGAAACAAGAACAAAATATAAATTATTTAACATGTATGAAATGTGTATGTGTAGGTTTACAGTCTGTGTGAAAGTCAAAGAATTATAAGGCAATATCTTCATTACACTGCTTCCAGATATTCATCTATTTGTAAATAATCAAAACGTATTTTCCAAGTAAATTGTATGCAACTCAGAACATATACTTGTAAAGACAAATTGGAAACATATCTTATAGTAAAGTCACGGGGGGGGGGGGGGAATATTTTTGAAAGCAGGATTTTGTTACTGGCTAGAATTTTACGGCGCCTAAAATGGTTATTAAATTAATGGGCAAAAATTGACTGCCGTTCATTTAATCGCCCCAGCAACTAAAATATCTTTACCTTTATCTCTCTCAAAAAAATAGAAAGAAAAACAATTACATAATATAATTTGCACTTTTTATATAATACATTTCTTGTTTTACTTGTACATGGTACCTAAAACTAATGAATACGACAATCATCAAAGATCTGCAATATATTTCATTTAAAATATTTTAAATTATTGAACATAATGTTCAAATGTGGGCAACTAGCGTTTCATTCCCCTACCCATGTGAAATTAAAGCTAACTTGTGACTATCTTCAGTCTAAACATGTTACAATTCAAAACACAAACTACATGGTAAAAGTATGATCACTTAAGTAAAATTCATAAAACGCAACTTAAAGAAAGTAAGAAAGCAACAGGCAAAATTGTAAATGTAAGGCAATACAAAAAATATGCAATGATGACGCCCTTGAGATGTGTATCAGAAAGGTCATGGTATCCCTCAAAATAGAACAGGTGTGTACTGTTATTATTTTTTTAACACACATTGTCTTTACCTTAACATACATTTTTTAACCTGTGGCTCTATAAAAGCATGGGCCTAAGCGATCGAGAAACAAATCAACTGATCGTTGCAACAGTAAACTAGTGGGAAAATTTCAAGAGTGAAAATGACATCTTATTTGACTTGCCTGATCGTGGTCGCTTTGTGCTGCTCAGGTATGTTTGTTATGGTGTATTAGTAGTTAGTTGTGTATGTATTTGCTATTACATTTAAATGGTTGAATCATTTAACTTATTTTGGCATTTTGATTTATTATTTGAATAATTCATACACAGCCAATAAATTTTTGAAACAAAAATAAAACTTCGAAAAACAATTTTTTACTAGAGATCGACCAAAAATAAAAATAGAAACGGTTTTAAAAATGTAACAAATGTGTACGTTATTCGTAATATTTACTATACAAACGAACTTGAGCAAAGTCTCATAGGTGAATTGACAATATGAGTCACAATGTAATAAGAATGGTGATAAGTATGCTGGTGTCTTTTTCAGTACAGATTAAACTTTATGAATAACATACTGGAATTTAAAAGCAAAAAACCAACGGAAATTTCATATATTTAAAATCCTTTCATGTAAAAAAGACACGAATATTATTGGGGCATGGCTACTTTAATGTGCAGATATTTTTCCAAGGACTCCCGTTATGGTTTGGATATAATTACGATTGAATATGTGGGTCGTTATGGTTTTTACTGGGGAAGGTCATTTGATTTCAGGTTCCATAATAGTTGATTAATTGATTTTAACATCGAGAAAACAAATGTTTACAAATTGTCTGCGGACTGTGCAATATGCAGCTGTGTATGAATTCAGTATAGTGTATTAAATATAATGTTTTAATTCAGTATCATAAATAAACAGTTGTTATTTATCTCACACAAGTTATGTTTTAAGTCAATATTCCATGTTTTCAATTATGTATGAATTATAGTTTAATTATAATAGAGTATGAATTTAATATAATACAAACACAGTTGAGGATCAAATGAATGCTATTGTGTTATTGACGGCAGAGTAATTGAAGCGATAGGAATATAGTGGATTTTGTATTTGATTACTTTTTGCTACACATCAATACATTTCATATAATAGCATTACCGTAAAACCTTTTATTTTTAAACAATATATAAACAATTAACAAGTCATGCAATAATCAAATAGATTTAATTTGTGATTGAACCGCTGTGCTTTTTCATGCAGTAACGCTTGAAAAAAGGATGTATTTCTTATCCGTGTATTTAATTTTTAGCACATGGCAGCGTCATCGTCTGTGAGGGTTCGTATATGTACCTGTCCTGTCCTAAAGGTCAAGTCTTGTATGTGCACGACGCGTTATATGGGCGACTTCATGATTTTGACATCTGTCCTCACTCGTCCACAGAGCCCCAGGATACAAGCTGCGTTTCGTTAACATCCACTGCAAAGGTACGAGAGCTGTGTAACGGAAAAAAAGTGTGTCATCTGCATGCGAGCAACAGCATATTCGGAGATACTTGTTATCTCACATACAAGTACCTAGAAGTGCAGTACGCCTGTTTCTAAAGTCCCTGGATGTTGTGCCTCTGCCTATTCTTGTTGTATTTTGTGCGTTTATTTTTGTTCTTTGTTTGTATATTAACCAGAATAAGTTTGCTTAAAATGTCGGACTTTAACTTCTTCTTCATCGAGAAAATAAAAGTGGCTGATTTTGAAGTATCCTAGACCTCTAGTGTCTGTTAGTAAATTCTATGTTTGTTGATTGTATAATAAGATTTCAAACTTGATGCAATTCTGCTGTACTCTATCAAATTGTAAGATATGTTTGAATAATCAAGCCGAAAAAATATTGCATGGAATTGCAATGTCATCATTTTACTTCATGACAACTGTATGCTTACATATTGCCTTTACTGCCACTATGTGCTAACGTATCACACGGTTGTATTTAGCTTGCATTTTCGTTACTTTATAAGTGAGAATCACATTTTCATGCATGCCTAAATGAAAACGTCCTTTAGTATCATGTTAATACGGAGAAGTTTTGATTGCTCTATAGTTTGTCAATATTTGCTATTACACCATGTATTTCTGGCTTTTGAATTATAATTAAAAAATATATCACTAACACGAAGGCATTTGTTTTCCAAAGATATTTGGTTAGCTCTTGTGATTGTTCAAATGATCGGAACCTTTGATATAAAATGTCAACTTTATCTCTTCCAAGTCCATCCGCGCTTAGGAAACGCCGTTTAACATTTTCTATTTTCAAACTCTATTCGTTCATCTCAATATACCAACTTTAGAAATAGAGGTGAACGATTAATAGAACGTTATATAACTATGGATGAACAAATAGGGATTCTTCTTTTGGAGTTGTTTTAAAATAGCATAAATGAGCGAAATGCATTATTAATTAAAATATATAAAAAATATTCAACAATTTGACTTAAAGCAGGAGCTCATTTATCATTCGTAAATTTCATATGAATTTTTCCTGTGATTCCAGGAATGCAGTTTACGTACATTCTTGAAATATGCTGTTGTGATGCTCAATACTTTTGTACAACAGCACCGGTCGGTCTTTAAAAACTAGTTTAAGAAAACAGTTATATAAAAACAATACTAAATTATTCAGAAAAAGGTCATGGGAAGTTGATCAGCGGCAGAGACGTGTGGCAGTTAACAAAAAATGTAACCCACACAATACCGGAAGCAAGAACATATTGATAAATTGTTCGACCTATTTAAGTCCCACAAAATGGAGTGAGCTAGTTAATACAGATTTAATTATTATATTTTCGATATGAACAAGGGTGGGCGAAAAGCGAAGAATTTAATATATATATTGTACTCATATAAATTGAAAACTTCTGCCTCACATGTACATACATTTTAGTGTCGTCCCGGATTAACCTGTGCAGTCCACACAGGCTTATCAGGGACGACACTTTCCGCTTTAATTGTAATTCTTTTGTTTAGCAAAAATCCAGTTAAGGCGGAAAGTGTCGTCCCTGATTAGCCTGTGCGGTCTGCACAGGCTAATCTGGGACGACATTTTACGCACATACATTAAACCCCATTTTCACAGAGCACATTCCATTTTTACAATGTTTGAAATTATCATAATTTTTTTTAACAAAATACAAAACTTCAAAGTAAGTCGCAGTTTTGTTGAAAACCAAAGTCGCAATATACCAATATGATAAATAAAGACTATATCATGCTATACGATAATTACATGCAGTAACCCCCGCTTTGACGCGAATCTAGACCCACGCTTACATTCAAAATGGGCAAGTAAGATGTACTTCCAATTGGCCATACTCTTAATTTAGTTACGGTAACTATCCAGCACCGATTTTACAGTATACGCCAATTGGGATAAAGTGACATCCTTTGAATGAATTCACCCAACCGAATTTGAAACAGTGACGTCCTATTAAGGAAGCAGAATAATTTCAGTATTTACATTTTTATCTATTTCATTACAGACAAGACTTAGCAAAGTTGTTATATTATTATTTTTTAAAGCAAAAAAAAAGAGTTATTCACAAGGAAAAACTTTGTACATTGATTTATTGCTTATATATTCAATTTAATAATACTTTTCGGACACCGTAATTGTTGTCTCTAAATTTTCGGACACCTGTTATTTTTAAATATTTTTCGTATCTTAATTTGTTAAATAAAATAAAAAAAGTTATTATTTTTAAGTGTCCGAAAACTTGAGTATTTACGGTAACGATTTTGACACAGGGCGATAACGTGCTCTAATGAGCTAAAAACAACTAAATACTAGAAATGGCGCGGCAAAGGCCGACGCGTATCCCACGCCGCATGTTTGACCCAGGGGGCGCCCCAGGGTTGGTAATGGGACCATGCATAGTTGAGATTGACCGTATTGTCATAAGAGATGTTCAGTATCAATTGGAAGTAAATCAGTGTAGAAATAGAGAAGTTAATGTAAAATAACATAAACAAGAGATGTGTTCGTCAGAAATACAATGCCCCCTACTGCGCCGCTTTGATTTATACATAAAAAAAATCATTTGGCAGGTTCATTAATTACCTCCCTTTAAAGCTTTTAATGACCCTTGGATTTGTTTGTTTGATCCTTGACCTTGACCTTTCATCACTCAAAATGTACAGCTCCATGAGATAACCATCCATGTAAAATATCAATTTGCTATATTCAATATTGCAAAAGTTATGGCCAATGTTAAAATACATTAGATAAAAAAAAATGAGTGAAGATCTCTGACCCGGCCCCACCCCAACTCCCATAACTTTTGACCCAGAGGTCAGATCAAAATCCCAAATAGTGTAGGGTCGCACATATGCTCATAACTACCATGTGTGAAAGTTTCAAGGTTCTACTGCTTATAGTGTAGGAGGAGATAGTGGCCAGGACGGGCGGATGGACAGACAGGCGGACGGCGGAGATAACCACAATATCCCCACGCTTTTAATGAAACAGCCCATACACTCTTCTTATTGCTCCTTTGAGGAATCGCAGTATAAAATGAGACATTGCTAATTTTACTAGCTCGCAATACCGCATACAATAGAAAATTAAGACTCAACAATACTCAAAGCGCTTTAAGTTTTAAGTCGATATGACAGCTATTTGTTAATGTGTTACTTATGCTTTGAAAATGTGCCCATACGAATCTTTATGAGCAGTTGCTGGCTTTACATTTACCGCTACATGTATAAAATTATTAAATTGACTTAAAGTAGAAAGGAGCGGCAAATGTTTCACAGCCTGCCTCTTGTAATGGCTATTTTAACAAGGTTGATCTACGACGCGCGTTATATTATGTGCAAGAATGTCCTAATTATGTCTGTCTATATTAACATATGATTCTGTTTAAACTCAAAATACGAAATTGGTGAAAACCCAATCATCCGTGCAGTAAATCTGCTCAACTTTTTTGCACTTTTAAATGCAAACATCACGCCATACCAAGATGTATAGGAACACTGAGTTGTATTACGCACTTTACTATCTTAGGCAAGCAGCCGGGATCCCGATGGTAAAGATTATTTAAAAAACAAACTCAGCAAATCGAAATTACTGAAACGAATTTAGTGTTGCAAAACGATAAAAACTTAAATCTTTATATCCCCGGGATTCGATCATAAACCTTGATAAACAATGTAACAAATGATATGTTTTCGTTTTATTGAATGATTGTATTATACGTTGGTCTTTGTGAACTAGCTTAGGTTTAAGTTATTTAACCTTTTCTGTCAGATCCTATCAAATAATGTCGTGCACGAATGAAAGGAATTACTTTAATATTTTGAACGAGAAGCCTCTAGAATTATAATACACCGTTGTCTTACTTACACAACAATGAAGGCTGACATTTGTAGTTATAAACCCGATTTCTATATTTGAATATATTGTATATGAATATATTGCAGCATATTTCAGGCCAAGTTCACATCTATTTGTATACATTTGTATCTATTTGTATACATCAACGAAAGTTTGAAGACAACATACATACCAAATGGAAAAGAAAACCTCGTTGAAGTTGGTATGGATTTAACGATTTGATCACTTTTATTTGCATGTTTTCTATTATTACATAATTCGCCAAAATTTGTTTTAAATTATATCATGGTCACACATGCACACACATAGAAACACGAAGGGAACTAACCGTGGATAAGTAACACACTATACCAATTGCTGTTACCCTCTCGAAGCATTTGAGTAAATGTCGCGGAAATGATTTGAAATTTCTTATTAAAATAACATGGCTTTTCGGTTTTTCTTATTCAATTCGTTGAAAATGTATTAAAGAGAATAGCCGGATAAGCCGAAACTATTTGGCCCATGTATGTCCACTATTGCGTTATGTCGTTTTTTTATAAAGCTGATATTGAATTGAAGTAACTATGTGGTAGTTCAAGTGATTAATAGAAATTAACTAATTTATGTATAAACTGTTTTATTTGATACCATGCTATAAGATCAATAAATGAGCACACATCTTCTTTTCATACTATATGGATGAAAAAAATATAAGAGCGTTATGCTTTTATTTTCGTTTGCTTCGTTTTGAAAAAAATACACACGATAACTTGTGTAACCATAAATACTATTTAGATAGTTTATGCATTCAGAACGGTAAAACTTGGTTAACTAAGCTAACTTGGGCAACAAAATAATTAATTCATTATGGCTGTTTGACATAGGACAGGGACCACTAGAAGTTTGTGCGAGCACAAACAAACAATCAAAACAGCGTATAAAACTATTCAATATGTCCTTCTCAAACGTTAAACGTTAAGATTTTCATGTTCGAAACAAAGATGTATTAACCTACAACTTCGAAATTAACCAAATGGGCTGAAGTTGGTCGTTTTTTTGCTGATCAAGGACAATGGCGAGACCGTCAAAGTGCTGGTTGCAGTGATCACGTGCAAATTGCCAGGTGGCTCTGAAATCGCTGGCAATAAATACTTTGCTATATTCCTGTAAAAAATGTTTTATTAAATTTAAAGCATTGATGTTTATTACTTAAACTTTGTATTTGCCGCTATGTATTAGTTGTGTTTGCACTTATAAACTTCATCAAAGGATTCTTTGATATATATTTGAGATATAATATTATATCTAGTGATATAATATTGTCAACAAATACAACAAAATTTAGCCAACTTATTTTCGAGATGTATGGAAACAAAAATATTGAAGAAATCAATATCAAATATAGGATATATCACAAAAACATAAACACAAAAATTCATACATATTTTAATAATGAACATCGTTTTACTGTTAAATAATGCTTTTAGATTTTTATAAGTATACAATATATAAAATAATAAGCAAAAACAATGTTTCGAAATGAAGCCCTCATCACCTTTTACATCTTTTATTAATTTAAGATTCAGTAAAATTACATATTCGAAGAGGCATGATCAATACAATGTGTATTTAACATAGAACAATGTGGTTTAGACTTCAATCAAACTTATTATGAGCTGCCGTGAATATGTTGTATTACCCACCCCCCCCCCCCCAAATAAAAACGATAAGCCTAAAGGGCTATTTCAAATAACAACATAAAATGGAATTAAGGTATTTACCTGAAAAAAACAACACTTACCAACATCTAACATGTATTACTGGAAATAAGTATTTTCACATTTTACAGTGTGTAATCATCTAGATTAGACTATTACTAACAAGATAATAATCCACAACTAAGCAATCTTATTTAGAGAACTATTAATCGACCTTTCGAGTGGAATGCTGGGTCGGTCGTTTACACGTGGTTTAACTACGTGGTGTGCATTGGTACATTACTGGATTAAAACGTCTAAAACGTCTAACGTTGTGTCCTGAAATGACTGCTATTAGGGAGATCTGTAGTATGTTGTTCGACCTTCTAATGAGACTGAAGGCCATATTGTATCTCGTTCTAAGAGCAAGCTTTCCTTCTAATGAGACTGAAGGCCATATTGTATCTCGTTCTAAGAGCAAGCTTTCCTTCTAATGAGACTGAAGGCCATATTGTATCTCGTTCTAAGTGCAAGCTTTGATTTAAAAATAGTTGACCGAATAAACTTTTTATTTTCAGTACACAGGAAATAGCTTAGGTTTTAAGGTTCATGTTGTATTCATTAGCGCATTGTAGCATAATGGCAACGCTTGATGCAGACAGGCTATTTATTATTATACATTTCTGTGATCAAAGATACAGTTTAAACATCGAAGAAATGACACTTTGTGCCTTTATATCCTTTTTTATAAACATTTAACGAATCTAAGTAAAGTATTTGTATCGAATTTCTCCACACATTTCAAAATACTAACAACTCAGAACTGTAAACTTAAATATCCGGTTATTTATAAACAAGAGGGCCATCAGGCCCTAAGGCGCTCACCTGAAAGCCAAAGGAACTAGACTATTCTGAAAAAAATGCAAGCTGATTCATGAAGATTATTTTGGACCAAAAAAGTGACTTTTAACATGTTTTTTTTTATATTTGACCTTGTGACCTAGTTTTTGAGCTCATATGACCCGCTTCAATCTCTAGCAAAATTTCATTAGGACAAATGTTCTGACCAAGTTTCATGAAGATTGGCCAATAAATGTTGCTAATATAGTGTCAACAAGTTTTCACTAAAGCCATATAAGGACAACTGCACCCCCCCCCCTGGCGGCCATGTTTTTCAACAAACCATAACCATTCTCAAACTCACTCAAGCTATTGTTAGAACAAATGTTCAGATCAAGTTGGATAAAGATTGGATAATAAATGTGACTTCTAGAGTGTTAACAAGGTTTTGTAGTAAATAGCCATTTAAGGAAAAATGCCACGCCCCCTTGCGGCCATGTTTTTTAACTGATCTCAACCATTTTTGAACTTAGCCCAGATATTATTAGTTCAAATATTCTGACCAAGTTTCTTGAGCATTGGACCACAAATGTGACTTCTAGAGTGTTAACAATGTTTTACCATACAGTAAAGCCATATAAGGAAAACTGCCCCGCCCAATGGCGGCCATGTTTTTCATTCAACTGGAACCATTTTTGAACTCATCCAAGATATTATTGGGACACATGTTTTGATTAAGTTTCATGAAGATTTGACTAAAAGTGTAACTTCTAGAGTGTTAACAAGGTTTTACTAAAGCCATATAAGGAAAACTGCCACGCCCCCTGGCGGCCATGTTTTTCAACCAGCCGAAACTATTTTCAAACTCGTCCAAGATATTATTGGCACACATGTTCTGACAAAGTTTCATGAAGATTGGACTAAAAATGTGACTTCTAGAGTGTTAACAGGGTTTTACTATAGTCATATAAGGAAAACTGCCACGCCCCCTGGCGGCCATGTTTTTCAACCAACCGAAACCATTTTCGAACTCGTCCAAGATATTATTGGGACACATGTTCTGACAAAGTTTCATGAAGATCGGACAATAAATGTGACTTCTACAGTGTTAACAAGGTTCTACTATAGCAAACTGCCACGCCCCCTGGCGGCCATGTGGCCTCTAGAGAGTTAACAAGGTAAATGTTAACGACGCACGACGCACGACGGACAAAAGGCGTTCACAATAGCTCACCATGAGCACGTTGTGCTAAGGTGAGCTAAAAAAATGGATTCTTCTCATAGGTTCGATTTATAGCATATTTTATCAATGCACTAATATTTTATCTCACTTAGGTTATACAACGAGAGCGCCGATGGCGTTAAAAGCATAGGTGCAAGATACAGGGAAGAATGGCGTCACGTGGTATAATGTAGTTCGATATCGTCATCCGCGAATTTCTCAAATCAATAATTTCAAACAATTACCGACTATTTAAATAGATAATCTTTCCATTTACATCAGTGTTTGAAACGCTTATGAAAAATAATTACCCAAGCCTTTCAAAATTTAAGCACGGACAGATCTGTATCGAACTATTCTTGTCGCAAATGAAAATAGACGCTACCCTATTCGTCTGCGTCAAGAATTCGTCGTAAAACTTGTGGTAAGCGTTAGATGCAGACGTGCACAACAGATTGAGTTCTGAATACAGATTTCTGAATGCAGATTTTTATAGAAACTCCTCACAGCAGTTACTTCCCTTGCTTCGCCCGGTCAGTAATTTCTAGTATAAGGGAGGCCACTGCGTAGGCGATTGAGATTTATAGTGCAGATAGAATTGTTTTACGAACGAAATTTGTTTTAGGTTATAAGAAGATTTTTTGACATAAAACGGTCTTAGAAAAATTCACTAAAACGGTGTCAGCAATATTCTTGGAAGAAAACGTTAGAAAAACGTTTCCAAAAAAAAATTGTAAGAATGACCATATACTAATAAAATAGATATTTCGTCTGATTTTTGATCAGGTAAGGCTTCATAATGGGCAACCGATCGATGTGGATTTTCAAAATGTGGTATATACCATAAGCATAGGTGCGTAAACGCACCTATGCTAAAAACACACAAACAATAAGCATGTTCATACCAGTTTCATTTAAAATAAAACACAATCGCATTCTAATTTGTTCACAACTAAACTGAATGACACTTGTTTGACGCAATTGCATTTGTAAAAATGTGGTTACTGCAGTATCTGAAATTTAATTTAGACGAATACAAACAATTGACATGTTTTCCCAGTGTTTTATTGTTTTTAATTAGAAACTCTTTGCAAAATATATTATTAAATTAAATGTAAGCTCACGTCATTTAAATGCAGTGCTTTTAAAATGCAACCAAGTATAAACTCGACTAATAGAATACACGATAGGTGCTGGCTAGGATACGTTTTATGGTTTACCCACGAAAAGGTTTTGCTGCTTTAAAACAACAGAACTTGTTAGTTTATTTTGAGATTTCCTCTGATGATCAAATTTATGCCCAACACAGCGTAACTCTTCACATTGAAATGAAATATTGAAGCAAATATGTTTTGTTTTTTGTTTTAAAGGATAATGTTACGTTATAATGTGTGTGTATTTGTCGATGCGTGCCTATTTAATAGAAATGCTTCGCATTGCCCGTTCCATCGCGAAAAGCCCTTTCCTTTTTATGTTTAATGTTGTGTATTGCATTACATTGTAAGGGCATAAAATGGAACTTTTCATAGATAAATAATAGTAATAGAAAATGTTGATGGGTAAATCTTCATCAAATAGGCCGATACATGTCATTTAAAGGGACCTTTTCACGTTTTGGTAAATTGACAAAAAACCATTGATTTAAAAAATTGTTTCAGAATCGCAAATTTTCGTTGCAGTTATGATATTTGTGAGGAAACAGTTATACTGAACATTTACGATCAGAGCTCCAGATAAGGATATTGTCGAAAGGGTAAGATACCCCCTGATATTTTGTTAAAGCGTATTTTACTCCTTTGTTTCAGCCTGAAAGGTACTTAGGAATATAGAGGGTTTTTTCCACAGATAACTGACATATTATATGGCGTGTTTAATCTATAAAAAATGTTATTTGTTATTTATATAAATAAATTCAAAGGAAAGAAGTTAAAAAGATGATATGATCAGACTTTCTTAAAAATATTCCCGCAGGAGCTGCTGGTCGTTTAAAACGTCCATTTCTTGATCCACAAACATGATGGGCCGCCATTTTGATAACAAGCTTGTTTTGATTGACTTTCTCTTGATTCAAGGTCACATAACCCCAAACCGGAACTCCTGTTTGCAGGGTTACATGCAGTCAGTTTGATACTTAGCACACATTGTTCAGTTCATGCTGCATAGGATTTGTAAAATACATTGCAAATGGAATGTTTTGGTATCAATTTGAAGGTATATTTGTAAGCAATAAGAAAAAAAGCCATGTTTGTGCTCTACTTTTTCTGTTGATGGTTCCCGGCTTTGAAAGTAAGTCATACTATTTGAGCCCAAAATGGTCGCCTGCTTAGCTGTCAAAACCGGTGTGCCTATTCTAAGGTGAATATTTTGAGTTACAATGTATAGAATTTAATAACATCCTTTTTTTTTTCAAAAGATTGTGCATTTATCTTTCCAATGATGTATGATGATATAGTGGGCCATTGCTTGATCGTGGTAAAAATTGATATCGAACTTCAACTATTTTATATGTAATATAGAAGGAAATTAATTGCGCATGCGTAACCTCAAATGTTCACTTACACTAATCAAAGCGCTGAAGGCACTGAAGATGTTCGCTATTGCATAATTTAACACGCAATTCATTTTTCAAAATCAATCGCAAGTTTGAAATGAACACACGCCATTCAGCTTTATAAAGTGTGTGTCGTAGCGCACGGGTCGAGTTTTGTGTGCACTTTTTATTATCCTTATTATTTCATATAAATAACTTAGAAAAAATAAAAACAACATGCTTTTTGGACGTTCTGAAAGCTTAGAAAGTATGATGAATATGATAATGAGAACTTAATATAAAGAAAATTTGCAGTCACCATCATATTAAAGGAATATTTTTTCTAATATCAAATAACTATCTCACCAAAAATATAAATTCATAATGAAAGTTCCGTGTACAAAATTTTTGATTTTTTACACCATATACAAATTAAAAATATACAATAATCTTCGTATCTTGTATATGGAGGAATAAAAGTATATAAACATTGCTGTTCATGCTTTACTTGTTACCAGAGCAGTTCACACGGTGTCAACAACGCTGACATAAACATAGGTATAGAGCACTAATGCGCTTTTAGGCATAGCTGTTTTACTCAGTTTTCATCTTAGTGACTTCTACATAACGCCAACAGATACGCATGAATATTTTCGAATATTTAATAAGCTGATTCGAGATACAACCTCTGAATTTTTGCTACATCATTGCGTATGTTCTCAATTTAAAGGATGTAGCACTGTTCAGTGTAAGACATTCCGGACTACTCTCTGTATGCTCAAACGACACAAATTGTGGCCCTGTTACAATAGACCAGTTTCACAATACTACCGCTGTTGCTATTTTTAGATATTACGTGACGCGTCGAGTTTATGAACGAGGCTGAACGTGTATAGATCTTTTGCGGAGCATATCGATGATTATAAACAGTTGATTTTGATTAATTACCTTCGGGATTTTCATAAGCACTGACACTGGTTACAATTACGGCAAGCACATGCATACATGGATGTGTTGTTTAGTCAATAAATTGATGAGGTGTTATAAAATAAACATTCTCACACCTACGTCATCTTGTAAGCCATAGTATATAGCAACACAAGTGTATACGTGTATATACATTTTATTTAATCTTGATTCGAATTCAAGATACCCATTATCCTCAGAGCAAATGTGATCTGAAGAATAAACATTGATAATTGAACAAAACATATACATTCAAAAGTTGTATAATACAAAACGTTATTTTATAAGTTAAATTCTCAAAGGTATGTTTATTGGTCTGTAATATTTTTCACAAACAATCGAACGTGTAAAATGTGTGCTGACTCTATCATAAGAAAAAGCAATAAAAAATACAAAGCACATGATCTTTTTACATATTATGTCATTTTTCGTTTAACTTAAATTAATGTTCTTTACAGTGAAAGACAATATTGAAGAATACTTTTATACAGGTGTAAAAACGAACGTGGAGCAAACTGGACTGTCTACGCATGCACCTTGATTTCTCTTTAAACGTGATTATGAGTTATAAATATATATCACTTCATGTCAAAAATCTTTCTTGTGTGTGTGTATCTTTAATTTTCGGAAACACTCTTTAACCGCGGTCAATTAAAATGCTTCTTTTCATTGTGTTCTTTTATACACTAACGATCACTCTTTATAAAACTATGTAATGACGGAGTTTTATTTTAGCGGTACCGGGTAACCCGCTAAATAGGTTTCGTGCATATAATAGCATAAAAGTTAATAAACATTTCAAATGTATATATAAGTATTAAGCACTTGATTATGTATCTGAAATTTCTTTCACAAGGAAAATCGTTCCTACGCTAATTTTGACAAGGCAGACATTCGTTCATACGTTGTTTTAACTACCCGGACATTCATTCCCACGCTATTTAGACATCCCAGACAATTGTTCCAAAATTATTTTCACAGACCGGATATATATACTCCTACATAGTTTTAACGTCCAGATTTCTGCAAGGTTTGGCAAATTAGAGATCTCAGTGTAAGTCGATATATTCGAATATTTTAAACGTTTTCATTCTCATGATCATGATAAAATGTTACCAAAATATAAAGTATAACACAAAATATGAGAATTTTTTAAAACTATTTTAATAACGACATTTTAAATTACCAGATAAAATGCACAGAGTGTCATATTATTTTGATAAAATGTGATAATAATGACCGGGATAGCAATTTTTCAGGAACGAATCTCCAGGCTGTCCGAATAACGAATGAACGAATGTCCGGGCTGTCAAAATTATGTAGAAACCTTTAACCGCATTATCAAAATAACGAAGGCACGATGTTAAGGTTGTCAAAAAACCACGGACTCTAGATGTCACTATACGCTCCGTGCAAAAAACATATGAACGAATGTCTGCCTGTGTGAAAACTAGGCTAGGACGAATGTACAGCATTCTCTGTATAATTATGATTAAACTGGCTAATATCTATACAGTTTTAGTTTGAGTATTTGGCGTTACATTAGTCTTAGAAATGACTACGTACTTCTTCTACCATGAGAAGACATTGGCCGGGGTACCATACATGGTGTTCAATGACCAGGCATCTACCACGGGTGGTTTATGACACCATGCTGTTATTTAGTATTTGTCGGCACAGTATCAGATCATAACGAGATAACGGGTTTATGCGGAACACAGGGGCTATTAAACAACAGATGTATCAATAAACAAGATAGATCTTTATTCAAACAGCGCGATATAAAAGCTCTAACAAAGCGTGTCAAATGTGTGAAAAAATGAAGAAAAACAAGTACTTTAATCAAGACAATTTATAAAATGTATTGACACTTATAATGTCAAGTACATATTTATAACTTTTTCTGACTTTTCTAAGTCGTTACATCTCCGAATGTTCAAAAGAGTGAAATGTTAAAATCAGTTCTGCGAGTCACGTGACTTTGCGCTCTTGTCAATTTTTGCCTATTGTAAAAAGGGTCTATTACGCTTTACAATCCATCTCGCAGAAATTCAATTTCGCCTCCAAGATGAGAAAACAATCATTAGCGAAATAGTATAGTGTCACGATAAGAGAAAATCGTTTAATTATCATACCACAATGTTTGCCGTACTTGGTCAGCACGTCTGGAAATCATTCCTTAATGTGTGGATAGGCTGCCATTATAAACAAGTTTGCTATTTTGAATTCAATTTTGTATCAAAACGCATTGTTCTTAAATGTGGCATTTTCAATTCGCAATGAGATTTGTAATGACTCTCGTCATGCGAAAATGGGTCGTATTCCATATGCGCCCATCATATAAATAGCCCACTCAGCTATCTCTCCTTCTGGTCAGGAGAAACATAACATATTGAGTGATTTTATAGCGAACAGCATCGCCTATGGCCTGACTGCGCAAAAGCACATATTGGGTTTAACAAACGCTTGCCGAAACGCATTAGATTCATTTTCGCATGACGGCGCTATTGACGTGTGATTTAAATGTGTCGAAAGAAAACTGCGTTTCAATCAAATATCAACATACGATATATTTCGATAGTGAAGACAGATACTCATAACAAGGCATATGAGGACACATATGAAGTGCTCTCCCGTAGTATATTTTTTATCTACTCACACTTATGTGTGGTTTGACAATGCTAACACACATTTCATGCGGTGAATATGCAACTTACAAGTGAAAAAGACAACACAATAGTTTAACTTTTGTTGAATTGTATTTATTTATTTAGAAAAGTAAATTGCAAACTTTATTTCAAAGTCAGCGTATACGCCGACTACAATTTTAAAAGATATTTATTGTTATAAATATATTTAATATAATATATTTAGTTGTTTTCGGTTTTAGCGATTATAAAGCATTTTCGAGGTTGTCTATAGTATGCCTGTAGTAATTGATGAACTCATATCCAACAGATCGCCGCTATCTGTTGAGAACCAAAGAACGTTTTCCAGAAATACCCGCTGTAGTAGCATGAACGAGGTTACGAAACAGGTCGTTCGTATTATTATTATAAATTGTTTGTTATATTCAAGTTTAGCGTTTATGAAACATTTTTTTGTTTTTGTCAATCGTATCGCTGAAGTTATTGTTGAACTAATGTTCAACGTTTTATAAATTGAGAATATAAATAAGCGTTAACTTTTTCCCGAATCTAATAGCCTCAATTTACGACCTGTACTACGTCATTACGGTGCATGTGAGAGCGTAACCTATTGCGTTGTTATCGCCCGTGGACTTTCCTTTGTTTATCGACACGCGCATCTATTAATAGTCTCATATTTATGAATTGACTGAGCAAAATACTACGTCATGAAGACGCTGCAGAAAGTTGACTATTTTATTCATTCATAAACAATCTCCTCCGCGACACGTACAATACGATCATTGTTTATTGATTCTTTTCTATAAAAGCACCGTTCGAAACTATTGCATTTAACACGATATTAATATCATGTTTCCATTTGTGAATGAATATAATTGGAGAACTCAAACCTCTTGCAACTTTTACAACTTTTCTCACGCGGATACGCGTAGTAAGCGGGTATTGGGCTCCTAGTAGCTAAGCCGTATCGACCTGAATTTTAGACTAACCACCTTAGACGGTCGCTAAGCGACCATCAAAAAACTCAAATGGATTATTGATTAAACCGGTTACCCATTTTAATCGATTAAAAATACGTACCAAGATTTGTATTACGTAATGTTACGTATCGGGCTGATTTTTAATGCGTTGTTTTTAATTTTTCAATGCGTAAATACGCAGATACGCATCTTATCTGGAGCTCTGTTTACCATGCTCTAAAATATCAATTATATGCATCTTTTGACGATTTAAAAACCTGAATATTATAAAACATTGCAACGCGAAACGATTGAATAATTTTGAGAGATCTGTTGTAGTCGTTATTATACTGCGAGTAATGTTTGTATAAAGCATAACATACATCAATCATTGTATGAGCACCGATGGCCGAGTGGTCTAAGCGATTGACTTTTACTCAATGAGTCAGTGGATCGAGCCCCATTGAGGGTTACTTTTTTGTCTTTCTTTAATTTTATTCTTGTTTTTTTTACTGGAGCTTTTTAGATCCAATGTTAACATTTATCAATACAAAGCATTTAATGAAAAACGTCAATACATGCATAAATCTTAGAAAAAGGCCCCCTTAATTCCGTATTGAGGCCATCAAACTGGTTAGTCAATAAACAAGTCTTCATCATTCTGATGTGTTGTTGTATTCCTCATTCGGTCCCTCACACTGTTCAGTCAATAAACCAGTCTTCATCAGTTTGATGTGCGGTTGTATTCCGCATTTTTGCCCTCACACTGTTCAATCAATAAACCAGTCTTCACCATTCTGGTGTGCGGCTGTATTCCTCATTCGGTCCCTCACACTGTTCATTAAATAAACCAGTCTTCACCATTCTGGTGTGCGGTTGTATTCCTCATTCGGGACCGCACACTGGTCAGTTAATAAACCAGTATTCATCATTCTGATGTGCGGCTGTATTCCGCATTAGGGCCCTCACACTGGTCAGTTAATAAACAAGTCTTCATTAGTCTGATGTTTGGTTATATTCCGCATGTGGGCCCTCACTAACCAAATAACTAGCAAAGCGTGCCCATAATGGAACATCATTATTTGTCGCGTTTTTTAAAAATAACCTTACATACATTTAGGCCATATGGAAAAGGTAGTCGCAATTTAAACACATGGCACGAAGTCAATGGTCAAGATCACATTTAAAGGTGAAAGACCAAATTAAATAATACAAGTGCAGACTGTCAGGACGGTAACTCTATCGCTAAAATTTCCAATTAAAAATAGATTGACAAACATGTTTATTATTTGGAGAGAGCGTTTAAAGCCAAAGACACATGCATGTTTTTCAAAGTCAATGTCACACTTAGTGGTCAAATTTCAAATTAAACATAAAACCACTTGGTTACACTCTTACTGCATCATACAGCAGGAAATTGTAAAATAAAATACAACATATGGAATTGAAGTATTCCACGCAAGAAATCTTTTCTAATCTGACACTAAAAGTTATAATGTCAAATTCTAGTAGGGGCATAGTGCAGCTTATCCGGGAATAACTTGGGTATGCATCGGGCAATTTTACAACAACTCGTCAAAACTGTTGCAATTAAGAGACCGCTTGTCGTGAAATATGGGCGCGATAAGCTTTTCAGACTGTTACCTCATCATTCTACCGGCTAATTCAACACGGCTCACTTGTAAATTCCTGTTGTGAGGAGATATGGTGCGCTATGCCTGTTGTGATGAGATATGGTGCGCCATGCATGTTGTGAGGAGATATGGTGCGCCATGCATGTTGTGATGAGATATGGTGCGCCATGCATGTTGTGAGGAGATATGGTGCGCCATGCCTGTTGTGAGGAGATATGGTGCGCGATGCATATTGTGATGAGATATGGTACGCCATGCATGTTGTGAGGAGATATGGTGCGCCATGCATGTTGTGATGAGATATGGTGCGCCATGCATGTTGGGAGGAGATATGGTGCACCATGCCTGTTGTGAGGAGATATAGTGCGCGATGCATGTTGTGATGAGATAGGGTGCGCCGTGCATGTTGTCAGGAGATATGATGCACCATGCCTGTTGTTAAGAGATATGGTGCGCCATGCATGTTGTGATGAGATAGGGTGCGCCATGCATGTTGTGATGAGATATGGTGCGCCACGCATGTTGTGATGAGATATGGTGCGCCATGAATGTTGTGGTGAGATATGGTGCGCCATGCCTGTTGTGTTGAGATATGGTGCGCCATGCATGTTGTGAGGAGATATTGTGCGCCATGCATGTTGTAAGGAGATATTGTGTGCCATGCATATGTTGTGAAGAGATATGATGCGCCATGCCTCTTGTGAGGAGATCTGGTGCGCAATGTATGTTCTGATGATATATGATGCGCCATGCAGGTTGTGAGGAGATATGATGCGCCATGCATGTTGTGAGGAGATATGGTGTGCCATGCATGTTGTGAGGAGATATGATGCGTTATGCCTGTTGTGAGGAGATATGGTGCGCCATGCCTTTTGTGAGGAGATATGTTGCGCAATGCATGTTGTGAGGAAATATGGTGCGCCATGCATGTTGTGAGGAGATATAATGCGTTTTGCCTGTTGTGAGGAGATATGGTGCACCATGCCTGTTGTGATGAGATAGGGTGCGCCATGCCTGTTGTGAGGAGATAAGGTGCGCCATGCATGTTGTGAGGAGATATGATGCGTTATGCCTGTTGTGAGGAGATATGGTGCGCCATGCCTGTTGTGTTGAGATATGGTACACCATGCATGTTGTGAGGAGATATAGTGCGCCATGCATATTGTGAGGAGATATGGTGCGCGATGCATGTTGTGATGATATAGGGTGTGCCATGCATGTTGTGAGGAGATATGGTGCGCCATGCCTATTGTGAGGAGATATGGTGCGCCATGCCTGTTGGGAGGAGATAAGGTACGCCATGCCTGTTGTGAGGAGATATGGTGCGCCATGCCTGTTACCGAGCTCAAAGGCCAAGGTCACGATGTTAATTATAAATTATAAGATTACATTCTTACGTCATTATTTACAACGGTGTCGAAATGTTACCAACAGGCGTTATTGTGTATTTACCCAATGTTTATTTCTGAATAATTTTAGCATTTACAGTCCTTTTCACTATTTTGATTTTGAACAAACACAAATCCGTCTATTAACACAGCAAAAAAAAATTATTATGTCGCGCAAAAATGGTATTGAATTTATAGTTTCATTTTATAATACCGGTAAACACATTCGAATGAATACTAATATTTACTATTGACTTTTATGTATATTACCGGTATGCTATTTACTTTAAAACAACAATAGCTAAAAGGCGAAGAACACTGGATAGATAGTTTACAATATAATTTATGTACAGGGAATAACGAATTAAGGAATTAACGCTTGTCACGATGGCAAATACCACTTACACCGCATCTCGTATAATGCAATTTGGAAAAAAAGTATCAACAAAAATACTATAGAACTTTCAAACGCAGAATAATAAAAATAAAATTGCAATATCAACGCACATGGCGAGGAACAAAGCCATGCAACCAGTCTAAATGTACGTTGAAAAGTGTAGGCGTACTTCGTATCACGAGTTTGTGCCAACAGACTGACATCCAGACTGACGGGCGGACAGACAACTAGAAAAAGACGCACATGCCCGGTACTTAAATTCTACACATAAAGTATTAACTAAAGCCAGTTATTTGTTGAATATGTAAAATTCAATTAACAAATGTTGAACGAGTTAAAATTTTAGTTGATGTTTTCTCGCACTTATATCTCAAAGAAAAATATTTACTATAAAATGTATATGGTGAATTGAATAGTATACATGTCATGGCGGTATGATAGCAACATTAATGTATGTGTCATTAAAATGCTTGTAGAAAATAGGGCCCTGAAATGAAATGCACAGGAAGCACATAACAACTATTACTTAAAGAGATGTGGCCAATGCTTGCAACATAATAACTTATTTAAGAACGCAACGTGTCAGTTCCCGCAAACTGATTACTGACCTGAACGCAAAACGGCAACACGGCTTACAGTGTTTCGCCTTGATGTTATTTAATGCCCTCATTAACGAAGGCATTTTATCAGCGTTACAAAAAAGGAAAAGGACTGTACTATCTCCGATGTTTCGCCCGACGAGGCGTAATCAAAGATGTTGACCAAAAACGCCTCTGGTTATTTGTTTATGAACAGGAGTTGGAGATTCATGGTTGTCTGTGTGGAAAGCTATTTGTAATTTGAAACATGCGCGACAAAAAAAACCAATATTTGTATTTCATGTACATTTTGATTGTTTTGTCGTGTCTTGTTAAATCAATTTTGCTGTTTTCACAAACTGAAAAATTACAGGTTTTTGTTCATTAAGTTATCAAAGTTTCAAAATATAAACATGTCAAAGGCAGAGTTAAACAAGACGCAGTCTGACTTGAAAATAGCAATACAAACACACCAGGTTTGTATTTTTTATAAAAACAATTGGTTTGCATTGTTAGTTATCATACACTTTTATTTTTATAAGTTTGTAAACTTTTTCTGTAAAGCTGAGGCAAGGCTACTTACGACTAATTATCCTTTGTGAAATAGCCATAGACGCTACTATAGTATTAAAAGAAGATCGTTTCGAACAAATATTAACAAAGGATTGCATAGTAATAGTTAGCTATTTTGTTACCAATAATGTAAGTTATAAAAAAATCGTCAAAGCTTTACATCAACCAATTGAATATTGTCACGTCGGCATTCTGCGGTGTAAACATTTATGTTGCACATGTTCTGCAGAAGTCACATGCTATTTCATTTACATACTCATAGTTTATTAAACTGATGACCTCATTAAATGATAATAGCAAATGAAACATTGAATATTGTTGAAATGACCTGAAATGACGCTGCCCTAATTTGATGCCATTTTTGTTTTGCCTCTGTTTGATACATAAGTGATGTCTGTAGACAACACGTCATACAATTACCAATTGTATGCCACACACAATTAACTTCAGTTGTTGTTCCTTATGTGGAAAATAGCTGGTTCAAAGGTAAGATATCAGTGCTTCCGTTAGTGGACGTCCTTATGCCGGAAAAAGGCAATTGTACATCCAGTATACAAATGGTGGAAGTCCCTTGGACGTCCGATAATCCACATGTAAGCCATTGTTTTTTTGGGGAATGGGGCCAGGACCCTTAGGATTGGGAAAATTTGCGGCGTTTTGACTAAAATTGGGAAATTAGTGTTGTTTTCATTATTATATTTACAAAGGTTGAACTTATATGGATGGGAGTTGAACAAAATATTGAGAAAAATATTTTTCAATCAAAATTTTCTTGGCAAGCGCATTAGCCAATCAGCGCTCAGGCAGCCGAATACACGCCGACCCCTTATGAAGCTGTATACAATGTGCTTTTCACAGATAATCACTGATCTCAACCAATGTGGCGCTGTAAATACGTTGTAAATAACTCCTTTTTTATTAAGAGAAAAAGTTTTCACATTACACAAATGCTCTACAGTGTTTTACCAAATGTAACAAAATTAGCGACCTCTGTGCTACAAAGTTTTTATTCAGAAATCAAATTTTAAAGTCCTAGCTTTCCCCAAGGAAGAATGACGTGATTTTGTACATTAAGTCTAATTTTCGCATGATTTTCATCTGTACCCGAAATACAGGACAAATGTTTATTTGTTGCTAGAATTGTCTTAACTTTCCGTGAATAATAAAATAATAATCTTGAAGTGATATCGGATAACACGTTTAATTATACGCGTTTGAAAATACTTAAATTGAATAATGTGCGCTTCCATTAATTGAAGTCTGGGCGTAAATTATGCCCAAAATCGGCAGTCGTTTGTCTGTTTAGCAAATGGTGGAAGTCATTTGGATGTCCGATAAACCGCATGTATACTGTTTTCTAATAAGAAGACATACAAATCACATCGGTTTAACTGTTCATTCACTCTGTTAACCACGCTTCGTGCTTAATTGCCAAAAAAGCGACATCGGCAAATAGATCATCCGCTGATAAGAGATTTTAGAGTATCGCATAATAAAGTCACATTACAAAGCCATGTATGCTGACACAGATACACCACGAGAAATTCTTCGGTAACTTTCCAGTCACCAAACTAAGCTTTACCACGGACTCTAGATTACACGGATATGAAACGGGACCGTTACGCCAAATATCTTGTTGTGTCTAAGTCACGTGACCGTGTCGTAACTATCGATCTTTTATCGAAGCGCCGAGGTTATAAATTTGATGTACCCACTCACGTATTTTGTTAAATTATATTTTCATTTCTAGGCCGATTTTGACAAATTATATATCATTAGAAAGCTTACGTAGCGTAGTTTTCAGATATATAAATATATATTAAGTTTTTCTTCTGATTTCGGCAGCCCGGCGAGTTATAACTTTAACTTTTGCAAATAACATACCGTTTTGGAGTTTTAGAATCTAGATTTACGGTTGGCATGTTCGTACTTTATACCGATTTGTAGCGTTTATATTTGGAGTTCAGTTTTAAAAATAACATCTTGCTTAGGAGAATAGAATTCTGTATACGATAGAAAAAAAAATTGTTTAAAAACGCAAGTTATTAAGGAATGAAGGCGGGAAAATGTAGCGCGCGTTCCTAACGCACTGAACTGATGCTACGGTCTTGGCGATTATGCTTTTGTTTAGATACCGGCCATTGAATTTCCTTTGCCATGATTATTATATTTTTTATGAAATATATTGAAATATTTTGTTCTAGAGACATATCCATACAGCTAAGTATTAATGAAGCTTAATAAATTTACGATTTCAGCTCTTGATTATAACACAGAAAGGGTGTTAATTTTATGATGAAACAGCGTATACAAATGTATAGCGGACCCTCTTGATATTTTTCGGCTTTGCATACTTCAAATATAATGGGTGTCAAAACCATACATGCCATAATTTTTTAGGTCCAAAGCGGGACATTCCATAAAAATTGTCGGGACATTTGACCAAAAAGCAGGACACCTAAAACTATCTATCATTCCACCTTTACTATAGTCAGTATAGTACTAACAAAAACTTTTGATACTTTTATTCAAGACATAAAACATCTGATATGAAGCATGAAATCTAAAACATAACAATAACAGTTTTATTAAATAAGACAATAGCAAACAACGAAGATAATATTCATCTGTTTAAGAGTACAAAATCTAGAACATTACGACAACAATACTCATTATATTAATTTCAATGGTAAACATTAACGCAGGGGAGGCTATCCAGTTGACTGAAAGTACGGGTTACAGTACACTATCTACCGAACAGTTACATCAGTTACACATGGAATGCGCGGCCGTACACATTTCCGTATTTTGTTTTCTTCTTATATACACAGATTAAACTGAATTGTGAATTGTCAGGCACTGTATTGGGGTAGTGTCAAACTGTCATGAATAACAACATGTTGTTTTTATTACAATAACACAAGACAAGATGGGTACCACTTTTACTGTTTGTTGCGATGTTTTTTAAGCATGTGTCCATGCGCAGTTTATTACTTGTCAATTGTCCCGGCTTAATTGGAGTTGGGTCAAACTGTCATGCATAGCACCTCGTTGTTTTTAGCTTAATTGGAGTAGGGTCAAACTGTCATGCATAGCACCTCGTTGTTTTTAGCTTAATTGGAGTAGGGTCAAACTGTCATGCATAGCACCTCGTTGTTTTTATTACAATTACACTAGACAGAATGGGTATCACTTATTGGACTGTTTGTTGCGATTTTGGTATATTGCACATTCGAAATATCCCGCTATATTGGAACTAAACATTGAATGAAAAAGACTCATTTATGACGTAGCGTTAATTTTACAAAACAATTGTTTTGTTAACCGTTTCAAACAAATACAAAATAAACACATTTTCAACATTTATTTCATTATAATAAAACTATCGATAGCAATAAGCGACCACTATCTTGAAGACCACCATGGTGTGAATGCCTGATGAAATCAATAATTAGCCGATAAATCGCTGATAAGGTGTCATAAACAACACTGGTACACACGATAAGTAGAATTGGATTGTTAATTGGGGCAGGGACCTATACATGTTTGTATAGGTCCCTGATTGGGGGCAATAAAGGGATTAGCGGTATAAGTGTTAGCGAAACAGAGCTTGAATAGCGAATTTTATTGGGAAACTATACACCTTACATCGTTTTTACGAACGTCGGGACAAATCGTCTCATGGCGGGACGGCGGGACAAAGGGCCCAAAAGCGGGACTGTCCTGCCGAGATCGGGACGTATGGCATGTATGGTCAAAACATTCATCGTTTGTTGTTTATTATCAAAAAGGTAATTATGTAAAATTATATGAAAGGTTATTAACCATAAATTATCAATTAATTAAAATTATTTAAAGATTCTTGAAAATCACGGTCAACTGTCTATGCATGTACATGTATATTGAAATATCTTTATAAGTTAACAGAGTTATAAATATATAGAATTCTAAATTAAAACTCTGTATTATTTGTATTTTTCGGAAAGATTATTTAACCCCGTTGTGGTCAAATGAGAATGCTGTTTTTAATTATGTTGTTCCGTACACTACCATACACTCTTTATAGGACTACGAAATGACGGAGTTTTTTTACCGGTACCCGCTTAATACGTTAAATGTTAAGTATTAGATTTTTTAAATGTTTAAAATGTACATGTATAGGTATTAAGCACTTATAATTATTGTGATTTAGCTGGCTCACATTTATACAGTATTTAGTTTATGGCAATCTGTATGGGCAGATGACTATAAATGTTTTTAATACGCTACATATCTTATAAACGCAAAATTGAGTATTTGGCGTTACATTACTCCAAGATATGACCACTAATACCACGAGAAGACATGGAGGTATCATAAAAAGTGTAAACTGACCAGACATTGCCACCTGTGGTTAGGGACCAATATACAAGTATAGGTCCCTGCTGTGGCGTATGACACCATAGTGTTATTTAGTATTGGTCGGCACAGTATCTGATCATAACGAGATAATTGGTTTGTGCTGAACACAGGGGCAATAAAACCACAGATCTATCAATAAACAAGATTATTGAGATATCTTTTATTGAACACCGCGATAAAAATGCTCAAACCATGGACTCTAGATTACACGGATAAGAAACATGGCAACATTCTCAGAATCATCACTGCTATATGTGTAATCACCTAACAATTCGTCTAAAAATAATTTATATATTTGAGTTGAAGACGATGTACTGTTGTTTAAGTCTGAATAAACTATCTGTCTGCCTGTCTAAATTCAAGCCGTCATCGTCCCGGTGAAAAAAAATCTGATTTTCAATAGTTGGACATGATGCCCTGATGTCAAAATACGAAATGACCCGCGTAACACGGACCGTGATTGTCAAGAATCTTTAATAAATTGATAATTTAAGGTAAATAACATTTCAAATAATTATACATAATTACCTTGTTGATAATGAACAGCAAACGATGAATGTTTTTGACACCCATTTTATTTCAAGTATGCATGCAAAGCCGAATAATATCGAGAGGGTCCGCTATATACGCTGTTTCATCATAAATTTTACACCCTTTCTGTGTTATAAACAAGAGCTGAAATCGTTTATTTATTAAGATTCATTTATAATAAGCTTTATTGATATGTTTCGTGAACAAAATACTACAATATATTCCATAAAAAATATTATAAGATGGCAAAAGAAATTCAATGGCCGGTTTCTAAACAAAAGCATAATCGCCAAGACCGTAGCATCAGTTCAGTGCGTTAGGAACGCGCGCTACATTTTCCCGCCTTCATTCCTTAATTACTTTCGTTTTTAAACAAATTTTTTTTCTATCGTATACAGAATTCTATTCTCCTAAGCAAGATGTAATTTTTAAAACTGAACTCCAAATATAAACGCTACAAATTGGTATTAAGTACGAACATGTCAACCGTAAATCTAGATTCTAAAACTCCAAAACGGTATGATATTTGCAAAAGTTAAAGTTATAACTCGCCGGGCTGTCGAAATTAAAAGAAAAACTTAATATATATTGATATATCTGTTTACTACGTAACGTAAGCTTTCTAATGATATATAATTTGTCAAAATCGGCCGAGAAATGAAACTATAATTTAACAAAAGACGTGAGTGGGTACATCAAAATGTATAACCTCGGCGCTTCGCTGTACGCTAATCGTAAAAGATCGATAGCCACAACACGTTAAAACGCGCGGTGGTAAAACATAAAATGTGTATTTCTTGTGTTTAACTCGCTATAAATCCATCAATAACAAAGGGAATATACTAAAAGTTATATTTTTTTGAAAGAGGAATTAATAAGCAACAAGATAACGTATAAACCAATAAAATCGGATGAATAGTTTTTGCATAAGATTGAATTGACTACAGTAAGGGTCAAATACTCGATTCATCTCCTGTCAATATACACTCCGTGGCTTTACTTTGCTTCTGATTGGGAAAGGGTTAATTGTGTTTGCACAATCAAGTCTATCATTGGAATGCAGTCAATACGCTATTTTGATGTATACTTTATTAGCATTCAAAAAATAAATGACCAAAAACAATTTTTAATGTATAATTACTATAATTCTTAATGCTTTTAAAATCATATACACTTATTTTTACTCATGATACATGTACTTATAATGAAAGTGTCAAACAATCATTAAATCTCAAGTTTACTTCAATAACATAATTATATTAAAGTAAATTCCATCATTTGTTTGATATTGTTTTTGCAATTTTAATAATTATTTAGAGTCATATTTAATTAGTTTTCCCAAATCAGTGGACTTTTGTCTCGAAAAATTATCCTATTCCGAAATTGCATTTTTCACAAAATGTAGAGAAAAAGGCTTTCCATATGGAAAAATATAGTTAATTTAAGAAGATTTTAATACATTTTTTTTATAATTAAAGAGAAGCAAGTGAGTGGAAGCAAGAGGTGCAAGAGGCAGCACTCTATAATTTTACTCTTGTTTTTCTGAGGTTTTTAATTGTTTTTTGCAATTGTTTACAGATTCTGGTTTCGAAGATGCAAGTTCATGAATTGGTAAGTTGCAACTCAATATAAGGCATGCTTTAGATGGGTAAAGCGATACATTTAATTGACAGAGAATCATAAATTGGCCCTCAAAATGTTTGGGCAAGGTCGATATTTCTTTCATCTGAAGAATTGCTAGTTGCAGCTATTGAAAAATACACAAATCGGCAAATGTCTAGCGCATACTCTGTTTGCGAAATTCAAGCGCCCCAGCGAGGACAGTTAAATTGCCCGTGAGAAGCACTGGGGGCATTGTGTTTCACAAACGCAGGTCTTGTTTATATTATTATTAAAAGAATGTGTTTTTCACATGAACCATGGCGTTTACATCTTGCCCATGGAATTTATTATTTGGTGTTTCTCCATCAGTCATTTTGTTGTTTGTAACTTAAAACTGTTTTCTTGCAGGATTTGGGTCTGACATCGCAACTACACAGCCTTCAAAAGGAGATTTTATCATTAAATCAGAAACAGGTACAGTACAAATGGGTATGTGGTAAGAAAGGAAAAAACAGCGGTTTTAAATCACTAAATTGATGGGTGAAAAATTTGAAAATCAATTCTGAATTTACTAATTTTCAGAAGTTTTTGTCCATAAATGATAAAGAAGTCCACTTACTGTGAGTAATAAAATATTTTTTAAAAATCAGTGCTGCACTCCTGTAAATGGATGACTCCGATGAGTATGTTGATCTCTTGCAGTCTCAAATCATGTCCATATTGTATTTATTGGCTCTTTGAAAACTTTGGTAATTCATCAATTCAACAGAGATGTAATTAAGTATGTACACTTTTATGATAGAATTCTGTTGTGAAAACTCGAATTATTTGAGTGATTTATAAAAATGTGTATCCCATGTGACTGATGAGTACAGTTTGTTATTTCTTATGTACTTTTTATCATATTATTATTTAAAAAACTTAAACAAATCAAAGATTATTTATATGAAGTAAATATTTTTGCTGAACGATAAAACATGTAATTTGTTTAAGCTGGCCATGAAAAGTCTTGCTACATGTATTAGGTTAATATGGAAACAGTGAATTTAAGTAGCAAAAGTGTTTAGTATTTAAATGGTCAATACAGCTAGCATTACAGTTGCTTGTGATGACACTTTACGCTGAAGCTGGATTTTTGCAAGAAAAGACTTTCTTTGAACGAAAAATATCATAAAAGGGAAAAGTGTTTTTCTATGATAGCCTTTGCGGACAGGCTAATGTAGGCCAACACTTTATGCTCATGTGTTAAACCCCCTTTTGACAGAGAATGGCCCATTTTTAAATTGTTAGGATGTTGCACAATGTATTGCACCGTTAATTTTCCGCTATTGCGGCCATGCAGAAGCAGATAGTCCAGAAGTTGAAGCTGGAGCTGATAGAGAGAACTACTGGCATGGGTGTGGAGAACAGCGACCCACAGGTATACATATGAGCCCCATTCTGAGAAAACTGGGCATAATGCATGTGCGTTAAGTGTCATCCCAGATTAGCCTGTGCAGTCCGCACAGGCTAATCAGGGACGACACTTTCCGCCTAAACTTGATTTTTGGTAAGAAGGGACTTCCTTGAAACTAAAAATACCATAAAAGCGGAAAGTGTCGTCCCTGATTAGCCTGTGCGGACTGCAGAAGCTAATCTTGGACGACACTTTATGCACATGCATTAAGCCCAATTTTCTCAGAAAGTGACTCATGTGATCATTATATCCAACCATCTTTTCCCTTTTCTATGTTTATGCGTTACCAGTACCCTAAATTGCCAATGGCGGCCAAAATCTTTTATTGGCTGAAAAAGCAGAATTTTGTTTCCTAGATTTTTATTTTTTCCATGGATGCATGCCTGAACCCCTCCTTTACAATTTAATATTATGAAGAATTCTTATTGATAACCCTTAATTAAATGTCCATTATTACATCAACATGGTTATATTTCTTGGGAACAATAAAGAAATAAAACAATAATAAAAAAGTTCTTTTTTTCTACTTTCAAACTACTTATGCAGCTCTGTACATATTACAGGTGTGCGTGTCAACCAGCACCCCTGACCCAGGGTCCTATGTGACACAGGCCAGCCTTGTCATGTGGGTCCCGCCCCTCACTCCAACCCCTACAGTGTCCCCTACCACACTACGGATACCTTCCTATCAGGCCGGGATGCACAACAGACTAGAGGTAATTGAGTATTGACCTTTCACAGTTCTTGTCAATTCTGTTTGAAAACAAGTGTTTCCGTGTCCGGTCTTTGACATTTACAGAAGTCCATTTGTTTGGTACAGAAAAGTGGAGGTTAATTTATGAGCCCTTCCATGTACATGTACATATTCTGCAATTTGTTTTTTTCACCATTTTGGGAATAGGTCTGGGTCCTTTTGGGTTGGGAAAATTTGTGGCGTTTTGACAAAAATTGGGATATTAGTGTTGTTTCTGTTTTGCTAAAGATGCTTCATAATTAAGAAAAAATAGTTTTCAGTATTATATTTTCTAAGGTTGAACTTATATAGCTGGATGGGAGATGAACAAAATGTTGAGATCTTAAAACAAAGTTTGGGGGGGGTGGCAGTAGATAGGCAGCAATTGCATAAACAACACTTTTTCAGAACAACTTTATATTTTAAGCTTATTGTTCAAAGGATTGTTGAGCAAGTATGATCAAATCTATGAACATTAAAAAGTTAACCAGGGTAAGTTTTATCCTGTATTTTAGCCGTGCTCATCCAAGATTAGCCTGTGCAACGGCCCTTTTACAGCTGGACCAGCATTCAAATGTTTTATACCCTTTCTTTATCAGCCAAAGGACATTTGCAGTGGCCACAACGTGTTAGGCAGTATGTCCTCCAACCAGTCAAGAGGCGGCAGTGATCCTAAACACTCACGACAACGAGCATCTGCACATGCTAAACAGACTTCAAGTCCTGACGTCTACATTGAGAGGGCAAGAGAACTTAAGCAGGTAGAGACTTCTTTAATGATATCTTTTTTATTTAGCACAAACAGTCTCTTCTAGATGTTTGTGATGTGCTCATATCATTCTTTTAATGCCCCCTTTTGAAGAAAAGGGAGTATATAGTTTTCGCACTGTCCGTCAGTCTGTCATACTTTTCGTGTCCGCTCTCTAATTCAAATAGTTTTCATCAGATCTTTACCAAACTTGGTCAGAAGTTGTATCTAGACAATATCTAAGTCAAGTTCGAATATGGGTCATGCCAGGTCAAAAACTAGGTCACAGGATCACTTAGTGCATTTCAATAACTTCTATCAAAGCGTTTATTGGGGGCATATGTCATCCTATGGAGACAGCTCTTGTTTCTTCCAGCTTTTATGAATGTTAATGTTTTTGTTTTCTCTTTGCTTACCATTAGACGTATAACAAAAGATGTAAGGAAAGTAAATTATTCCATTTTGCAGACATGCCATATGTTATGGTTGACACATTTTAGAGCCAGTGCTGATCTCATTTATTTCAGAAACTCGATTTTATGGCCTGTATCGAACTTGTTCCTCCTGATTCAGTATCCGGTAAGTTAATGTGATTTATTTTAAGTCCCCTACCTGTTTCAGTGGAGGTTGACCATAGGTTTGCTTCGGTCGGTCTTGTCTGTAAGGTGGTCTGGAAAAAATGGATTTGTTAGTGTCTGGCAAATGTACTGGAAAAATAATGAAAAAACATGGAATGATGTAAAGAGAAATGTGAAGATGATAATCATCATTTTAGCTCACCTAAGCATGAAGTGCTCAATCAATTTGTACTAATGTGATCACCCTATATTTTGCATCTGCTTCGGGCTGTTTTCCTTGTGTTGTTGTTGTTGTCAATTTTAGGCTGGTTGCCAATTTTTTTTTCCAATCTTGATGAAACTTTGCCAGAATTTTATCTGAACAACATCTAGGCCAAGTTGAATCTGTGTCACATGCCTCTAAAAACTATCGCTTGGTAAAATAAAAAAATAATCTTGTTACCAAGAAAAGACATATTTATTCAGACTTACGCAGTGTACATCGTCTAAACACTAGATATTTCACATTCAATTATGTCACAGAGATAAACATAGTAATACTACATGTATAAACATTAGCAGCATCGTATACGGTTAGGAAAATACAAGGTTAAATACTTGTTATATGTGGAGGAAAACATTTTGAAGTTAAGTAACAAAGTTCGAAGCTATGTGACGTAGTGTCTTAGTGATTTAGATAATAAATCTAAATTACCACTGTTTGGGCCACATTTTTTCTCAATCTTGATACAACTTGGTGAATGTTCATTTTGAAAAAATCTAAGACTAGTTTGAATCTGGTTACTGTGAAACCATTTATTTTCGTCGGCACAAAATTTCGACCTTTTCATAAAAATGACAATTTCGTCCGCTCTTAAATTCGTCCATTTCTGGTTTTGAAAAAAAAATCAAAAACGTCCGATTTGTTTGTAATACATGTAATACGCGGTTGCGAAAAAATGGTGCTGGGGAAAGAGAGGTGACACTTGGTAGTCACTTGCAGGAGGTGGGCCTTGTTTGGCATATGCCAATTAACAAGTCTGTTATTTTAGGTGATAGTAACTGTCCCTTATTATTTTATGTAATTGACACGTTCTTTGTTATGATTAGCGGATAAGTGGGACTGAATAATCGTTAACGAGTGTTTTAAACAACGAAGCCAATTGCCAATTGCAGTTAAAACCAAACACAAATCAAAATGTTCTTTATTAATTTGTAACAAAGCGCAGAATATATTTCAGTCAGGTGTTGATCACACATCGTCATATTTTAATTGCGTTTAATAGTGTTGTCTTCAATCCGGATTCGCCGCGTGTAGGCTGTATAATCTGCAACACCCCAGAAAAACACAATACACACAATGGGTAATAAAGTTGTTAACAATTAGCGCTAATCAACACTATTATACCTAAACGAAGTCGACGCATTCGATACAGCCTTATTGCATTTGCGTTTTACAGGAAATGTCAGTTGTCAGTACACTGTATAATGAACACCCCATTGTGTAAAAACCGGATTTAACTTGAGTGCGAATAGTCGACTGTTTCATGTTCTTTGTATCAATACCATCTGTGTATCTGTATTATAAGTATACCAGTCAACAAATAAGGTGCGCGCTTCCGCATATGGGTATTCGGACGTTCAAAAAATTGACCTACGGTTTAGCGTTCATGCCGTCGACGTCGAACACATTAAGCAATCTAACTCGTTTTTTTTTTTACTATTTCTTTATTTGCAAAAAATACTAATGGCTTATAACTTACCTTGCAATCTTTTTTTCTCGCATTTTGCGAGTGTGCGAGTGTTAATTTCGAGCCCTGCGTATATGCGTGGATTACGCTGGATTTAAATGCCTCATGCCTACAGTAATTCAGTCTTATTTGTTTCAAATATGGGACATGATTGTTCGTTAGGATCTTGAATTCGTCCATCAGTCGAAGGACAAAAAAGGCGAAAATTAATGTCGGACGAATAATAATGGTTTCACAGTATGTTCGTCAAAAAACTAGGTCGGTCAGTCAAATCTGAGGTTGGCCGGTCAAATCTGAGGTCGGTCGGTCAAATCTGAGGTTGGCCGGTCAAATCTGAGTAAACGCCTCTAGAGGCCACATTTATTACACGATGTTGATGAAACTTTGTATGTCCCCCACCCACTATAGTGGGGGACATATTGTTTATGCCCTGTCTGTTGGTCTGTACGTTGGTCTGTTGGTCTGTTTGCTCCAACTTTAACATTTGCAATAACTTTTTCAATATTCAGGATAGCAACTTGATATTTGGCATGCATGTATATCTCATTGAGCTGCACATTTTGAGTGGTGAAAGGTCAAGGTCAGAGGTCAAATATATGTGGCCAAAATCGATCATTTTATGATTACTTATTTAATATGCATGTGTATCTCATGGAGCCGCACATTTTGAGTGGTGAAAGGTCAAGGTCATCCTTCAAGGTCAGAGGTCAAATATATGTGGCCAAAATCGCTCATTTTATGAATACTTTGGCAATATTGAAGATACCAACTTGATATTTGGCATCCATGTGTATCTCATGGAGCCGCACATTTTGAGTGGTGAAAGGTCAAGGTCATCCTTCAAGGTCAAAGATCAAACAAACAAAAAAATTCAAAGCGGCGCAGAAGGGGACATAGTGTTTCTGACAAACACATTTTTCAATATTGAAGATAGCAACTTGATATTTGGCATGCATGTGTATCTCATGAAGCTGCACATTTTGAGTGGTGGAAATTCAAGGTCAAGGTCATCCTTCAAGGTCCAAAAAAAAAAAATTGTTTCAAAGCGGAGTTCTCATGAAGCTGCACATTTTGAGTGGTGGAAGTTCAAGGTCAAGGTCATCCTTCAAGGTCAAAGGTAAAAAAATTAATTAAAAAAATTCAAAGCGGCGTTCTCATGAAGCTGCACTTTTTTAGTGGTGGAAGTTCCAAGGTCAAGGTCATCCTTCAAGGTCAGGATCATCCTTCATGGTCAAAGGTCAAAAAAAATAAATTCAAAGCGGCGTTCTCATGAAGCTGCACATTTTGAGTGGTGAAAGTTCAAGGTCAAGGTCATCCATTAAGGTCAAGGTCATCCTTCAAGGTCAAAGGTAAAAAAAAAATAAAAAAATTCAAAGCTGCGTTCTCATGAAGCTGCACATTTTGAGTGGTGGAAGTTCAAGGTCAAGGTCATCCTTCAAGGTCACAGTCATCCTTCAAGGTCAAAGGTAAATAATAATAATAATAAATTTCAAAGCGGGGTTCTCATGAAGCTGCACTTTTTGAGTGGTGGAAGTTCAAGGTCAAGGTCATCCTTCAAGGTCAAGGTCATCCTTCAAGGTCAAAGGTAAAAAAAATATAATATAGTCAAAGTGGCGTTCTCATGAAGTTGCACATTTTGAGTGGTAGAAGGTCAAGGTCATCCTTCAAGGTCAAGTTTATCCTGCAACGTCAAAGATAATTTTTTTTTTTTAATTTTCAAAGCGGCGGCGTCATGAAGCTGCACATTTTTAGTGGTGGAAGTTTAAGGTCAAGGTCAACCTTCAAGGTCAAAGGTAAAAAAATAATTATTTCAAAGCGGCGCAGAAGGGGACATAGTGTTTCAGACAAACACATTTCTTGTTCAGAATGCTATTTTAACATTTTCAGTTTTGTGTATTAACTTTCAGTAGGTCACCAGGTCAAATGTTAGAAAACTTGGTTACCACTCAAGCAAGAGGCCACAAATATTACTCAATCTTGATGAAACTTGGTCAGGTTGTTTATCATACAAATGAAAAGACTCCGGTTCATGTGCATTCAAAAATGTTTGGTTTATTGTTATTCAAGATTCGATTGTTTACCCCCTTTTGAAAATAAGGCAAAGGGCAGGGCAGTTTCCTTATATGTAAAAACTTGTTAACATTCAAGAAGTCCCATTTATTGTGCAATCTTCATGAAAACTTGATAAGAACAAATTGTGTAATATCTTGGATGAATTTGAATCTGGTCTGTTGTAAAACTGGGCCACTAGGGGGCGGGGCATTTTTCCTTATATGGCTATAGTAAAACCATGTTAACACTGTAGAAGTCAAATTTTTAGTCAAATCTTCATGAAACTTGGTCAGAAATATTTTGTAATGATATGTGGGCTGTGTTCAAAACTGGTTTTGGGTCTGTTGAAAAACATGGCCACCTGATAGTGGGGCATTTTTAGCTCGACTATTATAAATGAAATATATATAGTGGAGCTATCCTACTCACCCCGGCGTCTGCGTTAGCGTAAGCGTGCAAATGTTAAAGTTTTCGTACTACCCCAAATATTTTCTTTGTACTTGACATATTGCTTTCATATCTTGCATATTTGTTTACCAACATGACCCCAACCTATAAATAAGAGCAGACAACTCTATCAAGCATTTTGTCATAATTATGGCCCCTTTACCACTTAGAATATGCAGCAAATGTTAAAGTTTGTGTACTACCCCAACTATTTTTAATGTCCCTTGACATATTGCTTTCATATTTTGCATACTTGTTAACCATCATGACCCCAACCTATAAACAAGAGCAGACAACTCTATCAAGCATTTTGTCATAATTATGGCCCCTTTTCCACTTAGAATATGCAGAAAATGTTAAAGTTTGCGTACTACCCCAACTATTTTCAATGTCCCTTGACATATTGCTTTCATATTTTGCATACTTGTTAACCATCATGACCCCAACCTATAAACAAGAGCAGACAACTCTATCAAGCATTTTGTCATAATATATTGCCCCTTTTATACTTAGAATATGCATATTATTGATAAATCTATGTTAAAGTTTGCTTACTACCCCAAATATTTCCTATATCCTTTGACATATTGCTTTTATATGTTGCATACTTGTTTACCAACATGACCCCAACCTATAAACAAGAGCAGACCACTCTTTCAAGCATTTTGACATAATTATGGCCCCTTTTACACTCAGATAATTGAACATTTTGCTTAATATCGGCTGAGATTGAAACTGGGTCATGTGAACTCAAAACTAGGTCTCTAGGTCAAATAAAAAAACATTAATACTCTTGAAATGACCTTTTTGGTCCAATCTTTATGAATCAGCTGGCAGTTTCTCACAATAGCCTAGTTCCTTTGGATATCAGTTGATCAGCTTAGGGCCTATGGCCCTTTGGTTTTACAAAATTGACACAAGTGACAAATTTGAGCAGACTGTATTTTATCTGTAACAATCGTAAAAAAAATAATTAAAGATAACTTGGCGCTAATTCATCTCCCTACCTTTAATGTTAAACCGCTTCTTTATACTTTAAGTTTGTCGTACAACATTCTTTTCATTATAACTTACCACTAACGACAACCATGATGACAAGGTAACCCTTTGAAGTCAAAAGTCAATTTTGGCCATAAACAGCTTATGTTTGACATACATTGTAAACAGAGTTTATAAACAAATAGTTTGATGTGGGGACATCCTTTCCCTATGAACACATGCATTGCTCATGTAGGCCTTTCCTATTATTCTAGTACTAGGTTTGTCATGTAGGTCTATTGTATTGTTCTATCCCTAAGTTCATGCCTTGTATTACCCGGTAGGTCAAGTATGCAATGATTGGTGTCTGTGAACTCAAGTGAGTGCTTAAGGGTCATGATGGCCCTCTTGTTATTTTTATGCCCCCGGATCGAAAGATCAGTGGTATATTGTTTTTGGCCTGTCTGTCATTGTATGTGTGTGTGTGTCCCAAAACTTGAACATTGGTCAATAACTTTTGAAATATTGAAGATAGCAACTTGATATTTGGCATGCATGTGTATCTCATGGAGCTGCATATTTTGAGTGGTGAAAGGTCAAGGTCATCCTTCAAGGTCAAGGTCAAAAAGACAAATTCAAAAACGTTAACCAAAATTTTAACCTTCTTCATAACTTTTGCAATATTGAAGATAGCAACTTGATATTTGGCATGCATGTGTATCTCATGGAGCTGCACATATTGAGTGGTGAAAGCTCAAGGTCATCCTTCAAGGTCAAAAAAATAATTCAAAGCGGCGCATAAGGGGGCATTTTGTTTCTGACAAACACATCACTTGTTGTTTATAAGTCAATGAACAGGTCATTTATTGAGAACAAGAACAGAACTTAATATTGTATATACTAAAAAATGCAAAGGATATAATCATACAATTTTCAATTGTCCAAAACAGTAATAATCAACTACTTTTGTGGCAATATCAACACTATTTTTGACATGTTAGACTGCAAACAATAATGTTCAAACTGAAAAAAATGGTTTTGAAGTTATGGCCTATTACTATTTGCTCCCAATTTGTAAAAAGTTCTCAGCAGTGATGGCAGTTCTTTTTGAGGCTGATAGTCACCAAACATTCTAAAAAATGATCAAGGTAAACAATTATCATAGAATACATCAATGATAATAATACATCATACAATACCTTGTTAACTCTTTCAGTGCTGGAACAAAATTTTGAAGGCCTTTGCAAACAGTTTGGATCCAGATGAGATGCCACAGAACATGGCGTCTCATCAGGATTCAAACTGTTTGCTATTTTGATAGTATTCTTTGAAAAAAATCGAAGAAAATAATAATTTCAGAAATTCAGCAGACAACATTTTAGCAGACGACAAATTTCCCAGCATGCAAAGGGTTAAGTTGTTGTCAAGATGTAAGTAGTAAATAAATGTTATATTTTGTAAGATATTATTTTATATGTGATTGATGATCAGATGCTGTTGGGAAGAGGTCAGAGAGGAAGCGTAGAAGTACAAACAATCCAAACTTTGCGTATGGAATTGAATTGGAGGTTTGTTTTACAAATCATGTTCAAGGCAGATAAAGCTTTATAAAAGACCAGAGCTGCAATAATTCTTAAAATTCTTAAAATGTGTGGCTTTGTTCTTGTTTATATTTATGTCTTTGTAGAGTAAATAGTTTATATGTAGTAAAAATGTCATTGTTGTTTCTTATTTTACCATAATTTGATAAGGAGTTGTGCTCTGCAAAAGGGGTTTTAATGCATTTGCGTAAAATATTGTGCCAGACAAGCCTGCGCAGTTTGCACAGGGTAATAATGGACGACTTTTTCTGCTTTTACTAGATTTGTGCTAAGAAGAGACTTTCTTTAAACGAAAAATATCATGAAAATGGATAGACTGCACAGGCTAATCTGGGACAACACTTTATGCCTATGCATTAAACCCCCTTTTCACAGAGTGTGACTCAAATATTAATTATCAAATTTAAGTGAGACAACTTGATCAAAAATGAAGAACATAAGGTCAGATTAGATTTTTTTAATACCAGCCTAGAATATTTTTTTGAATGCTAAGCAGAATTGTTTACATTTTTTATATTTTATTATTCATTATATACTTGTGATCATAACCTGTACCAATTGTTTTTAATGCTGATGTGCAATTTTTAATGATTTAAGCTTTTTTATTGATTTTTTCTTCTCTTTTCAGAGACGATCAAAGTTGTCAAACTTTATTGCTTCCGATTATTTTGGTGCCAAAAAGAACAAAGGTAAAGTCTAAATTAATGTTCTGGTATTATGAATTCATGTCAGCCAAAGTGAAGCTGTTTAATTGTTTAAAAGTCAATGAATGAAATTGACGATAAGATACAAATTATACAGAATTGTATGCCCCTGAAGGAGGGCATATAGTGATTGCACTGTCAGTCTGTCCGTTTGTCTGTCTGTCCGTCACACTTTGTGTTTAGGTTTTGAAAATGCTCATCAACTTCTATGTTGCTTCAGATGTAACATTTATATTTGGTATGCATGTGTATATGGACAAGGTCTTCCCATATGCACACAAATTTTGACCTCTTTGACCTTGACCTTAGGGTCCGCATTTAGGTTTCGAAAAATGCGTTTAGGTCTCGAAAAATGCTCATAACTTCTATCAAAGCGTTTATCTGGGACATATGTCATCCTATGGGGACGGCTCTTGTTCAAATTATTTATGTAATTTAATTTAAAATTTAAAAATTCTATATAATTTGTATTGAACCGCCAATTTCAGTCATGAATCAGTTTGGATAAAGCATATTTGAAATTATATAGTAAAACAGTATGAATGTTTATTTATAAATTTTTATTTATCACTAATGTACAGATTTAGGTGGCACTTCACAAATTTCTTATTATATAGCATGATATATTTTTTTTAATTTAATTTGACAAATTTACGCAATGTCTTATCAATATTATGTATCACTGCATCTTAAACCTCTGCATTTTTTAAGTGAACTTTTCAAAACAAAGTGTGGATGTAGTTAGTCAAATAGGTGTCAAAACGTTTGTACGTGTGCCATTTGTATAAATGCATCCTTTTCACTTAATATGTCATCAAACAGCAAAATACATGTTGGAATTGGATTTTCCTTTTTTTTGTGTTTATATCCTTTGGCAAAGTAATTGAACTGTAATAGGTGTTGGCAATTTGCGTAAAAGTGATTTCAGTATACACTTCAACACCGTTATTTCGAACACCGATAATCTGAAGTCACCGTTATTTCAAAGTATTTTTCGGGTCCCGATTTTGGTTCTACTTTGTTTAATGTAAAATTTCATTGATAATCAGAACTTTGTTAAACCGAAGAAATCATTTATTCGAAGTGATTCTGTTGGTCCCAACACTATAATTCGCACCTAATTATCAATCTTTAATCCGAAGGCATAACTGCAAAAACACTGAGTGTAATTTCACACCTTTGGCGTCTGCGCGTGGCGCGTCAAAAGCCGATATTTACACTGTTGTCGTCTGCGCGTAGCGTGTTAATTTTATAATGTCGTCAAAAGCTGTTAATTACTATGTATGTAGTTTTGCATTCTTCTATAATCAACAAACGTGTCACGTTAGGTCTGAGTAAATGTTGTCAAATTAAATGCATCATATATAAACTCGACCTTTTAAACAAAAATAATTACAAAATGTCTGATACAAACAAGTCAACCACGTTACTATTATACCAACCAAATGTCCAGCAATCTGGAGAAGGGCCCGGTACCCACAACAAATTCCACATAGTTTTATTTTTACAGAATCAAAGAAATGTTCTGTCAAATGTTTATTTCGAATTATTGTTAATCCAAAGTTTTTTTAACGGTCCTGACGACTTTGAAATAACGGTGTTGGAGTGTATACGTTAAAGTTGTCTTTGTAGACCACCTGAGTACCGGGTAAATGTTGGCTTATGTTGAAACATTTTTATGCCCCCGGATGGAAAGATCGGGGGCATATTGTTTTTGGCCTGTCTGTTTGTCATTCATTCATTCATTGTGTGTGTCCCAAAACTTTCATCTTGGTTTAAGTTTTGCAGTAACTTTTGCATGTTTTAAAGATAGCAACTTGATATTTGGCATGCATGTGTATCTCAGGGAGCTGCACATTTTGAGTGGTGAAAGGTCAAGGTTATCCTCCAAGGTCAAAAGTCGAATTTATATGGCTTCAAAGCGGTGCAATAGGGGGCATTGTGTTTCTGACAAACACATCTCTTGTTCTCTCCAGATTAGATAGGTTGTTGAATGTTGTCAAAATTAAAAGATGAGTTACTAATCCACATGAATGAGACAATTGTCTGTGTATTGTCCCCTTACTAACGCACTCACTTACTACTGTCCTGTTGTGTATTGGACAGGAGTGTTGCCGAAGCAGAGATATGACAGCTCCTCCTCGGACACGCCCCCCAGCTCACCTGTCCCCTCCCCCAGCAACTCACAGCTAAAACACTTGCCCAAGGACCAGGTAACTAGTTATATATTCAGCTGGTCAGTTCTCACTAAACTACCAGACAGCAGTTTTCTATTGCAACTGATACAATGGACAAACCACATATAATTTTGTCATTATGATAGCACATGGAGTTATTTTGGTCAAACCTAAAAGTGTTAAAGCTGTTAAAGTGTCTTATTTTATACTTAATTTTAACAAAAGTACCCTCGATGAGAAAAGTAAGCGCTACCCATGGTTATAAATCATTTGTCACCTGTTCTGTAATTTTGTCGATAATTTCAGGCAAACAATGCGCTAGGACAGCCAACATGTTTTTATTTTGTTAAAATACTTTTTTATGTCCCCCACCACTATAGTAGTGTCATATTGTTTTTGTCCTGACTGTTGGTCTGTTGGTTTGGTCAAACTTTAACATCTACCATAACTTTTGCATTATTGAAGATAGCAACTTTAAATTTGGCATGCATGTGTATCTCATAGAGCTGCACATTTTGATTGGTGAAAGGTCAAGGTCATCCTTCAAGGTCAAAGATATGGGTCAAAATCGCTCATTTAATGTACACTTTTGCAATATTGAAGCAAGCAACTTGATATTTGGCATGCATGTGTATCTCATGGAGCTGCACATTTTGAGCGGTGAAAGGTCAAGGTCATCCTTCAAGGTCAAAGGTAATATATACATGTATATGGGGACATAGTGTTTCACAAACACATCGCTTGTTTTAATAAGGACAGACAAGACTACAGATCTGGTAAGGCGCGCCTTGGAACACCCGGGCTTTACGCATGTGTGTTAAGTGTTGTCCTGCGCAGTCCCCAATGCTAATGAGGAACAACACTTACTGATTCGATGGAATTTTTTCTTTGAAGAAGTTCTCTTCTAACCAGAGAGGCAGACACAAAGCACAGACCTTGTGGTTTTCTGAGAATGCTGCTTATATCTATAATTGGGGATAGTTCTCACTTTATCCCTGTAGCAAGAGCTTTATTGTGACAAAAGAAAGTAGACAAGTAGAAAATGGGTCAATGGAGATGAAAAACGAGGTCACTGTGTAAAAGTAAAGAAAAAGCTAGTTAACAATCTACAAGTCACATTTATAGTAAAATGTTCATGAAATTTAGTTTGAGGGTTTGTTTCAATGATATCTCAGCTGAGTTTGATAATGGTTCTTATTGCTGGAAAAACATGGTATGTCAATTTTTCTTATATAGTTAAAATATGCTAAGGCTCTAGAAGTCACATTTATTATCTGATTTTTATCAAACTTTGTCAGAAGATTTATTCTCATGAATATTTGGAAGAAATCCCAAAGTTTTCTGGTTTGTTGAAATACATTGCCGTAATGGGAGTCGGGCAGTTTTCCTTATATGGCTATGACAAAACCTTGTTGATCATCTAGAAATCACATTTGTAGTCCAATCTTCATAAAACTCGGTGAGACCAGTTGTTCTTATAATATCTCAGCCAAGTTCGAAAATTAAAATGTTCATAGATATTGGATATTTATGTTTTATGAAGTACTTTCATTATTTTGAAGTCTACCTTCTCAGTGTTCCTTTGTGCCTGTGACCCTCTGTTTTGTTGTCATTCCAGGAAGAGAAATGTTGTGCAGACTGCGGGGAGGCTGGTGAGCTGACAGCGTGCGAGGGATGTGCTCGAGCGTACCACGAGGATTGCATTTCAGCTCCCGAGGCCCGTCTGACAGACCCGTCAGCTCCCGAGGCCCGTCTTACAGACCTGTCCAGGAGGTGCAAGCAGTGCCAGGTCTGTAGCTGGAGGCAGGTAATTGCTATGTGCAACCAGCATAAAACCAGAACAGCCTGCAAGTAACTCGCAGTCAGTTCAGGTTTTATGCTGTTTGCTGCTCATCAGTATCTAAGAGTTGGATTTGAAGCCTTTAAAACTTGAATCTTGTAGGAAAGCAATCTTCAATTAGGTATAACTTTTTAAGGGATAAAACAACTAAGTTTATACTATATCTGCACTGTTCTGGCCTGGCTGCAAAAGTGCAATTTTATGGCATCATTTTCACCAATCGTGTTATACAATGGGTCAAGTGGCGATTTATGTTGGACGCAAATGTGTGGATGAATAAATTAAAAACACAAAATACAGCGAGGAATAACCAATTTCTTTAAGTGTACAGAGCATAATGTATTCTGTGTGAAAAATTAACTTTAAAGAGTTGGAATGTGTATGATGGTACTAGAGTTATATATTGTTTCTTATTTGTATTATGCACTAAAGAGTAACATTTTTGTTGAAACACGTAACATTTTTAGTAAGGTTATGAGTTTGTGTCTTAACAAATTTAGATATAAAATATCCTAAAGTTTTCTTCAGTTGTGAGACATTTGTCCTATCTTTGATTCTTACAAGAACACAGTTGCTTGCAATAAAAAAACAATAGTCTTGCCAATATAAATGTCAAAAGAAAAGCGTTAAAATAACAAATAAATGTGCAAATTATGAAAGTTAAAGATGAGATTATATCAACAACTTTATAGAATATGTATTTACCCCAGAGTTATGTTTTGTCCATTTCTCAGCCATTGCGTTCATTTATAGGAGGTTTCCCTCAAGACCAGCCAGTCACTGACAGCTGTTAGTGAGTACATTGAAGCCCGTAGAGGTACGTACTGAATAACTTCACATAAACATCAGAGGATTTTGAATGAGCTCGCTCTGGGGGAATGGGGCTGAATGCAGGAGCCTAAAATTGTGTATCAGATTAGCCTGTGCAATCCACACTGGCTAATCAGGGCCGATACTTTGTGCCTGCATTGGATTTTTGTATAAGAGAATTTTCTGTTAACAAAAAAATCCATAAAAGCATAAAGTGTAGTCCCTCATAAACCTTTAACTCTTTCAGTGCGGGAACACAATTTTGAAGGCCTTTGCAAACAGTTTGCTATTCTGATAGTATTCTTTGAAAAAAAATCGAAGAAAATGCTAATTTTAGAAATTCAACAGACAACATTTTAGCAGACGACAAATTCCCCAGCATGCAAAGGGTTAAGGATTGCTCAGGTCAATCTATGACTACACTGTACGCACATGTATTTAGGCCTTTTACCCAGAACACAGCTACAAAAGTTTGCTAATATATCTCAAATTCTAGAGCACTAGTATGTAAAAAGAGAATAAAAAATCAAAACAGGAACAAATTAAAATGTTTTGATCATAAACCAGTGCATTAATTCCAGCTTAATTATACATCATATATATATCTTGAGCGAAATGAAATGGTGTTATTATGCCCACACCCCACTCCATTTGAAGAAAGAGTGGATGGATTATATTGTGTTCAGCTGTAAATGCTTTAAATTCTTATAAACAAAGTGTTTCCAAAAAAACTCTGTTCCCTCCATTTTCATTAGCAGTGTAGATATTTATTTTGGCTTACATGTGGTGAATTGAAAGCATGTAACAATTATATGTTGGGGGGGCTCTTCAAAGTTCAAACATCATGACTGAAAAGATGTGTACTGTTTGCAGGGAAGGAGGAGGAGAAGCGGAGGCTGCTGAAGCGAAACATGGAACTGCTGCAGGAGAAGATGCTGCTAGAGAACCGCACACAACAACTCAACGACATCCTAGCGGTAGGTGTCATGAGTTGTGTTAGTACCCTACCAGTATATTTAATGGGGACTTTAGGTTTACCTTTGTTCTGCCAGCATGTGCCAGTGTGTAAGTCCGTCAGAATCTACATTCTGTGATAACAGAACTTTTTATCAAGCTACTTTGATGAAGCTTGGTTTGTGTATAGATCAAAATATTCTTTATTTGGTTGATATGATAACACATGGTTTGGCTGCATAAATAATTTAAAGATAAAATCCCGCTATGACTAAAAAAGTGAATAACCCTTTACCATTTAGATACGTATTTTGACTCATTTGGAGTCCCTCAGATAGGTTATTTTAATAAAAAACCTACCTTACTAAATTCAAGTTTTAAAGGCTTTATTTCCAACTCTTAAATTCTGATGAGCAGCAAACAGCATAAAACCTGAACAGACTGCGAGTTGCTTGCAGGCTGTTCTGGTTTTATGCTGTGTGCACATAGCCATTTTTACTTTGCTTCTGATGGGAAAGGGTTATGGTTGATGAAACTTGGTATGTGGATATGTCAAATGGGTAATATGTACCATTTTTAAATGTATTATCAGGCCAAAATTCAAATTTTAAATGCTATTTCCAACTCTTAGATACTGATGAGCAGCAAACAGCATTAAACCTGAACAGACTGAGTTAATCGCAGGCTGTTCTGGTTTTATGCTGTGTGCACACATCCATGTTCACTTTGCTTTTGATAGGAAAGGGTTAAGGTTGATGAAACTGTATGTGGATATGCCAAATGGGTAACATGCACCATTTTCAAATTTATTATCAGGCCAAAAGTTTGCTTGCTATGATTACAAAAATAACTGAAAACTGAAATCTGCCTCCTGTTTTAACTAAAAAGTAATTCAGCTAGGGTCATAAAACTTGTGCAGATCCTGTAATTATTCTGACAAAATTATTGTTTTGATGGTTACAAAATTAAATGAAAATTATAATCTTGATAATGTGAGAACTCAAAAAGTGTGGAAGCTATGTTGATGAAATTGGTTTTGTGGGTAGAGGGCCAGAAATTGAAAATATTAAAAAACTTAAGTCTGCACTCTGCCCAAAATTTAAATCACTTCTGCTAGATTACTGAGATTCTGTTACAACTCCAATGACATTAACTTCGTTGGGGACTGCAGTTTTGTCTGTAACAAAGTTCTTTTTTATAGCTCACCTGACAACAATATGCTTAATGGTGAGCTTTGTGATCACCTTTTGTCTGTCTTCAACATTTGCCTTGTAAAAACTCTAGAGGCCTTATTTACTGTGCGATCTGAATGAAAAAGTTAGTCAGAAGATATGTCGCAATGTTATCTTTGAAGAATTCAAAAGTGGTTCCTGTTGGTTGAAAAACATGGCTGCTGTTGGGGGGGGGGGGGGGCATTTTTCCTTAAATGTCTTTAGTAAAATCTTATTAACACTCAATAGGCCCCAATTATTGTCTGTTCATCATGAAATTTGCTCAGAAGATTTGTCCAAATGATATCTTGGACGAGTTCGAAAATTGGTCTGGTTTGTTAAAAAAAACAAGGCCGCCAGGGGGCGGGGCATTTTTCCGAATATGGCTATATTTGGCTATAGTAAAACCTTGTTAACACTCTAGAAATCAACTTATCTTCATAAAAATTGGTAAGAAGATTTGTTTTTCCCAATGATATTTTGGACGAGTTCGAAAATGGTTCTGGTTGGTTGAAAAACTGGGGATGGGGCAGTTTTCCTTATATGGCTATAGCAAAACCTTGTTAACACTCTAGAAGACATTTTCATCGTATCTTCATGAACTTGGTCAGAATAATTTTTTTAATTATATGTTGAATGTGTTCGAAAATGGTTTGAAAAACATGGCTGCCAGAGGGCGGGACAATCATCCTTGTATGGCTATAGTAAAGCCTTGTTAACACTATAAAAATCCCACTTCAGCAGGATGGAGTCTACAAGGGACTTGAAGAGCCTGTACATGGTGAGGAAGTTGATGGAGCTGCTTGTCCACAACATTCTATGGTTGCCATGGCATATAATCACATATACCTAAATTAGTATTAACTGTTTTATTTACTTTAAGGTACTTAAAGCTAAAGCTTAATGTTAAAATGTCCTCTATTTTCCAGCGGCATGGCATCAAGAAGCAAGAACTGTTGGATATCAACCTAGGAGCAAAGCAGTCTGTGGAAAACCTCAAACATTTTGTGAAGAGTGTTCAGTCATCATGAATCCTGCCAATGCTGTGCATTCTTCAACACTCTAAATATCCATATTCTTGCTCCCGCTTCTTTAGCTCACCTGAGGGCAATGTGCGTGCTCATGGTGAGCTTTTGTGATCTCCTCTTGTCTGTTGTGCTTCATGAAGCATCAACATTTGTGTTGCTTACACTTAAGAATCAACAGCTATTGTCCGATCTTCATGAAACTTTGTCAGAATATTTGTCCCAATTATATCTGAGACAAGTTTGAAAATGGTTCCGGTTGGTTAAAATACATGGTCGCTAGGGATGAAGAATTTTTCCTTTTAAGGCGTTAGTAAACCTTGTTTAGGCTCCAGAGCCCACATTAATTATCCGATATTTATGAAACTTAAAAAGAACATTTGTCTCAATGATAAGTGTTTTGTTCCAGTTGGTTGAGAAACATTGCCGCCAGGGGGCAGGGCATTTTTCCTTATATGGCTTGTAAAACCTTGTTAACACTCTAGACATTACATGTATTGTCCAATCTTCATGAACGTTGGTCAGAAACTTTGTTAAAATCATATATTGGATGAGTTCGAAATTTTGTCGGGTTTGTTGAAAAACATAGCAGCTAGGAGGAGGGGCATTTTTCCTAATATGGCTATAGTAAAACCTTGTTAACACTCTCAAAATCACATTTATAGTCCAGACTTTATTGAACTTGATCAGAACATTTGTTCTTATGATATCTTAGATAAGTGTGAAAATGGTTCCAGTTTGTTGAAAAGAATGGCAGCCAGTTTTCAGGGGATGGCTAAAGTAAAACCTTGTTAATACTAAAAGTCTTCATGAAAATTAGTCGGAACATTTGTGCAAATGATATAGTTCTTAACCCTTTCCCCCATAAGAAGCAAAGTGAAAATAGCTTTAGCAACCAGCATAAGACCAGAACAGTCTGCGAGTAACTTGCAGTCGGTTCAGGTTTTATGCTGTTTGCTGCTCATCAGTATCTAATGGTTGGAAATGAAGCCTGTAAAACTTGAATCTAGTAAGAAAGGTCTTTAATTAAATTTAACTTTCTAAAGGACTACAAATGGGTAAAAATAGGTATCTAAGTTGTGGAGGGTTAAGTGCACCTTTTTATAGAGACATGGTATTGTATTATGTTCTGTTCTGTTCTGATGGTAACATGATAAGTGATTTTCATTTCATCTTCATTTATTTTATACAAGATCTATCACAATGTGTTGCTTTCTTTTTGTATTGAGAACTCCACTTGTTTAATTGTTACTTGAAAGTCCTGTGTTTAATAACATTTATTTGCTTGCAATGTCACAACAAATTTATGCCTACCTGTACATGTACATCATATTACCATATTTTCTGATTTGAAAGTATAAGGACTTTCATCTGATTTTTATGTTAGTTTTTAGAAATGTTGGAGGACATAATTTGAGTATTAAATTATCAGTTATATTTATTAAACCTCCTATCATCAGCAAACTTGAAGAAATTAGATGTCATTGTATATGCAGGGCTTTTTAGTTTTAACTTAAATATATATTTTTTCAGCCGAGTTTTCTCTCATAAGAATCTTAGTTTTTAGACTTTTAGAAATAATTAAATGTTTTGTAGTCAGAAAATTTAGATTAAAAATTATTCAGAAAATACAGGTGTAAAAATTTAGAGGCACAAAATACAGTTGTTCGAAAAGTAAGAGACATACTCTAATGTATTGATGATCAGATATGGGTATGCAATTTGTTTAGCCTCAATTGTTTCAATACAAAATAGCACTAGCTTGTAAAATATCATACCATATAGTATAAATCAGTTTTATTTATGTTCCACTTTAAACTGTAGGGTAAAACAATTGTCTATTACCAGTATACTTAAATCATTACCCAATAACATAAACTTAACAGTCTATTGCTTTAAGGCATTAGTCTGCCAGGTTTTACAACCTTAATCCGGTTGTAAAAACACATGACCAAAGTGCCACCAGATAAGCAAAACAAGGCAGCATTCTGGCAAACTACTATTGTAAAATTAACTGTCAAAATATTTAGTCATTTTTATAGGCAAAAAACCTGTATGTTCACAAATTTAGAGGTTTTTTTTGTGGCTAAAAACAATGTGTCAAAACATTATAAAGTCTAAGACCTTGGGATAATTACAGTATTGTTTTTCATCAAAAGAAATTTAGGAACTTAGTATTTTTATTATACCCAATATTTTGGAATCTCATCTCAGTTCAGGTTTGATCGTCTGATTGTCCACTTAAAATGGTAAAGCATGTGAACAAGACTTCTCAATAAGCAATTGATTTGAAAATGTCATCAGCGTGAAGCTTATATTTGTATGACACAGTTTCCATTCACAACAATTACATTTGGGTTATGGGATATTTTAATCAGTCCTGCGCGCAACCGCCTCACCTATTACCAAGCTCTATTTGTCTTCTGCTCTACTTCAGCCAAGGCTGCTTAGATTATATTGGATTAAACATGTTGATACAGACAATGTACTGAAAGAAATGTTATTAACTACCTGTTTTACAGTTCTAGTCATCTGTGTTATGAACACAGTTTTATTAGCAATACTGGCCCTTTATAGCTCTTAGTTATTTATTTTGTTAATAGATTTTGATTATGAAAGTGTACTTGTTTTGTACTATCTTTGTTGTTTGTGCTTTTGTTGTTGTAGTAAAAAAATGCTTCTTTATAAGCCTTTGATTTTTACCAGATATTTTTTTGTACATTGTTAAAAGTTGTTGTAAAAATTAAATGTTCAAATTGAAAAGAGCTCTTTAGTTTTAAAAACCATAAATTGGACATTTTATTATATGGATGTTTTTGGAAGATATACTAAGAATTACAGCAGTATAGCATGACTGCTGCAGCCTCAATGTCCAGAGTCTAGGAGATCTTGTGCAGAAACTAAACATGTGCCCCTTCAATTGTTATCTTGGGCGTGCCAGATTGACAAAGTGCAGCCCTTCTGATCAAGTCAGTAGATTAATAATTTAAAACCTATTTATTATGTCCCCCGTGTCTATACAGGGGGATATAAATTAAAAACCTATTTATTATGTTCCACCTGTCTATACTGGTGGACATATTATTTTTGCCAAGTCTGTTGGTTTGTTTGTTTGTGTCAAACTTCAACATTGGCCATAACTTTTGCAATATTGAAGATAGCAACTTGATATTTGGCATGCATGTATATTTCATGGAGCTGCACATTTTGAGCGTTGAAAGGTCAAGGTCATCCTTTAAGGTCAAAGGTCAAATTTTGCAATATTGAAGATAGCAATTTGATATTTGGCATGCATTAGTATTTCATGGAGCTGCACATTTTGAGTGGTGAAAGGTCAAGGTCATCCTTCAAGGTCTCAAAGGTCAAATATATGGGGGGGACACAAACACATCTTACTTTTATTTTTAGCTTGATTGGATTGAAAGCCTTGGGCTTATAAAAACCCTCTTGAGTCTGTTTCCTGAGCATATAACCAGTACTTGGTGTCTTTGGGGGAGAACGCTCCTCTGGTGGGGATCTAACCTCTGACCTCCTAGTCGCTAGACAGACACCATATCCATTAAGCCACACTGATCTAATCAGTGGGTTATTACAATACTAGGTTTATTGCAAAATGTGTATTATTATGCAATCAATTATGTTGTTGTTTTCATGTGCATCAGTTGCTTTTGTTCAAGAGACCAAACTGACTAAAAAAAAAACATCTTGCTATAAAACAAAATTTTGAATAACTTTCATATTGAAACTCTAAATTAATTGTAATTTTGAAGTTTTTTTATTGAAAGCTCATCAACAGTATATATTTTTGTCATAGTAAAAAAGATTAAGGCTGCAATTGAAAAACCAAACAAAAATGTGCAATCATGGATTTTAATGTTTTCCCATTAATAAATGGTTGATGACATTTGTGGTTAATTAATAATAGAATCAATCTTTCCTATTTCACACCGTATACAAAGTCTAGTAAAATGTACAAGATCAATAGAAAAAAGCAAAACATTGCCTTTGTAGCAGGTGAATAGATTCTGTTGATACTGATACATGTAAAGCTATCTTTTTAAGAAAAGATTTTTTGTCAAGATTCAGTTGGAAGCCTTGGAGAAATTAACATGTAGTAAGTTAAAGATCTGTGTCTTTCGTGTATATGACCATACATCACATCATTATTCACAATGAATAAGGGAGAGAGATAATGAACCCTTTCAGTGCGGGAACCGAATTCTAAAGGCCTTTGCAAACAGTTTGGATCCAGATGAGACGCCACAGAACGTGGCGTCTCATCTGGATCCTAACTGTTTGCTATTCTGATAGTATTCTTTGAAAAAAAATAAAGAAAATGCTTATTTTACAAATTCAGCAGACGACATTTTAGCAGACTACAAATTTCCCAGCATGCAAAGGGTTAACCCTTCCCTGCTCATTGCTGTTTGCTGCTGATCAGTAACTAAGGGTTGGAAATAAAGGCTTTACAACTCGGATCTAGTAAGAAAGGTCTTAAATTAAATTTAATTATCTAAGCGACTACAAACATATCAAAATACGTATCTAAGTGGTTGGGTTTGCAATACATGTACATATTAGTAATTATTGAGACCCTGAATTTTGATTGTTTGGATTATTGCTGATGTCTACAGTATTGCAGTCATATCACAGCAGTAAGTTAACCCTTTGCATGCTGGGAAATTTGTCTTCTGCTAAACTGTTGTCTGCTGAATTTCTAAAATTAGCATTTTCTTCGATTTTTTTTAAAGAATACTATCAGAATAGCAAACAGTTTGGATCCTGATGAGACGCCACGTTTTGTGGCGTCTCATCTGGATCCAAACTGTTTGCAAATGCCTTCAAAATTCGGTTCCCGCACTGAAAGGGCTAACCTACTAAAACTTTTCGTGAGTTTGCTGGTTCACCACTACTAAGAACACATACTAATGCCATCAACTGACAACTCCCCTATTTGGATCCAAAACTGCGTACCAGAAACACATGAATAGATTCTTTGAAGGTTTAACATACACCCACAGTCAGATATGTTGTTCATGAAACCCCATATTTAGCCAATATTCATCATTGTTTTGAAGGTGCTATAAAATATGTGAAATCATCGTACTGAAATACCAGCAGAAGCTGCAGACACAAGTATTAGTCAAAAGTTCTGCTTGTTGCAAAATATTTGTTAACCCATTTATGCCTAATGGACTCTTCCATCCTTCTAAATTGGAGCAATTTATTTTCAAAATTCTGGATTTCTAGTATATTTATTTCTATATTTAGAATATTTCTTACAGAAATTCCTTAAAGCAAACAGCGCAGACCCTGATGAGACGCGGCATCATGCGGCATCTCATCTGGGTTTACGCTGTTTGCCAAGACCTTTTTCTAGACGCTAGGCATAAATGGTTTAAATGGCAGGTTATCCAAGTAACATTGCACCCTCCTGTTCCAGACAGTTTTAGAATCCACTTGACCCAAACTCTTAACGGAGACTTAATTATCCCTTTCCATCTCAGAAGAAAAGTGAAAATGGCTATGTGCAAACAGTGTAAAACCAGAACAGCCTGCGAGTTACTCGCAGTCTGTTCAGGTTTTATGCTGTTTGCTGCTCATCAGTATCTTAGGGTTCGAAATGAAGCATTTAAAACTTGAATCTAGTAAAAAGTCTTTACTTCAATTTAACTTTTTGAGGGTAATATGCATCAAAACACTTTCTAACTGGTAAACGGTTATCAAACAACACCAGACATAGAATGATGGCGATATCTGCAGAACTTCAACTGAGCTGAAAATAATGTTGCTGAACTAAATATTTAATTTCTAGGCACTTTTTTATTTACAAACTCCAATGATTTTCAAACACAGGTGAGAGATACCATAAGAACAAATGTTTCTGCAAAATTGGACAAATTGTAACTGAATCAAGAGTGTTAATAAGCTAATATTAAAATTTGAGCTAGTTACCTAGTATTTATGCCCTCAAAGGGAGGCCAATAGTTTTCGCACTGTCGGTCGGTCCATCCGTCACACTTTTCTATCCGCTCTCTTATTCAAGAAGTCTTTATCGGATCTTCACCAAACTGTGTCAGAAGTATTATCCAGTTGTATCTAGATGATGTCTAGGCCAAGTAAGAAAAGGAAGGGGTCACGGAGTAAGTTTTAAACATTCAGCATGGTGTCCGCTCTCTAATTCAAGTAGTTTTCATCCGATCTTCACCAAACTTGACCAAAAGTTGAATCTAGATGATGTTTAGGCCAAGTTAGAAAATGGGTCATGCCAGATCAAAAACTAGGTCACTTGGTGCATTTTAAACATTCAGCATGGTGTTTGCTCTCTTATTTGAGTAGTTTTCATCCTATCTTCACCAAACTTAGTCAGAAGTTTTATCTATAAGATCTCTTGACCAAGTTTGAACATGGGCCATGCCGGGCCCAAAACGAGGTCACGGGGTCACTTAGTACATTTAACACAGTTATCACGGTGTCCGCTCTCTAATTCAAGTAGTTTGCATCCGATCTTCACGAAACATGGTCAGAAGTTGTATCTATATGATCTCTAGGCCAAATTCGAACATTGGCCATGTCATGCCAAAAATAGGTAACGGGGTCACTTAGTGCATTTTAAACAGTCAGCATGGTGTCCACCCTCTAATTCAAGTAGTTTTCATCCTATCTTCACCAAACTAGGTCAGAAGTTGTATCTGAAGATGTCTAGGCCAAGTCTGAACACGGGTCATCATGTAACACAGCCTGCCATAGGTCATCATGCAACACAGTCTGCCATAGGTCATCATGCAACTCAGCCTGCCATAGGCCATCATTTTACACAGCCTTCATAGGCCATCATTCAACACAGCCTGCCATAGGCCATCATCCCACACAGCCTGCCATAGATCATCATCCCACACAGCCTGCCATAGGCCATCATGAAAACACAGCCTGCCATAGACCATCATCCCACAAAGCCTGCCATAGGTCATCATGCCACACAGCCTGCCATAGGCCATCATGCCACACAGCCTGCCATAGGCCATCATCCTACACAGCCTGCCATAGGCCATCATCCCACACAGCCTGCCATAGGTCATCATGCCACTTAGCCTGCCATAGGCCATCAGCCTGCCATAGGCCATCATGCAACACAGCCAGCCATAGGCCATCATGCAACACAGCCTGCCATAGGTCATCATTCAACACAGCCTGCCATAGGCCATCATGCAACACAGCCTGCCATAGTCATGCCGTGTCAAAAACAAGGTCACAGGGTCTCTTAGTGCGTTTTTGACATTCAGCATGGTGTTCGCTCTCAAATTCAAGTAATTTTCATCAGACCTTCACCAAACTTGGTCAGAAGTTGTATCTAGATGATGTCTAGGCCAAGTCTGAACATGGGTCATGCCAGTTCAAAAACTAGGTCAGGAGGTCAATTAGTGCGTTTTAAACATTAAGCATGTTGTCTTCTTTTTAATTCAAGTAGTTTTCATCAGATCTTCACCAAAGTATTCCGAACTCTCAAACGGGCGTATTTTGTGACAGTTACACACTCTTGTTTAGCATTTCCACTCTATAAATCAAAGTTTTCATTTGACTTTCATCAAACTGTATGAAGATGTCTTAGGCATGCATTACTTTACTACATTAGCTGTGTAAACTTGGGCATTAATCCTTGGTTTCATCCAATTGTATGGAACCTTTACATGGTTATGCTTTTATGTAACGACAAAGTTGCAGTTGGGGGCATCCGTGTCGGGTGGACACATTTCTTGTTGAATTCTCATGTATCAGTTTCAAACGGAACAGATAATGTATTGGGACAAATGCTCTGCCAAAGTTTCATGAAGATTGGAAAATAAATATGGCCAGTAGATCGTTAAAAAGCTTTCACTATAGCCATACAACGAAAACTGCCCTGACCCTTACAGTCATGTTTTTCAATTGACTTGAACCATTTTTAAACTCTGCTGAGATATCATAAGAATATTATGGTCTAACCAAGTTTCATTTAAATTGGATAAAAATGTGACTTCTAGAGTGTTCCCTAGGTTTCACTATAGCCATTTAAGGGAAACTCTCCCAACCCATGGTGGCTATCTTTTTCAACAACCCAAAACCATTTTCGATCTCTGCCGAGGTAGGGATTCAAATTTTACATGTGACTTGTAATAAATTGTAGGATAAATTGCATTTCGCACATTTAAAAAAAAAAATACTTCATTACATGTCATTTAATGAAGTATTTAAAAAAAATGGACAAAATGCAATTATGATGACTAATGATGACAAATTTGTACATGGATCATTAATTTTTTTCAAGATGTTTTATAGCCTAATTTGACTTTCAACCTCTACCTTTCACAGTAATCTTTACTGTATGGATAATTTTTTTCAGCAGCACGTTGTTTAATAAAGATTTGCTCTTGTGCCAAATTATTTTAAAATAGCACAATATAAAGTAAAATTGTGGTAGATCTCTGAAAATTCACAAAATAAACTTTTGGACCAAGTTTCCTCACGATTGGAGGAAAAAAAGGGGCCACTAAAGTGATAACAAGCAAAAAGCCGAACACTGCATAAAGCACCTAGCTCACCATGAGCACTTTGAACTCAGGTAATTGAAAACTGGTCTGAGCCAGATTCAATGTTTATTGCTATATGGCCATGAGCCCTTGCAAGTACAAATAACATTGTATGGCCACACAATTTCAATACACAGACCATGTATAAGCATACATACATATGTTATGGTACAGCTATTTATAATTAACTGCTATTGAGTAACGCAATTATTCTTTCAAAGCATAATACAAGAACATAGCAAGTTTTAGGATAAATGAGCGAGCAAACACTGACCAAGTTCATCGAACACTCATTGTTTACACACCGGTCTTACTGACCTGTGTACTAATGCGAAAGGAATTGTGAGTTGTACTTCTTTTACGAGTGAAAAGTGAAAGCGAAAGTAGGTCAGGTAATTGTGCTTATGATAATCACTATTAGTCTTAATACAGATTAAAAATCCCATTTAAACATAATTAAATAACATTTCTTTAAACAACATTCCGTTTTAAACACTCAATAAAAAACTAATTTTCTTTCATTATTAACATTTTCATTCCCACTCAGAACTACTTTGGTGGAAGCATAATTCCTCAAACCAGTGGAATGTGATGCATCATAGAAAAGAGGTGACAATAACGTAGTGACGTCGCTATCTATGTATAAAATGTTGAACACTGGGAAATGAAATGTTGACCACAGATGACCCACAAGGACAAAGTATGGGCAAAGGGTCATCACAAAAGCTCAAAATAGGCTCTTTGTGCTCAGGTGAGCTATAAAAAGATTTTTTAACACGAATTCAGAAACATACCAAGATATTGGGAAACGTCAAACTTATAAATTATTAAAGGTAGTCTTTTAATATGCATGGTTTAATATTTTCCTATAATTAATTCGAAGATTACATACTTTAAAGTATGTTTTATTATTCAAGCCAATTTACATATTTACTTGCCAGGAAAGTATAGTGCTTTTATTTCATAAATTACCAATCAAGAATAACACATTATGTATATAAAACTAATTTATTATTCAATAATACATCATTGTCATTGAAACACATGAATATTTATTATAAATCCAAACGTTAAACATAAATTCCATTACCGGTAATGTTCTAATATTTGTTAATTCAGATACTTTTTCTATCTAAGATATTGAATAAATATTTTGAAATGAAAGTGAACACAATAAAGACTTCAATAAAATGGAAGAAGTATTTATGTAACAAATAAACTTTAATTGTAAACTTTGACATTTTGTTCAACTAAAACTGTATAACACAATTATTAAGAAAACAATATATGAATTTAGATAAGACTACATAAAACAGCTTAAAGATAATGCATTTAAGGTGCTACCAACCCATGTGAAAGGCAAAAAAATCTTACAGGACATGAGGTCTGACGACTTAAAGTTTACTGGACCTCACCAGATTTTACCAGACCTTGCTCTTTTTAAACCAAACAATAGAAAATACCTTTTGAAGAGTTTTTTTTCATGACCTTCACCATGTTTAACAAGTCTAAATTCAATAAAATAACAAATGAGTTTAAAGTGATATTATGGGCATATAACAGTTTATAGGTGTCTATCGCAACCATTGTTTATTTTTGGTGTTTCCACTTCATATACACTTATATTTGTTAATGCAGCATCAACATACTAAAACAATATCCAGGAAAGAGATAAAAAAATGCATTTGAATATTAACCGTACTTTCGTTTGACAACTGATCATACATGTACAATGTGAACCTAAATTTAGTGCAGATACGTTCATACGACACAAAGACACAATTTTGTTTTACGGATCATTTTGGCTTAAAGGACTGGGTGAGTCATGTAAAATATCGAATATAAAATATATTTTTATAAACAACTGGTAGCAAGATGAGTTGCAGATAATTGGTCAGTAACCAAATGTTAACTAACTCTTTTGACCTGTTAATTCTTTTCAGCTTAATTCAACAGTGAAAAATGCCCATAATATCACTTTAAAGCAAGTTTGTATGATTTTTTACATGTGTTAAATTGTTATATATTGATAAATTATGTTACAATAACACAAAATAGGCAAGAAAAACTATACATTGAAGACGAATTTTATAAAATGCAGCAAAGACAAATAAGCGCCCCGAGCCAATTGTGAAGAAAATATTTCGTACATATTTTCCTTCGATAATCGAAGCATTCGTCTTTTAAGTTAGTGTTTGTGTGTCGTATGAATAGATATCTTTGCAGGAATTTAAAATGAACCGTTAAACTAAATTTAGATTCACATCGTACATGCACGATTTACATGCTGGCTAATTCGAATGTACAGACATTTTCGATTTCAGAATAAAATATCTGGCTTATTTCGCATTTTTCGACACATGTTCTTCTTAACTTTTATTTTAATTTATATTGAAATATATGTTAAATTTTTTTTTTACACATTTTATATAAATTAATAAATATTTGACAAAATTGTATGATCTCCCTCTAAATATGTTCTTTTAAAACATGGTATAACTTTTAATTAAAGAAGAAATCTTTGTGATTTTTTAACACATTCCAATCATTAAAAGGATTGAAACCAGTCAAATTCAATTTAACCAATCATAAACTTGTAGTGTCACCTATCTCACGAAACAAGGTGCAATGTTAAACTTGTTCTAAGATTCGCATTTGGATTTTGTCACATTCCAGCAAAGAAAGCAAGTTTGAATGGTTTGTAAAATCAGTTTTTTAAAGCAATTTAACAAAGTAAAATAAACATTAACCAGTCTGTATTTCTAATATATTTCTAGTTTTTTCTTCTTTTTTAACCAAAACAAGGTTTTACATATTGTTGTTGTTTTTGGACAAGAGGAGCGACAGTTCTGGAATAATTTCAGACAACAGCAAATTTTATCGGAAAAGTCAGAGGTAAGACATCTTTCACAAGGGAAGGTGATACAATCCTATATTAAAAATACAGGTAAACATAAATACACTTGAAACATTTCAGTGTGGACTACCGGTATGCATAACTTGACACAAATACAATGTGTTTGTGAAAGCCCTTGAAGGAAATCTACAACAACATTTCATGCAACATCCATTGCAAACAAACATCACAACAGGTCAGTGGTTGGGCTGGGTATTGAACCTACACCCTCAGATTAGCATGGTCAGGGCTCTATCAACTGAACTCGCCAGACACATTTGCTGGCAAAAAGTTTATACTTCATGGTTATTAAGAAATCCAAAACAACACATTAGCTTCTGATAATTATTTCATAATTTTCAGATTATTCTCTATTCTTGCACCAATGTCAGGTCTATTTTGTGTCAGGTACAAATATCTTCTTAAATAACTAAAATGATATTTTACCTATGTACCTGCATAGTGAAAATTATTTAGTAATAAAATACATGTTTTTGTAAATTTTGTTTCACAAATAACACATTACAAAGTTCTATAGGAGACATTTGCTTAAGAATTTGTTAATATTTGGTTAACATGAAAACTTTAAATATATATCACTTCTAATAAAAAATGATATATGTTTGTCTTCTTTGTAAATTTTGTGTAGCTATTTTACAAATAGTTGATCGAGGCATACATGACCATTTTTGATTTATCTAGTTTATATATAAAATTGCTTGAACACTAAAACACTTCCTACCAATGAAGACATTTTAAAGAACAAGGGCTGTTTGTAAAACATGCATGCCCCCCATATGGGCTGTCAGTTGTAGTGGTAGCCATTGTGTGATTATGTTTTTTGTCACTGTGACCTTGACCTTTGACCTAGTGACCTGAAAATCAATAGGGGTCATCTGCCAGTCATGTTCAATGTCCCTATGAAGTTTCATGATCCTAGGCGTAAGCATTCTTGAGTTATCATCCGGAAACCATTTTACTGTTTCAAGTCACTGTGACCTTGACTTTTGACCTAGTGACCTGAAAATCAATAGGGGTCATCTGCCAGTCATGATAAATGTACCTATGAAGTTTCATGATCCTAGGTGTAAGTATTGTTGAGTTATCATCCGGAAACCATTTTACTATTTCGAGTCACTGTGACCTTGACCTTTGACCTAGTGACTTGAAAATGAATAGGCGTCATCTGCCAGTCATGACCAATGTACCTATAAAGTTTCATGAACCTAGGTGTAGGCGTTCTTGAGTTATCATCTGGAAACCATCTGGTGGGAACAGAGACCCCACAACACCAGTAGATAATATAATCTGCAAATGTGGTCCTAAACTGCATCCAAGAACGAGTCACTGTGACCTTGACCTTTGACCTAGTGACCTCAAAATCGATAGGGGTCATCTGCCAGTCATGATCAATGTACCTATGAAGTTTCATGATCCAAGGTGTAAGCGTTCTTGAGTTATCAACCGGAAACCATCTGGTGGGGACGGAGACCCCACCACAACAGTACATAATATAATCTGCAAATGTGGTCCTAAACTGCATCCAAGAACGAGTCACTGTGACCTTGACTTTTGACCTAGTGACCTCAAAATCAAAAGGGGTCATCTGCCAGTCATGATCAATGTACCTGTGAAGTTTCATGATCCTAGGCGTAAGCTTTCTTGAGTTATCATCCGGAAACCATCTGGTGGACAGACATACGGACCGACATGTGCAAAACAATATACTCCCTCTTCGTCTAAGGGGGCATAAAAAACAAGAGCTGTCACCATAGGATGACATAAGCCCCCTATAAACGCTTTGATAGAAGTTATGAGCATTTTTCAAAACCTAAATACTAAATCCTTGAAATGCACTTAGTGACCCCGTGACCTAGATTTTGACCTGGCATGACCCATATTCGAACTTGACCTTGATATTGTCTAGATACAACTTCTGACCAAGTTTGGTAAAGATCGGATGAAAACTATTTGAATTAGAGAGCGGACATGAAAAGTGTGACAGACTAAAAGACAGACTGACAGACAGTGCAAAAACTATATACCCCCTTTTCTTCGAAACATTACCAGTAAAATAACCAGTAAAGGCATTTTAATTAGATATCCCATACAAACTTTGTATTCAAAATCCATGTAAAAATTTCCCAAAAATAAAACCAACCACTATACCTATCTTCATTATGTTTTTCTTACAACAATAATGTTAATGCAATAACACGTTTTGGCACAAAACTGTGTTCAACAATTTCAAACTATGCTACAACAAGATTCTATGAATATATGATTTGTATCCATTTTGCTTGAGGAGTCATTATAATTCAAATGGTGGAAAGATATATTTTTTTTACTAAACTTAAATAACAGATTCTGTTTAAGGGGCTTGTTAACAGATTTTTAAACTGCTTGTCATTAAATGCATTTAATACATCACTCTGATAGATTGACAGATTTTAAGAGTACAAATATAAAAAATAATATTAATTTGTACCATAACTGAGCTGCGCTCTGAGACAAGGGGGTTTAAGGCATGTGCGTTAAGTGTCATACCAGATGAGCATGTGCAGTCAGCACAGGCTAATCAGTGAAGACACTAACCGCTTGTATATTGTTCGTTTAAGAATGTCTCTTCTTAGGAAAAATCTAGTTAAGCTGAAAGTGTTGTCCCTGATCAGCCTGTGCGGAATGCACAAGCAAATCTGGGACAACACTTTGGGCTCATGCATTAAACCCCCTTTTTCACAGAGCAAGGCCCATAAATATAAAAGTTGGCCCCATCGTTATTCAAACCAGGGTGGTCAGATTCACAACATCTACATGTAGACCATCCTGGTCAGATCATACACTTGCATTAGAAGTATCTATGTCGTTGTAAGCAGTACACGTGTTCAGACTAATTATAATGAAAACAGCAACAATAAAATAGGAACCATCATTATTGTCAACCTACCAATCTGGGTACATATCCTTTTTAATATACCACTTTAAAATCACCTAAGTTGAAACAAACACATTTGCATTAGAAATAAAACACCCATTTAAACTATAATCACGTGATACAATTTCAACTAGTCAGAGTTAAAAGTTGAACCTTAAAAGGCTTACCTTCTCTGCAAAACAAACAGATCATAAATAAACAAAAAATGACTATAAACAAACATCAAATATAAGCCAACGTAAGACAAATGAAGATAGTGATACAGATGAATAACCTGATATTTGCATAACCCAATAAATTTAGGGACTGAAGCCCTAAAATACTACTACTACTAATACTATATAATAAAATACTACTTTAATACAAATGTATTAAAAATATATGAAACAGTTCTATCTGCATCTAGTACATTTTTGTACTGGATAGAGCTGTCTTTTGGTCAACCAGCAACCATCGGTCAACCTGTCTTTTGGTCAACCTTCAACCATCAGTCAACCTGTCTTTTGGTCAACCATCATGTGTTCTAATCTGTTCACACCTTCCGATCGGTCAGTGAATTCGAGTTCATTTTTACCCATTTATGCCTAGTGGACTCTCCCATCCTTCTAAATTGGATCAATTTATTTCCAAAATTCTGGATGTCTAGTATATTTATTTCTATATTAAGATTATTACTAACAGAAATTCCTGTAAGCAAACAGTGCAGACCCTGATGAGACGCCGCATGATGCAGCATCTCATCTGGGTCTACGCTGTTTGCCAAGGCCTTTTTTTCTAGACGCAAGGCATAAATGGGCTAAACAACCCTCTAGTTTCACTGCACAAGTGATGTTTCACAATTTTTGGAGTTCTTAATTATTTGCTGTTTATTAACAATTATTACCACAATTATTCACATGATTTCCAGATGTAAGTGTTAAGTAAGTAATGATGCCTCTAGACTGGTCAGTGGTGTTTTGATTAAACAACAGCATATCTTTGTATGAAAGTTTTTTTGGGGGTAGAGTGGGGGTTATAAGTTGGTTTACCAAATGTGTTACAAGTTGCTTTTTCGTAAAAAAATTAATTGAATGAAAAAATAAACATTAACATCAGATTATAATTTTAATACCAAAAATTATTTATAAAACAAGCATTTGTGTATTGTACCAAATCTTCAGGGCCAGACAAATAAGAAATATTTCAAATGACAGATTATTAGAGGGAGCTAAATCTAGCATTTCACATGACAGATTATAAGAAGGAGCTAAATCTAGCATTTTACATGACAAATTATTAGAGGGAGCTAAATCTAGCATTTCACATGACAGATTATTAGAGGAAGCTAAATCCAGCATTTCACATGACATATTATCAGAGGGAGCTAAATCTAGCATTTTACATGACAGATTATTAGAGGGAGCTAAATCCAGCATTTCACATGACAGATTATTAGAGGGAGCTAAATCCAGCATTTCACATGGCAGGTTATTAGAGGGAGCTTAATCCAGCTTTTGCAAAGTATTGCTGACTGACAAATCTTTTCAATGTAAAGAATTTGATTTATGATCTTGTCTTAAATGCCAAAAATATATCACTGCCTTTTATGCTTTCAAAAGAAAACATTTATGTACTCAATTGGAATCCTATCATTGATGTTCTTGTACAAAAAAAATATATGTGCTACATAAACAAATTGATACATTTAAGCAACTGGCCACTAAAAGTAAAACTCCTTCTGATATATACATGTATCTTATCACTAAACTATTTTATAGCCACCAAGTAAATGTACAAACTACTTTTTTATACACCCCGAAGCTACCATAACCACAATCATTAAACTACTTCTGTAATACATTTGAGCTGTGCTGCGTAAAAAGGTGGTTTAATGGATGTGCGTAAAGTGTCATACAAGATTAGCCTGTGCAGTCCACACAGGCTTATCAGGGATGGCACTTTCTGCCATAACTTGATTTTTGCTAGGAAGAGACGTTCTACAAACAGAAAATATCATAAAAGCAGAAAGTGTACTTTACGAACATGCATTAAACCCCCTTTTCACAGAGCACGACCCATTTTCAAAATACACTGCCAACAAACTGTAACACTCCTTCTTTAACACATCTGAAAACTACACTGGCATAAGGCATGGAAATGATGCAAATGAAAATTTGTTCATTTTTCATATGTACATCTATGGATATTAAAGGGACTTTGTCACAGACTTTCATATGTTATATTGCTTTAAATGTAAAAAAATGCATTTACTAACAAAACCCTAACATTTGGAATAGTAGTTATAGTAGTAAATAATTACAAGCAAATTCATTGAAGAATTGATATCCACCGCAAAATATAGTATAGATTGGTGCAAATCTCTTTGATATATGGTATAATCATAAAAAATAACGAAGTGTAGGTTGTTTTTTTTTATGAATATCTACACAACCCTGAAGTTTGATGTTGAAATCTTGATACAGATCTGATATAAAGCCTTGAAAAGTTCCATCATACAAAAACATCAGAGTGCAATAACTCTAGTTAAGGCAGTGCATGGTTATGGTTCTTGTTTATGGCACTTCTTCCCATTGGTTTCTACACACATGAAGTTTCATGTTGAAACGTTTGAACTGTCGTATCTGACATACAGCCCTTGAAAGTTCCATCATACAAAAACAAAAAGGACAGTTACGCTTATTTAAGAAAGTGAAGGGCTAAATTCTTAAGCATGACACTTCTGATTGATATCAATACACCCACGAAGTTTCCTGTTGAAGTCTTGCATGATATCTGAGATTAAGCCCTGAAAAGTAGCATAATTCAAGCAACAAACATAGGACAATAACTCTTATTTAAGACAGTGTAGGGTTATTGTTCTTTATCATGACAATCTCCTCATTGATATATATACACATATGAAGCTTCATGTTGATATCTAATATAGTTTCTGAGGTATAGCCCTAAAAAGTTGTGTGACCGACATACTGACACTTATTGATGATTTTACTTGAACAGATTTTTTAGTCAGGAGTGTAAGTTTGCTTGTCTGATCATAATGCATACATTTTCTCTTGAATGAATCACACTGTTTGGCCAAACTGTGAACAAGTCCCATTTAAACTACAATAGCATGGGTATGCACATTAGTGTTGGGCTGTTAAGTCATTTTGTCAATAATCAAACAAGACAAACAGAGCCATGGCATGACAATGATGGGAATTATTAGTTAAAGGAAACTTTACATGGCTTAAAAATACTAAAACATTCATCATTAAAAATATGTAGATTTGTATAGCTTTTTTGAAAAAAAAAATACACCTAAAGGCCATAAAACACCATATCACTTCTACAATAGGGTGTGGTTTTTAACAAACTGCCTAGGTGCATGTACAATTAAAAATGTTAAGTCCTATTTATATTCAGTAAGAATTCTGTTATCCTCTTTTTTCACTGATTAATCAATAAATGAGCCGTGCTCTGTGAAAAAGGGTTAAATGCATGTGCGTAGTGTCCTATCAGATTGGCCTGTGCACAGGGCTAGGCAAAATATTATATTTTGAGTACTGATTCAAACAACTAATGATGATAAACACGACATTTTGTTCATTTTTGGCAGTGTCAGCATGAATAAACAAACAAACAAACCGAGATTGTCATACCCTTAATATCAAACTAAATACTAGCCCTTGTTCAAAGGTTCAGATCACACCTACACATGTATAACCTCAGTATTTGCCATTAGTGCTGCAACAATACGCCAAAAACCGTATTGCAATATATTGTCAGTTCAAAAACCCGTATTGCAATATATGGCAATATATTGCTAACTTGTAACAAAATTATAACTTGCCAATTACCCGATAATCCCGTATATTCCAGTTTTAAAGCAATTTCTGGTAAATATTTACTATAAATGTGCTCAAGAATAACAAGAAACACAAACATTCGCAAATTGTCTTAAGTATCAAATACATTTTGGCATTTGTTACAATTTAAAGATGTGATGAAATAACGTCCAACCGGAGCGTTTTTTCCACTGAACACGCGAAATTCACCTGACGTGATGTTCCCGTTTTTATACAACACAAAATACACCCATACTTTCCATGAGACGTTCTACATGACTGTATAATTTTCGCGCGCTTTTTATTATGACAAAGGATGAAGCACTTTTGATTTGACGCTAGAATTTTATATTGTCGCATTAGCATTAAAATTTGGAAGCGTGTTTCCGAAATTCGGATTACAAATTTAATAATGCTCAATTCAGAATCGAACGAAACATTTACAGCTGTGCGCAATTAATTCAACGATAATCTGTTCAAAAGCAACGAACGAATGCTCCCATGTAACAACGCAACTCCGTATAATACACTTTTTAGAATGCTATTTTTACGTAAAAAATTATTTAAAATGCTTTGTTTTGTTAACGTTGTTATCATTATTTCAGATGGCTTTTCTGGACGAAATGTGAATGAATTTTTGTAAATTTTCGTACCGGTGTGATGAAAATCGTACAATATGCGGATTGCTTATTGTGATATATACCGATATACCGGTATATTGTTGCAGCACTATTTGCCATTATGATGCTTGTACATGTACAAAGCTCAGACTAAAAAACTGCAGAACAAAGTAACATGTTACTTTTGATCAGAGTTCCAGTATATTATTAGTTTTTACTATTGAAGGAATTAAACCTTTGAGTTTCAGTACATTACCGTTTTTATTGTTTTTGAATGAAACCCTTAAGTTTAAACAAATAAGTAACAAAGATGGCATGGATACAGAATCATGAACTTCTCATAAATAAAATATGTAGATGTATGTATATTTACAAACATAAATAATCCACTAAAAATATACAAATATAGAATAAAACAATTTGTTCGGATATTAACATAAAATAATCCATGATAAAGAAAACCACATTTCAATAATCCACAAAAAATATACAAATATAGAATAAACAATTTGTTCGGCTATTAACATAAAATAATCCATGATAAACAAAACCACATTTCAAAAAAGAGTTTGTTTATAGAACAATAAGAATCACGATCATAAAACACTGAGCGACTGTTTCAACGTGGTCATCTCCGCGGGTGCAGTGATGATGTTTTGAATGAACACAATGGAGAGTATGCCCATGACGCCTGCAGTGACCATGTACGATGACTGGGAGCCCGTGATGTACACGATGGATGACATGGTGCAAGATAGGACCACCTGAGATAGGAAGTAAGCGCTGTCCAGTGTGGCGATGTCCGTCGCTATGCCACGCTCTGTGTTGCTATTTGAAGGTGCGTCGAAGAAATATGTCTGCAACAAGAATCATTACATGAATATATATGCAATATTATATGTGTGTTGACTAAGTAATACCGCGGGGGCTGTTTGTAGTAAAGGTGATTTTCAATACTAAGTGTGTTTCATGTAATTGTCATCAGTCACACTCTAAGGGGAGTGCTTGACTGTTCTGGAACAGAAGAATCCCTTGTTGCTGTTTCAAATAACCTTGTGATTATATTTCAAACTCATTCGACCACCCGCTCCTTCATTGACCGAACCCTTGATATGGGTTGCCAACAGCTTGCAGATTTTCTAGGCATTATGTGAGTCGTGTTCTGAGAAAACTGGGCATAATGCATGTGCGTAAAGTGTCGTCCCAGATTAGCCTGTGCAGTCAGCACAGACTAATAAATTATGGACGACACTTTACACCAAAATTGGATTTTTGCTTAGAAGAGACTTCATTTAAAGAAAAATTTCAAAAGCGGAAAGTGTTGTCCCTGATTAGCCTGTGCGCATTGCACAGGCTAATCTGGGATGACTCATTACAAACATGCATTATGCCCAGTATTCTCAGAACAGGACTCGTGATTATAACTCAAACTCATTGGACCACCCCCTTCTTCATTGACCTAACCCTTGTTATCCGGTTGCCAACAGCTTGCAGATTTTCTAGGCATTATGTATTGTAGGATGGACACACTCCATGTACATGTTATCTGGGGCAATACTCAAAACACAAACATTGAGCCGAGTTTGCCTAGAAAACAGCTCAAATTATGCAAGCTTTTGTTTCAAGAAAATGTAACATAAATATTAACATAAAGACTCCATTAAAACCATTGTAATTACCAAAAAACACTTGTATGCACTAAATATATTAGCGTAGTGTATAATAACAAACAACTTGATTCATTTGAGTGCATAAAGTAAATGGTAACAGTCATGATCTTCTTTTTATAGTTTTTTCTTGTTTCCAATACCGTCTTTATCCTAATAAACACTCCCGCCCTAATAAACGCGCCCCTATCGTATAATAAAATGAAGGAGTGATCAAAATAATAGCGCCCCCATTTCTCGGCTGCTAAGGGATAAAGTAATTGCATGTTTTTGACGGAAATTTTTTTATCAACAAGGTAACTGGCAAGAACCTTATAGAAATAAAACTTTAATAATAATAATAAGAACATATATATTTGGAACAGATCGATGTAAGAATTAAACTCCAACATGCAGGCTATTTAATTATTGTATCAGTGTTTTCAGTTTTAAATGTAAAATCCATGTTATGTTTTTTTTTGACACCGTGCATTTAAAATACAGATCTACCCAGGTTGTTTAATATGCGGTACCCTGGGCCGAAGCTACCGTAACCATAAACCTTCACTTATTAAAACTGTTCATATCTCGGCCACGCTTACTGTTACAGTTCCCACTACTTTCATATAGACAACGGCCCTTTCATTTCGCATGATAATAGGGTGTAGTATTCTTATAAAACTATTTGTGATATGTTTTTCGCAAATACCGGTTAACACATTTTAGGTGTTGGCTCATATTATACCTAAAGGAGGGTGAAATAAACGCGCCCTCTTTGTGATTTGCATCGCGCCCGGGCGCGTTTATTAGGATAAAGACGTTATGCCACATTCTTTCATAATTTAGCTGTATAAAATAAACAAAATAAATACAAAGGTAAATTTATTTTATTTTGCTGGTGGATTTTATTCAATACTGAAGGTTAACAAACTGTGAAATTTATACTGGAAATGATGAAATATAGAAAATGTATTTTCCAATTCCATACATTAAAGTCTGAGATATGCTCCCTGTAAAATACAACATATGAATTACTTAAGAGCCGTTCTCTGTGAAAAGGGTATTTAATGCATGCGCGTTAAGTGTCATACCAGATTAGCCTGTGAGGTCCCTACAGGCTAAACAGTGACAACACTTTCCGCCTTAACGGGATTTTTGTTAAGAAGAGACTTTCTTTAAATGAAAAATATCATAAAAGCGGAAAAAGTGCAGTCCGCACAGGCTAATCTAGGACACCACTTTACGCACATGCATTGATTGATTGATTGATTGATTGCTTTTTATTCAGGTTTTAAAACACATTAATCCCCCTTTTCACAGAGCGAGACTCATTTGTATGTTTATCAGCATCACCATGTAACTTAATTACCATTGAACATTAATGAACAGTCCACCATACTTGGCTAAATTATCCACCATTAGATGCATTAGGGTTACATTCCACTAAAACTCAGGTTATTCACAATTCCAACCCATTTAATATAACACTTAATTACTTAAATGTGCAAGATAAATTACAGGTGAACATAGGGATATCTTTTCTGACATCTGATAAAACATTTGGTAACCAATAAATGCAATGACTCAAGCTCATAAAACAACTGCTTAATTAAATCACTGGCCATTGACAATGGTAATAAATTATGCATATATTTTACTGTTTCTAATGGCTTGGCAGCTGTAGTGCAAGGCAAAAAAATAACATGCAGAATAAGCACATTCTGTCAATGAATAACCACAATAAGGCCACCATAAAAATTCTTTATGGTATTTGCCACACCTAAAATCTAAAAAATGAAACAAAAATAGCATTGTTCATTTGGTATTGCTCCCATAAATTTGGGTTAATTTTGATTTAGCAAACATGTTTTGCAACTTTTATTTTTGTCAAACAGTTTTAAAGTATAAAATGGAAGAATTTAATAAGGCATATTATGTTTGTCAGCAATGTTCAACAAATATGTACTCACATCTTTTGTGCCTTGGGTACTCCTCAGATTTTATAAAAACAAGAGCTGTTAGAGGACAGTGCGCTCGACTATTTGAGTGCTTGACAGTATAACGTAAGCCATCATGGGGAAATTGTTCATATTCAATAATATATTAGACGATCTTTCAAAAAAAAAAAAAAAATAAAAAAAAAAAATTGGGGGGGGTGAGAGGGGGTATAATGTGGGGTGTGGTAACTTATAAGTTGATGTTTAAAAAAAAATGGGGGTGGGGTTGGGGGGTAGGGGGGTGAGAGGAGGGTATAATGTGGGGTGAAGTTATTGATTAGATGATGTTTTAAAAAAAATTGAGGGGGTGGGGGGTAGGATAATTATGATAAAATGCGTGATAGAGTTGTCTGCTATTGTTTATAGGTTGGGGTCATGTTGGTAAACAAGTATGCAAAATATAAAAGCAATATGTCAAGGGACAATGAAAATAAATGGGGTAGTACGAAAACTTTCACATTTGCTGCATATTCTAACTGGAAAAGAGGCCATAATTATGATAAAATGCTTGATAGAGTTGTATCCTATTGTTTATAGGTTGGGGTCATGTTGGTAAACAAGTATGCAAAATATGAAAGCAATATGTCAAGGGACAAAGAAAATATTTGGGATAGTACGAAAATTTTAACATTTGCAAGCAGACGCAGACGCCGGGGTGAGTAGGATAGCTCCACTATATATATTTCATATATAATAGTCAAGCTAAAAATTGATACAAAATATTTTTATTTCATTTTTTATTGCGCTGCAAAAATTTGGGAGCAAATTTTAATCAAACAACCAATAATTTTGAAGTGGCCTTAGCAAACTTCCTGGTGTTAGACCTAGTAAAGAAATCTGCGTGCTTCTGACTTGTCAACTTAGGCTATGTTGATCTACATATATCATTTTGGTTGCTTTAATGAAACCTGCATGAGAAAGACATAAAATTGTCCCTTACAGACCAACATGTTATCGTCTTCTGTTTGCTATTACAAAACATTGATTACAATTTATTACAAAACTTTTTGTTCTTATTATGCCCCCCTTCGAAGAAGAGGGGGTATATTGCTTTGCTCATGTCGGTCGGTAGGTCGGTCGGTCTGTCCGTCCACCAGGTGGTTGTCAGACGATAACTCAAGAACGCTTGGGCCTAGGATCATGAAACTTCATAGGTACATTGATCATGACTTGCAGATGACCCCTATTGATTTTCAGGTCACTAGGTCAAAGGTCACGGTGACCCGAAATAGTAAAATGGTTTCCGGATGATAACTCAAGAATGCATACGCCTAGGATCATGAAACTTCATGAGTAGGTTGATCATGACTCGCAGATGACCCCTATTGATTTTGAGGTCACTAGGTCAAAGGTCAAGGTCACAGTGACCAGAAATAGTAAAATGGTTTCCGGATGATAACTCAATTACGCATATGCCTAGGATCATGAAACTTCATGGGTAGATTGATCATGACTCGCAGATGACCCCAATTGATTTTGAGGTCACTAGGTCAAAGGTCAAGGTCACGGTGACCGGAAATAGTAAAATGATTTTCGGATGATAATTCAAGAAAGCATATGCCTAGGATCATGAAACTTTAAAGGTAGATTGATCATGACTCGCAGATGACCCTTATTGATTTTCAGGTCACTAGGTCAAAGGTCAAGGTCACGGTGACCCGAAATAGTAAAATGATTTTCGGATGATAACTCAAGAAGGCATATGCCTAGGATCATGAAACTTCATAGGTAGATTGATCATGACTTGCAGATGACCCCTATTGATTTTGAGGTCACAAGGTCAAAGGTCAAGGTCATGGTGACCCAAAATAGTAAAATGATTTTCGGATGATAACTCAAGAACGCTTTTGCCTAGGATCATGACACTTCATAGGTACATTGATCGTGACTTGCAGATGACCCCTATAGATTTTCAGGTCTCTAGGTCAAAGGTCAAGGTCACAGTGATAAAAGTCGTATTCACACAATGGCTGCCAGTACAACGGACAGCCCATATGGGGGGCATGCATGTTTTACAAACAGCCCTTGTTACAGTAAATTATTTATGTATACATTGTATATCGCCTTGTAAATCATTGAAAATGGATCTTCTGCTCAATCCATGTAATGCTATTGTTCAATTTCCATTCCTACCTATTCACCAAAGACTAGGTAAATGGCAGAATTAATCAACCATAATAAGAGGCAGACTTTAGCCATAAACTATAATAAGTGGCAGACTTCAGCCATCAACTATAATAAGTGGCAGACTTTAGCCATCACCTATAATAAGTGGCAGACTTCAGCCATCAACTATAATTTAGAAGAGACAGACTTTAGATATCAATTATAATAAGTGGCAGACTTTAGCCATCTACTACATGTATACTAAGTGGCAGTTTTAGTCATCAACTAAAAAGAGGCAGACTTTAGCCATCAACTATATTAAGTGGCAGACTCAAGCCATCAACTATAATTAGTGGCAGTCTCAGCCATCAACTATAATAAGTGGCAGATTTAAGCAATCAACTATAATAAGTGGCAGTCTCAGCCATCAACTATAAGTGGCAGATTTAAGCAATCAACTATAATAAGTGGCAGATTTCAGCCATCAACTGTAACAAGTGGCAGACTTTAGCCATCAACTATAATAAGAGGCAGACTCTAGTCATCAACTAAAATATGAGGCAGACTTTAGCAATCAACAATAATAAGTGACAGACTTTAGCCATCAACTATAATACAAGAAGACTTTAACCATCAACTTTAATAAGTGGCAGACTTTAGCCATCATCTATAATTGTGGCAGACTTTAGCCATCAACTAAAATAAGAGGCAGACTTTAGCCATCAACTATAATAGTTGCAGACTTCAGCCATTAACTGAAATAAGAGACAGAATTTAGCCATCAACTCTAATAAGAGGCAGGCAGGCAGGAAGTCTACTAGCCAGCATGGAAAGTATACAGGCAGTGAAGCCACCAGGCAGATTATTGCATACCCGTCTGTAGATCTGCCATAGTCATTAGCACTTTTCTATGGAATTCCATAGAAAATATTATGGAATTCTACGGAAATAGATGGAAATCCATGGAATTTGATGGAATTCCATCTACTTGCCAATTTTCCATCTGAAGCTGTTATGGAATTCCACGGAATCTTGACTAAAATTCCATGCATTTCCACGGAATGTATGGAAAACACCATGGAAAGTTGGACTTAGCCATTTTTTTCAACGGAAATCGTTATGGAAAATAACTTATACATTTTCTTGGATGGAAATCAATGGAAAATAACTTAGAAAATTTTCGCTGGTTGTCTGAAATGTATTTGTAGTTTAATACATGTATGAATTTATTTGCATCAGGTATTTTGTATTTAAAAGAAAATGCAATAAAGATAATTATAAATTTGTTCTAGAAATTGGAACAGTTCTGGAACTGTTCCATATTTGTGTTCTAAAACGTATGTTCTGGAATTCTTCCAAAACAGTTTTTTTTTTAGAATAAATCCAGAACATTTGTGGAAAATGGCTTAGGACTGAAACTGTTCCAATAATTTCAAGAACCTTTTTAGAACATTTTAAAGGGATCTTTTCACGCTTTGGTAAATTGACAAAATTGAAAAAAGTTGTTACAGATTCGCAAATTTTCGTTTTAGTTATGATATTTGTGAGGAAACAGTAATACTGAACATTTACCATGGTCTAATAGAGCCATTATATGCATCTTTTGACGATTTTAAAACCTAAAAATTATAAAGCGTTGCAACGCGAAACGATTGAATAATTTGGAGAGTTCTGTATTTGTCGTTAAATTTTGTGAAACTACGAAGATTGCTTATATAAGGTATAAAATACGTTCAGCATGTGTATTCGGCGGAATAGCTCAGTAGGCTAAAGCGTTTTTACTTCAGGACTCTGGCAGGACTCCAGGGGTCACTGGTTCGAAACCTGGACCGGGCAATGTTCTTATCCTTTTTTTAATTTTATTCTTGATTTTTTACTGGAGCTTTACGATCCAATGTTTACATTTATCGATATAAAGCATTTAATGAATAAGTTAAAAAATGCCAAAATCTGTGAAAAGGCCCCTTTAAGGACAAAATATGGTCAAGAAATTTCTAAAAATGTTTTAAAATGTAGTTCTAGAACACATCTAGAATGCTTTAAGAACCAGTAAGTTCTAATAAAAGTTCTAATGGGGAATAAGAACACATATAGAACACCTTACACTTACAAATAGCCAAATAGACTTCATAGTAGCGACAGCAGCAGCAGCAGTAGAAGTAGTAGTTGTAGATGTAGTAGCTGTATTAGTAGTAGTAGTAGTTGTTGTTGTTGTAGAAGGTGTTGTTGTTGTAGTAATTGATGTAGTAGCAGTAGTGTTTTTTTATATCAGTAGAGGTTGTGGTGGTAGTAGTAGTAGTAGAAGTAGTAGCATTAAAAGTTTCTGTAGCAATAGTAGTAGCAATAGAAGTAGCAGTAGTAGCAGTTGTTGCAGTAGTAGCAGTTGTTGCTGCTGTTGCTGCTGCTGTTGCTGATGTTGTTGTTGCTGTTGTTGTTGTTGCTGCTGTTGTTACTGTTATTGTTGCTGTTGTTGTTGGTGGTGTTGTTGATGCTGTAGTAATTAAAGTAGTAGTTCTGCAGAAGTAGTTGTTACTTTCTAAGCAATTTCTACAAGTTTAAATTCCTTAACCCTGTCCAAGTGGTATACACACTGTTTTTTTCTCAATATCAAACTCAGCCAGTCCAGGTTGTCAAATAACAATCTATCTGATTCTGATAAACCTAGCATGTGCTGTGAGTCAGATGTTGGGTATGTTTGCTGCAAATCTATTGGTTATAAGATATAACAGCCTTTTCTAATTGGCTGAATTCAAATACAGAAAGTTTACCTGTTAGATTGAAACATGGTTGACAATGTACTGGTTTAACTTGTTAAAATAAAGTTAAAGAAATTTAACAAACAGAAGAGTTCATTAGTTTTTCCATTAAAAACACTTTCTTAAAATACTTATGTATTTATATCATTTGGAAAGTGACATGAAATATTGCTAAAGAGTGATGCATACAGTGTTTGAGCAGTCTGTCTAGGAATAGAACAACAACTGAAGGTTTGTGATTTTTATTATTTCTAAATATTCCTTTAAATTTAATCTTCTTATGACATTATTGTAGACCTTTTTGTGTGATATTTGAGGTTTTAGTATGGCAAATATTAGTTTAAAAGCAGCTGTAACCCAAATTTTCACTTAGTGGAGTTTGCAGGTGGAAAAAGGAAGTACATGTAATAAGACCTATGTGGAGAAATTAATAACGTTTAATGTAGTATCGGAATTTTATCATGCAAGGTTATAGAACTGAGGCTAAGGAAGTTTTTTACTGTGCATGTTGAGCACTCAATGCTCATTTATGGTGTTAATGTTTATTATTATCCCCCGCCATAGGCGGAGGGATATTGTTTTGGTGTTGTCTGTCCGCCCTACCATCCTTCCGTCTGTCCGTCTTTCCATCCGTCCGTAGCCATATCTTGGTAGTGCTTTGGCAGATTTCACTGAAACTTGGTGTGAGTATGTATATGGATAAGAGGATGATGCATGCCGAATGGCATTGTACACCATTAGTTAATAAAAGAGTTATGGCCCTTTGTATCTTGAAAAAATGCTTTTTTGTGTGTCCAAGGCCATATTCTGGAAGTGCTTTGGCGGATTTCATCGAAACCTGGTTCGAGTATATATATGGATAAAAGGATGATGAAAGCCAAATGGCATTGTACACCATCTGTTAAAAACGGGGTTATGGCCCTTTGTATCTTTAAAAAATGCTTGTTTGAGTGTCAAATATAATACTTATGTGTCCAGAAGCATATTGGCGGGGGATATCAATTCAACGAATTTGCTTGTTAAATAAAAAATTAAACCAATGGAATTGGTTTTTAGGTATCTGAGTGTGCATTTTCATACCAATAGAATTACACATCATTCTAATTATAGCAATAATAAATTTGTACTAATCATACCAACAAATTAAGTTATGTTTAGTGCTTTACGATGTATTCACTTCGTTTTTAGTTCTCTTTCTAAAGACCATTTAACAACTTAATATTTAAAACAATTCATGAATTATGTTGCCTATACATTTTCATTATGTGCTTTAATTACCATTGACCAGTTGATGGAAGATACTGCAGAGTTTGGCAGGGAAATAATCCAACAGCAAAGCGGCTCTTTAAGCGCATTTATCTAGAGGACTTACAGGGCCACAAATTCATGGTAAATATTGTCATGCCCTGGCCTAGATAAGTTATTTAATGTTAACCACCTGAAAGTATTTTGTCTTTTTGGAATTCAATATATTGGTCTAAGTCAGTTACACTTTTCTGGATCCTGGATTAACTTTAAAAGTTCTAAGTATTTTTTCATGAAACTTTAAACATGAACAGATGACAATGAGGACATTTTGCACGTCATTTCATGTTGTTTATAATGCAAGAATTCTGGTTGCTATGGCAACAAATGAATTTAACAAACTTAAAATAGTGAAGTTTAACAGGTAGGGGACCATATTGCTTTGCAATCTCTTGTTATAGTTTGAATGTAAATAACTCTTTGCTTTAGACATTTTTATGATTTTTTATTCTGTAGAGCACATGTGAGCAGTATACAATGTACCTCATACCAAAAAGAACCCGGAGGCAGTGACTGGTGTTCAATATTCTCAGAAGAAAAGGAAAATGGCAGTGGAAGACTTGGACAAACATTTTTAAAAACTAGCCTCTGTGTTAAGCCTTGCAGTCTGTGGCTGGTGACATGTTTTATTTTGGTTACTTCTTGTATAAAAAAGACCAGTTATTTATTTTGTAAATTGTATTTTGTGTTTGTTTTTTGTCTTTATTTATTTATTTTTTTTAAATTTAGGAATTTGAAACTTGGATAATTGAATAGTCTGTGTTCAACAGTACTGACCATAGTATAATAAATAACAAATTTACAACAGTTGTTAATTTGTTATGTATTATTATTAACTATGCTCAGTACTTGAATACTGGCTGTCTGCATGGGAATTTGTTTTCTAAAAAGATGGTTTCAGACTTAAACTTTTTAAGTTAAACTTCGGAACTTTTCTAGAATTGTACTGGAACACATCAACTAGAACTGAACTTCTGTTATCATACTGAAAGTGTTCTAGAATTAATAAGGAACAGTTGTTGAACGTTAAAATTTATGAGAAAAAACTCTAGAACAATTGTGCGTGATGTGTGTGTGCATGTAATTGTGTGTGTTTATGAACATATGTGAGAAAGGAAGTATACTTGTCATAAGAGAAATGTAAAATTCCCCTTCTATGTTTTATATTGTGCCTTTTATAAGTTTTTCTTTTCTCACCTGTATATGCGTGCATGTTTATGGATGTGTTTTTGAATGTGTGCATGCATGCCTGTGGTTAAGAGAGTTGGTACTTTATGAAAATGTAAAACCACTCATTTTTGAATATGTACTGTGACTGCATGTGTGTGGTTTATGATTGATGCCAGATCTTGTTCATGTTTAACTTCTATGATGAAACCTTTAGTTACATTCACATTTGTTTTTCAAAATCAATGAAATGCCTTTAATCTATAATCTGTTTTTTTCTATTTTATTCCAGCTATTTATTAAATTCCATAGCTTTTCACGGAATTCCATATAATTCTATGGAATTCCATGGCATTCTATGGAATTCCACGGCGTTCTATGGAATTCCACGGCGTTCTATGGAATTCCACGGCATTCTATGGAATTCCACGGCATTCTATGGAATTCCACGGCATTCTATGGAATTCCACGGCATTATATGGAATGCCAAGGAATTCTATGGAATTCCACGGCATTTTATGGAATTCCATCCCATATCAAGTCCCTCTTCTGTTTTTGTTTCACTTTTCCATTGATTGCATGGAATCGGATGGAAAGTTAGTGCCAATACTCCACGGAATTCCATCTAACGATTTCCATAGAATTCCATATGATTCCACGGCAGATCTACAGACGGGTAACATGATGTGGACATGTTGTGAGTGTTTTTATATAACCATTCAACTATGTATGCATGAAAGTTGTAGTAAGCTGTATTGATGTAATAAGAAACATGTCATTTGTGATAAACCAACAATTTGGAATTTCTGAATTAGTCTAACTATATATATAGGTCAATGCAAAGGTGAAACTGAGGTAATGTGAGGTGGATGTGTTATTATTTTTTTTTAAGGAAAACATTCTTGCAATTATCAAAGCTTTGTAACATGTAGTATTGATGCTCGATTTTGGATAATTCAAGGTTTACTACAAATTATAACCTTTTGAATGAGGCTGTGACAAAAAGTAGGTCAATCAAAGGTTTTTGTAATGTCAGTAGTTTTAGTTGTATTGAGAGTGTTCACAGTAATCATCCAGGCAAGCACACTACGCGACCCGTGACTTTTGCTGCGAATCTCTCATCACCGCGATCCATGCAACATGACAAATGGCCATGATTCTGAGCGACAAGAAAATTTGGGTGATGCCTCGGCCATTCCACAGTGACCGTCGCGCAATGTATCTCGCTGTACGGCAATCAGTGCGAATCAACGAGAACCGCAGTGATTAATTTTTGTTTTCGCGATTTGCATTGACGGTTACAAGTATCCGGTTCTGATATATACTTTGTTTTCATTCAAATAAAAAAGTAGCCGAATCAAAGAATTCGGCAACATGGGAATCGGAAATATGCATTCCGCAAACTAGAATACATTGTAAATAACTGAAATAATAAAAATTCGGCCTATTGGGAATTTGCAAAAAACGACTTCGCAAACTGGAAATCTGAAGTTCAAAATTCGGCAATCCAGTACAAAGATGGCGACGATGACGGCTTCATTGCTTTATCTGTCCTTTTAACCGATTAAAATCACTAAGAGGTTAAACGACCTTCGACAGCTAATTGGTGTTGATCTGTTGTGTAATGTCAATAAAGGTGTGAAAAACTCGCGAGTCAGTGTTTATTACATGTATTCCCTATCATAGCAGTACATGTACATGTAAGAAAAATAAATGAAATTATGCAGACGATTTATTTACATGCTAAAGCAGTGTAACTGTTAACAAATACTCACTTTCCTTTTTTTAACCTGTAATCAGGAAGTCCCCGGGAAGCACGTTTTTTTACATACTGCGTGAGACGCAATCAAACATTTTTTTGTAAATGAGCGTACATGTATTGCATTCAACCTAAATTTAAATTTGCTCGTCCAATGAAAGTTGTGTCCCATAATGCACTGTACTCTTTACACTTCTGAAAAATGGTGTAAGCATATGGTTGTGTTTATGAAATTGTTAAAGATTCAATATATTTATCGTCATAAATGTTTAAGATTTTTTTTTTGAAAGAGATGTTGTAATTATGTTGGATTATGGGATAATTGCGAACATTAGAAAAGCGGTATGTATATAGTTATGGATACGATTTGGTTTATATGAATGAATTGGCGAATCACCGATGTCACCGATATCCACTGCGATCATGGCAAATCACCACACAATTGCTGGGAATCACTGTGAAAATTATCTTGCTCTCTCACAACGGCAGAGTGACGAATCACATACAATCTTGGTGATTTTCCACTAAAAAACAAACTGTCCACCATGACTCTGCAAATTAGGCAAAAATCACGGGTCGCAAAGTGTACCAAAGCTTGCTAAAGCATAAGTGATGTTACAAGCAAATTGCATGTTATACATCGTTGTACATAATGCATTGTAAACAACGGTAATCAGAATTCTAGGATCATCTTGGCAATCAATACATGAGCCATGCTCTGTGAAAAGGGGGGTTTAATGCATGTTGGCAAACTGTCGTCCCAGATTTACAGCCTGTGCAGTCCCCAGAGGCTAGTCCCAGATTTATAGCCTGCACAGTCCCCAGAGGCTCATCAGGGATGACACTTTTCTCCTAAACTGGAGTTTTGTGAAGAAGAGTCTTCTTTAAAATGAAGTCGTCCCTGATAGGCCTGTGCGGACTGCAAAACCTTATGTCAGACGACAGTTTATGCACATGCATTAAAATCCCTTTTCATAGAGCATGGCCTTTTAGTTTAGACTAAAATTTAGTAGACCATCTTAGATTACTTCTCAGTTTAGAAGTGTTATAAATATATATTATAATAGAGTATTGTTATGAATGAACAAGATGTGTTTGTGAAACACTATGTCCCCATATATTTGACCTTTGACCCTGAAGGATGATCTTGACCTTGACTTTTCAACACTCATAATGTGCACCTCCATGAGATACACATGCATGCCAAATATCAAGTTTCTATCTAGTATCTTCAATATTTCAAAAGTGTACATTAAATGAGCGATTTTGACCCATAAATTTGACCTTAAAGGATGACCTTGACTTTTCACCATTCAAAATGTGCAGCTCCATGAGATACACATGCATGCCAAATATGAAGTTATGACAAATGTTAAAGTTTGACACAAACCAACAGACAGAGAAAAACAATATGTCCCCCACTATAGTGGTGGGGGAAATAAAAATCAAGCAAAACTTTTTTTTTTTTGCAAAAAGTTCACAAGTGAAACTATTGATTACACTGTAACTGTGATAGTTAGCTTTAAAATCTTTCAGTTAGATACAGCTTTTACGCCATTCAATTTTTCACATGATAACATAGCTGCAATTAGCAAAAGGCTGATGATACATAGCTGCAATTAGCAAAAGGCTGATGATACATAGCTGCAATTAGCAAAAGGCTGATGATACATAGCTGCAATTCAGGCCCGTACCCAGGCCATGGGCCCAGGGGCCCGGGCCCCCCCCAGCTGGCTGTCGAACTATGATTTTTTTAAATGATCGGCCCACTGCAATTTTTTCTCTCGTGCAAGGGCCCACAGTACACTTTCCCTCAAAACAAAAGAGCAGCTATGTTTTATTGTCCCTGATAAACAAGGGGATTGGCGCTCGCCAATCGAGATAAGCCCCTAGGCAATGTTTTCTTATCGCCTTGTACACACATCCCCGATCAGTCCCCCATTGTGATCATGAATGCTTCATCTATCGATGGTTGATGTAACATGTATTTTGATTAGTGCAGCAAATGGAAGCAACTACTACATGAGGTTGTAGAATATGGTCTGATAATTGCTGACGCAGGTTTTTTTGCTTCTTTGAGAAGGCCCTTTCCCCTATACGTATTTTTCCTCTATAAAAGTTAACTTGGTTTTTTTGGAAACCTTTTATTTGGGAATTTTTAGGTCCCAATATATACTCTTTACATTGAGATAGGGCCCTGAATTTGAACCGGAACAAAACACTGACAAAGGTATTAAAACTTAGTATTTATCATTTTTGCAAGGAAATCACTGAAAAAGACTATGATGAGATAGTTTACATGTCTGTTGGAAAGAAAAACAGATTCATAAATTTACTGAGCAACAGATAAGAATTTGGCAGAATTCAGTATTTAAAATAATTCAATGCGGGGAATCACATGGTCAGATTTGATAAAAAATGGCCGCCGATGCCTCGATTCGATGGAGAAATTGAGTCTTCAAACGTTTTCCGTCAGGAAATCGCGAAATATTCCATGAGTAACCTCCACACTCAGACCAACCAGTGGAAAACGGTTCCGGCTGGCCCTATGATAGGCGTTATCCGATTAAAATCAAGTAAGTAATAAGGTAGATGTACCTGTTTGAAGACTCAATTTCCCATTGAATCGAGGCATCGGCGGCCGTTTTTTATCAAATCTGACCACGTGATTCCCCGCATTGATAATTGAGTACCAAGAATTGAGTAATGTCAACCTATTAATGGCTCATTGGTAAAAAAAAAGAAAATTGAAACAACAAATCGATCTCATTATATAAATTAACCTGATCCAGTGTAGAAACATATTGTATAATTAAATTATCTGTTGCCTTGAATTTGTTTGAAAACAGTAAAATATGTTACATTGATTATTTAAGACTTTCATTATTTCCCCCAAAAGTTAGGCGTTTCGCGCAATTTTTTTCCTTAAAAAAAGGCAAGGTCTTTCCCAAAAAATCAGAGAAAAAACCTGTGACGTTATTGATTTGTGAAAAAAATGGTGGAAGCAATACGAGAGCTGATGTGGATAATCGTCAGTTTAAACCTGTTAGTTTCGGAAATGTAAAGCTTTTAATATAGTTGTGAATTAATACCAATGTTTTAAGCTTAAGACTTCAGAAATGTGCTGATTTACTTGTTATATTCCATTAATTCATATCACAAAACACCATTTTTATAAGCATTAAAATTCACCTTGCAAAGTGCCAAATAAAAAAAGTATATCTATAGGGAGGGGGGAACCCTCCCAAACCTTTCCCGGTTGGGCCCCCCCAGTCAAAAAATCCTGGGTACGGCCCTGGCAATTAGCAAAAGGCTGATGATACATAGCTGCAATTAGCAAAAGGCTGATGATACATAGCTGCAATTAGCAAAAGGCTGATGATACATAGCTGCAATTAGCAAAAGGCTGATGATACATAGCTGCAATTAGCAAAAGGCTGATGATACATAGCTGCAATTAGCAAAAGGCTGATGATTACAGAACATGATCATCTATTCATTGAAGGATTGGAACAACAGCTTGGATCCTTATTAAAAGGACTGCAAAGAGTGTATGCATTGTGACAATAGACCCAGATGTTGCCAGGGAATACAAACTTTCGAGTATACATTAACTATACACGTGGATTCTTTAATCAAACATGATATGTTGATGTAATCAGGAAAAAGTATCGTGTTTCTTTATCAATGAAGCACACAAACATCCAAGTAACACCTTGAAAAAACTTTCTGCATATGTATATGCTGCCTTGGGCTACATGTACATGTATGTCATAAATTAATCATGAAATTACTGGATGTATATATGTTTATTTTGCAAAAGAAAAATTTAATATACCCGGTACACCATGCATCTACAGTAAGTATCAGTTTCAACTTATTTATTTTGACCTCATTGCACAGAAAGGTTTATTAAACACTCTGCAGTCCATTTCCTGGGACTATAACCAGTACTTGGTGTCTTTAGGGTAGATTGAAGGCGCTCCCAGTGAGGTTCCAACCGGTGAGCTCCCTATTGTTAAGCGACACCATATCCAATCTCATATCTATTAACTTTTAACCTAATACATTAAACATTTTTTTAGCAGAATAGCCTTATCAACTACACTCACAGGCACTTCTAAGTACATGTATCATGGAATACATGAAAATTTATGACAATTATGTATCAACTGCAACACACACACACACACATGTAATATGTTCAAGTCTTCACCCTAAAAGTAATGAAATAGGAGACAAAAAGACTTTCAATTACATTTGGATACAAAAGAATAACAACATGAAATTAATGAAAACTGTGAAAGATATGCAAAGAAAGATTAATCCATTCATATTTTCACCATGTTACAAATTAGAACTTTTGCCAAAAGTTTTTAAAAAGGCAACATTTAGACCATCTTGAATTGTATGGGCCATGCTCTGTGAAAAGGGAGTTTAATACATGTGCGTCAAGTGAGGTCCCAGAGTCCGCACAATCATATCAGGTATGAAACTTTCCCATACTGGATTTTTGCTAAGAGGAGATTTACCATAAAAGCAAAAAGTGTTGTCCCTGCCTAGCCTGTGTGGACAGTACAGGCAAATCTTGGACAACACTTAACGCACATGCATTAAATCCCCTTTCCACAGAGCACAGCCCATATTAAATGAATAATAACAAACCTACCTGTTTTTCGCTATGATATTTCGTCACGAGTATGAAAGGAATGGTTGTTACAGTGGCGTATGCAATTCCCGTCAGGGCTGCCATGACCAGCACGAAGACAACGTTCTTGAACAGCACCATGCCAAACATGGAGCACACGAGCGAGGCCATCCCTATGGAGTAGGTCAGCTTGCATCCATACCTTGTCACTAATCTCTCGATCAAGAGTGCATAGATTGCGGACGTAACACAGTGAATGAGTAGGCCCCAACTCCCCATACGAACCCCTTCATCAAAAACGACCCGAAGTGGAGAGTCTTCAGGGGCATTTGGATCCCCTTGGTACACCGCATTGGCTACATAGTCAGTAAAGAACAGGTTGAATCCCATCACCGAGGTCCAACTGAAGAAGTGAGCAAGTGCCAAGTGTCGTAACACGTGCGGAATAACTAACAGCTTTTTGAATGGCTCTGGAAGTTTGTCATGAATATTGATCCATAGCAGTCTGAACAGATTCACGATGGATGCAAACATACGGCATGACAGCAGCATGCCCAGCCCACTTTTGGGCAGTGCCATGAACTTCCCCATGCGAGTTCGTTTGCTTGCATACATTTGTGAGCTATTGGGTTTTTGGCCTTGCAACATAAGTGCACCGTTTTCTGAACCATTTGTATCATAACCTGACTCCCCACCATTGCTACAGATCTCCTGCAATGTGTTAGCACCACTATTAAAGTGACTTTCTTCAGACTCTCCCTCGACTTTTTGATTGTTCTCTATGGCTTGCAGAGGTAGCTCTTTGGCTGCGATCAACGTTGCCATCAACATCACAGAAAATAGACATCCTAGTATTGTAAATACTGTTTTTTCTTGATTTTTAAAATACATACCAATATTGGTAGTGTTCCAATCTATAGCAGTTATGAGATATCCCAGAAACCCTCCCAGACTGACCATTAATGAATACACAATAAATGCACGGTCCTCTTGATCAGAATCCATGGTTGCATCAGATATAAGAGCTTCGCAAGGGGTCAAACATGCCTGACTGGTAAAATCCAACATGACCACTCCAAATGTTAGCAACATCACGGCCATAGTTCTTGACATAGCACTCGTGCCAAATAAATTTGTACACAACACATCAGCGTACGGTACCAGAACTAAACTCATTATAAGTAAACTTGACAGGCCAATAATGAATGGCCTTCGTCTTCCTAAGGAACTGCGACACCTATCGCTTGCCCTTCCTATAACCGGAACCAAAAAAAATCCCATCAGCGGGCCCAGTCCCAGTATGATACTCATATTCTCCTCCGAATAACCAGTCTTCAGCAGCATTGGCGGAATGTATGTAAACCCTGCACAGGCGCAAATCTCCACCCCACAGACGATAGCATTTAGCAGGAATATCTGCACCATGCCAAGACTAATGCGCCTGCCCTTGGACCCTATGGTGACCATTTCCGGTATCGGTGCAGGTATTGAACTTGAAACCAGCGGTACCTGCAACGTGGGCTCCAGCAGCATGTTCTCAACAGAGCCGGCTCTTATGCGCGATCTAACCTCCAGGTAACCTTCCTTATCATTCATCCCTGATTACAGATGTGAGCAATGTCATTGTGACCCTGTAACAGGCAAAACAAAGCTTTTACAGACACAATTTGCTTTAAAACAAGAGATGTCAAAAGATACATGTAATATGCTTGACTTTGCATGTTTTAGCCCTTTCCCACATACATGTAGATACGTTTTTGTGACGCATTTGTAGTCTCTTAAAAAGTTACATTTAATTTTAAAATACCTTTCTTTCTAACGTCAAGTTTAATAGGCTTCATTACCAACCCTAAGTTACTAATTAGCAGCAAACAGCATAAAACCTGAACAGACTGTGAGTAACCTGCAGGCTGTTCTGGTTTTATGCTGGTTGCAAAAGCAATTTTCCCTTTGTTTCTTTATGGGGGAAAGGGTTAAAAACAAGAGGCAATCAAATCGACCATACAAAGCAGTTATATTATACAAATGGTTGAAAAATAATTTTTTTGTCATTATGTCTTCATTGTCATGTCCACAACATTGTCCAATTCAGCAATATCATTAATTTTAATATTGAAGTGAAATTACAGATTTCTTACATTAACAATTGTCTCCCAATAAAATAAAGTAAAATATTTATGTCCTTAAAATGTACTCGATATGAGGAATACAGCAAAGATACAATACTGGTAAAAATTTACTCTCAAAATGCAGCAGGTAATTTTTGTCACAGTAAAATTACAAACACCGTTTGTCAATCTTAATATTTTTACAACATTCAATCTCACCTTACAGCAACAACTATCATAAACATGTACATACACAGAAAGCTGATGAAAGTGTCTATTTTCCTTGAAATTATCCTCCAGCATCAAAACTACTACCACTTACCGACATCCATAAATGATACAAATGAAGTACAGTCTACTCTATTTTGATCACCCCTTCAGTATAAAAGATTTCTCAGATCAGATGAATGGATGGTTAAAGTAACAAATCACTTTCACAGTTTGTGCCTAAGACCAGACAAGCTTACAAAGATGTTTATACCAGATCCTCTATCAGTAAAAAATAATCCTGCAAAATAAAATTATAAAAGCTAAACAAAACTATTTAAAATTGATTGACACTATTTAAAATATATTTATTTTTTTTAAACAGGAAAAAAAGAGACAATAAAACAAAATACTTTAAAACATTTAAAAAAAAATTAAACTCTTTAAAACCATTACAAATCAACAATATTTAGGTATGCAGCATCCTCCATGTTATACATTTTATTATCTTACATTAAAGCTTTGCAGAAATGCCCTACTTAAGTCCTACATTTAATAGCAGAGTTGATAATGTATATACTTAAACAGTTTAGAGTGAAACTACTGACAATATAAGTGCTGCAGACAGGGTTATAAAAGAGAAGGGTGGACATTTTCTAAACAGACCTCTAATTCATATATATGGACATGTGACAAAGCGTATGGTGTACACTTCCATGTTTCAAGTTTTTATTTTCAGGCTCTTAAGCTTCAATAAAATATTAACATATTATGTTTGTTGAAGCATATACAACAGTCTGCACAGCCTTATCAGGAACGACGATGTTCACTTTAACCCTTTCCCACTCAGAAGCAAAGTGAAAATGGCTATGTGCAAACAGCATAAAACCAGAACAGCCTGAGAGTACCTCGCAGTCTGTTCAGGTTTTATGCTGTTTGCTGCTCACCAGTATCTGAGGGTTGGAAACGAAGCCTTAAAAACTTGACTAGTAAGACAATTGCGTACAAAATGTATCTAAATTAAACTGTGGAAAAGGGTTAAAGAAACTTTCTTCTAAACAAGCCTGCAGTCTGGGGGAGGGTTACGCCTTGTTTTTCCAGAGGTCACTTCATTTCCATTAGCCTCTGTTCACCTTACTGAATTACAGCCTATTTAATTTATGTAATTTAATGTATTAAATTATGTTTCATCGCAAAAGAATTATTGCCATACATGTACTGAAAGCAGTTACTTCATACAAACTAAATGTACATGTACCTTATAAATATATAGCATTCGAATTAACCTTTTTCAGGCACTGAAATTTTCTTGCCCCACACGATGCCCTTTTACAGGCCCTTGTTATTTTTCAGGGCCCATCAAATTTTTCAGACCCCCTGACATTTAACATGTCAGTTTTCAGACCCCCTGCCCACTTTTCAGGTGCCCTGCCTTTTACCAGTTGACTCCAAACCTCTGCTACTTTAGGTGGTCCTGAGCCCATTGATATTTCAGTAACCACTTCACTGGTACATTCTGGTTCTTTGTCACACAAAACTGTTTACAGACTAAAGTCTAAGTTTAAAAAAAAATCAACCTTTAAATAGGCACCTGTTTCTTAAAACTTAATATTGAAGCCCTTTATTGAATATTTTGAAGTACATATGACACTGCAGTCAAGTAAATCATCTGAACTTGGTGTACAAAGTTAGCAAATCATGACAATGTGAAGATGGTGAAGTCTAGCCATGCATGAGCAACTTTTATGAAAGGGATCTTTTCACGGTTTGGTAAATTGACAAAATTGAAAAAAGTTGTTTCAGATTCGCAAATTTTCGTTTTAGTTAAGATATTTGTGAGGAAACAGTATTATTGAACATTTACCATAGTCCAATATAGCCATTATATGTATCTTTTGACGATTAGAAAATCTAAAAATCATAAAGCGTTGCAACACGAAACGATTGAATTATTTGGAGAGTTCTGTTGTTGTCGTTTAAATTTACGAAACTACGAAGATTGCTTATATAAGGTATAAAATACGTCAAGAATGTGTACTCGGCGGAATAGCTCAGTAGGCTAAAGCGTTTTTACTTCAGGACTCTGGCAGGACTCCAGGGGTCACTGGTTCGAAACCTGCTCTGGGCAATGTTCTTTTCATTTTTTTAATTTTTTTCTTGATTTTTTACTGGAGCTTTTACGATCCAATGTTTACATTTATCAATATAAAGCATTTAATGAATAAGTTAAAAAAATGCCAAAATCTGTGAAAAGGCCCCTTTAATAGCTTTTAGGACAATGCCCTTGTGTTTCTACGAAGATTGCTTATATAAGGTATAAAATACTTAAACTGTGTATACGCGGCGGAATAGCCGAGAGGGCTAATGCGTTTTTACTTCAGACTAACTCCAGGACTCCGGGGGTCACTGGTTCGAGCCCTGGTACAGTCTACTTTTTTTCCTTTTTTTTAATCTTATTCTTGATTTTTTTTACTGGAGTTTTTAAGATCCAATGTTAACATTTATCAATATAAAGCACTTAATGACAAACTTCAAAATATGCCAAAATCTGTGAAAAGGCCCCTTTAAGTACAATGTTACAATCTTCTATCCACTATCCCTGTTTAATGGTTCAATAACACAAAACACTTTTTTCAGCAAAATTCATTTTTAAAAACAGGTTTATTTTAACTCAACACAAATTGCATGGTCATAATTTTAATATAAGAAGTAAGCCTTGTGATAATGCAGCAGTTAATTATGAAGAAATACTTAAAGAACACACTTAACAAGAATGTAAATAATATACAGCCGTTGTTACAAATAAATATGGTCATGAAATTTCCAAGCAAAAATTAAATTACCTTACTGTCTTGCTTGCAAAATGAAAAATTTGACTGAGTAAATGCTCTTTTTGTTGACCAGTTGAGTTGTGTTCTGAGTAAACTGGGCATAATGCATGTGCGTAAAGTGCCATCCCAGATTAGCCTGTGCAGTCTGCACAGGCTAATAAGGAACAACACTTTCCGTCTACATTGGATTTTTGCTAAGATGAGACTTCATTTTTACAAAAAATGTAATAAAAGCAGAAAGTGTCCTCCCTGATAAGCCTGTGTGGACTTCACAGGCTAATCTAGGATGACACTTTACGCAGATGCATTATGCCCAGTTTTCTGAAAATGCGTCTCAGTGATTAAAAGAATGCTTAACAAAAGCCTGATTATGAGTAATGACGTCAAAATGTGGTCCACTAGGTACAATCTGAAAGGATTAACATATAAAAAGATTATAACCTACCAACAGTGTGTTGCTTTAATAATTTAGGAAGTGTGTTGATAAAGGATTTATATTGGAAGCAACATGTACATGATATTTTATATAAAAAAAAATTAAGAAATGTTGTTTGAAAAATATTTGTCAATAAAGTGAGGAAACCCATACCTAACAAACAAAGTTGATACAAAATAAACTGCATCTACCTTTATCGGTTGATGATTTGTATCAAAGGTACCTGCATCAAAATAATAAGATTTCCAAACATTTATATACTATAATATGTAGTGATATCAGGGGTGTATTAATAATGGCTTGTTAGCCTTTAAACTCAATTATTTTCCATTATTTTTACCTTACAATAACTCTGCACTTAACTGATTCAAACCTATTATCTTGAAGTACATGAGTTAATTCTTAAACAAGTGGGCCATGGGCTCTAAGACGCTCACCTGAGACCCAAAGACAAGACTATTCTGAGAAAGTGGGAGCTGATTCATGAAGATTAAACCAGAACAGTCTCAGACTTTCTAGAGTATGTACATGTTTGTTTATTATTTGACCAAGTGACCTAGTTTTTGAGCTCACAAGACCAAGTATTAATCTAAGCCAAAATTTCATCAGGACAAAAATTAATTTTCTGAAAAAGTTATGAAGATTGGCTTATAAATGTGGTTAATATAGCGTCAACATGATTTCACTAAAACCATAAATGGAAAACTGCCCTGCCCCCAGCAGCAATATTTTTCAACACCAAACAACTGAGAAGTCATTAGAACAAGTGTTCTGACTTAGTTTCATTTCAATTTCACTAAAAATTTGATTTCTACAAAGTTAACAAGGTTTCACTTTAGCCATAATGATATAATGAAAATTCTCTGCCCCGTGGCAACCTTGATTTTTGACAAACCATAATCATTTTAAACTCAGCCAAACTGTCCATCTACACATTGTTCTAACCTAGTTTCATGACCATAAATCTGAGATTATCTGACTTCTAGAATATGAACAAGGTTTAACTACATGTATAGCCATATGAGGAAAAATGCCCTGCTCCCAAGCGGCCAGGCTTTTCAACGGGCCGAAACCAGTTTTGAGCACAGCCCAGATATCGTTAGAGGAAATGTTCTGACAAGTTTCATGACAATTAGACTAAAAATGTGACTTATTGTAGGAAAACAAGGTTTTACTACAGTACTGTAATGAAAAATACCATGCCCACTGGCGCACATGTTTTTTCAACAGACCATTTTTAACTGATGTCTTTTCTTCTTAACATGTTTTCCCAATTTTAAGCAAAGTGACATTTCAATTTTCATGGCTATATGTTATACTCCTGAAATTGTAAGAAAACAGCCTTCATATCAAGTTGGCATACACTGACCTAATAGCCATAAGTGTTATTTTCCTGAAAAAGGTTGGGACATCCTCGTAATTACGTATTGCTCGTGGCGAACACAAAGTAACAATCAAAGTTCATTTCTGTTTTCATCGAGATTTATTTCTGTTGAATATTCTCTAACACAACGCTTGCTAATAAGACGTGACAAATCTCAAAGTGCTTTTCAGATCTACCCCCAGACTGCCCACTACTACAGTACACTCCACGCGTTTTCCCCTAAAAAACACGCTCTCTCCGCGTTTTTTTTCTGCTAGCGAGTGTTCACGCGGCGTTGGTAGAGAGAGGTGGACTTGATAAAACGCCCTGCGTTACGCTGCGTTCGCTTATTCCCAGCTTGTATTACTTTATCCTAGTCGGTAAATGCAGACAATTTCCTTTCTTATCAGTGACCGCCGCGCAACGCCGTGTTAGCAGTGTGCTACTGGGCATACCAAAAAATAAAAACATTGTTATTAAAAATTGTTTAAATACTGTATGAAAATAAAGATAATTGTATAGAAAATTAATACGTATAAAAATTATGTTTTTTAATTCACAGGTACGTCTACAATATGAATGAATATACGACATGTCATGCGTTTTGACAAATTAATATTTAAATCATAATACATATAACACAAGGATAAATGTTGCGTAGAATTTCCAAATGAGAATAATAATAAGTAATCTGAAATACACTACAATTTTTAATGTTAACACGACTTTTACTAATGTTTCCAATATACAGTCATCATGTATATTTCTCGACAAAAGCGCGCGAAAATTATGCTGCAATGTACAAGGTTGAGGTATACTCCTGCAAAGCGTGCGTGTATTGATTTCTTGATACAAACTTTGAAGCGCAGAGAACACTTAATTCTGTTAATTTTGGTTAAGTTTCTTTGGTATTTTTTAACAAAATTATATCGCGAATAAGTTGATATTTCCTCCAAAATAATTTCAAATCGAACACGCCGAATCTTTATCGTTACGGTATTTTAGTAGAGTAATTATTGTAACAGTAATTGTACTGTAAACTGATTAAAGAAGACATCTGGGCGGAACTGGATTAAGTGTTTGATGTTATGAAAATGCGCAAAGCTTGTCTACTGACCTATTGTGTAGACTGCTGTCTGCGGTGTTTTGACAAAAGGAATGAACATGTGTGAATGTCACTCTGCGTATTTGGTCAATAATTACTGGTAAACATTCTTTTGAATGTCGGCGCAATTAGAAAACAACTGTGAATATTTAATGCAACTATCAACTCAATAGTTACTACCTTCTTTTAGCAATCAATGGAATAACCTACCTACAAAGAGAAAATAAATGCATTAGTGAGCAGAGAATCGACTTTGTTCCGACAATTAAAACCATTCCTTATGCATTCGTTGGGACGTGTTTACTTGAGTAAGTTATGCCTTCAGACAGGAAGCAGCTTTCCTTTGATAACGTCAAACTGTAATTTCACACAGACTCGCGAGACTTTTAATGGATCGCAACTTTTAATAGGGTCATTTGTTTACATGTTCAGTATAGTAAATCACCTGCTAACATGAAAACTTTGGATTAAATTATCAAAATAAAAACAATGTTGCCAACTGTGTTTATATTAATTGGTAAGTATTAGTTAAAAGACGACGTTGTGTTTGTCGTAAATCAACGAGTTTTCTATACAACAACAACTACTTCTACAACCACGTCGGGATCGATCTATCTTGGTTGTTTCTTTTAATTGTAAATATTATACTACATGTACATGTATGTACTTGTAATAAATGTAATTTTATTTGAAAATCAGGAAGTCAAACAAAATTAAATTGTTATCTCGTAATACGCAGTTTCCCTCGCGTTGCCAACGCCAAGGGCCGCCGCGTTGGCTTATCAGTTTTGCCTTTCGTTAACTGCCGCGTCCAAAATCATGCAAATGCTGCGTATTGCGGGATTTTCTTAATCTCCCTCCAGGTCAATCCCCGCGGAGTAGCAAGGGAAATTGGGGAAAACGCGTGGAGTGTACTGTAACTAAAACACTGCATTTTATCCCCAGGTAAATTAACATAAAATTTACTTGTAATTTCCATTGGTCACCAAGATTTTCTGTTGACCCCTTTCATGTGTACCGTTACGATAAATGAGGTAATAACAATCCTATATGTCAATAGGTTCACCTGTTCCGTTAATCAAATGTCTGTCAGTTATATAATCCCTCAATTTCCTAATCTTAACATATTGTATCAAACTTTTCAATTTCTTTACCCCACACTATATCATGTTTACTTGCTTATTGACAATCCTTCCAATATTTTAACTAGTCTTTACATGCACAAGATGAACTCTCAAATAGTTTGACCACTTTAACTTTTAACTTCTGCTTATGTATCAGATAGAAATATTGATGTAAATAATCTTTTAACATTTCCTTACATATTAGTAATTACAATAGTTACTAATCAATTACTCAAACATATTATTAAAATATTTCCTTATTATTAAATCTATCCCTACTTAACTTTCTATCATAAGAATAATCAATATGCTATAGGAATAAAAAATATGAATAAACCGTTATGTCACATCCTGTCAAAGCATAGTCTAGCATTTTTTAGTCAGTTTTATTCCAATGCAATTTTAATATTTTATGGAAAAATCCACAATATTGCCTACAAAAAGTATGCACCATGAAACTTGCATTATGCTGTAACATGTTGTACTTACATGATTTATGTATCATATTCCTTAACACTATGGATTTAAATCAACTTTATATTTATATTCATTCAACTATTTATACTGAAGTGAGAAAAAAACAATTGTAAGTTAATAGAAAATTAGTTAGCTTTAGAAAGTTTGCATTCACTGTTATAACTCTAATATTTTATCATGATCTTTTATCAACTGTATAAACAATGTACTCCAACCCGGTATTTTTGCAGGTCGGCTATTCTCAATATATTTCCTATATGCGCGCTGGATTTTTTTTTACACAAACAAACCTGCTCAACAGTCTTGTTAAATCAGCAGGAAAACAGTTCTCTCTACAAATTCATTTTTTTATTTGTATTTAAATCTGGAAAAAATATGGAAAACCTAATTACCTTATGTGTAGCCCAGATCAACTAAACTTCTTAAAATGATATTTCTCATTGAAGTTCTTCACTTTTCCGTCTATGTCTGCTTGGCTTGCTGTTGCTTGATTCAGACATTCTTAATGCTGTTATAATTGGGGTTCCACACCACTTATTCATTTTGATTATTTCTGTTATAAGACTAACAATATTTGAATTTTCAGAGTTTAATTGATTACTTAAGAAAAAAAGGCCATATCTTAATTTATTTATTTTCAAAAGTTGGAATTCTGTGTCTGTTTTGCCTCAAATGACGATCATTTTTCCTTTTATTGCCAGCTAATAACAAAACTTGGTAGCCAATTGTTATTATCGACACCTTGTAAGATATCAAGATATATGACTACGGTCACATCAGATAGAGAAAACAAGAGGGTCTGAAAGGTCCAAAGTCGCTCACCTGAGATAACAAGATATTATTGGGACAAATCTTCTGACCAAGTTTCACGAAGATTGGAAAATAAATGTGGCCTCTAGAGTGTTTACAAGGTTTTACTATAGCCATATAAGGAAAAATGCCCCACCCCCTGGCAGCCATGTTTTTCAACAAACCGGCATCATTTTTTAAAACGTCCAAGATATTATCGGGATGAATCTTCTGACCAAGTTTCATGAAAATCGGACAGTAAATGTGGCCTCTAGAGTGTTAACAAGATTTTACTATAGCCATATAAGGAAAAATGCCCCGCCCCTTGGAAGCCATTTTTTTTCAAGCAAACTTAATTATTTTCAAGCTCATCCAAGATATCATTGAGACCAATCTTCTGACTAAATTTCATGAAGATTGGACAATAAATGTGGCCTCTAGAGTGTTAACAAGGTTGTACTATAGCCATACACTGTATATAGCCATATAAGGAAAAATGCCCCGCCCATGGTGTCCATGTTTTTAAAGCAACCAAAACCATTTTCGAACTCATCCAAGATATCATTGGGATGAATCTTCTGACCAAGTTTCATGATGATCGAAAAATAAATGTGACCTCTAGAAGAGTGTTAACAAGGTTTTACTATAGCCATATAAGGAAAATAGCCCTCCCCCATGGTGGCCATGTTTTTCAACCAACCGGCATCATTTTTGAACTCCTCCAAGATATTATTGGGATGAATCTTCTGACCAAGTTCCATGAAGATTGGACTATAGCTATATATACATGTAGCCATATAAGGAAAACTGCCCCGCTCCTTGGCAGCCATGTTTTTCAAGCAAAGATTACCATTTTTGAACTCATCCAAGATATCAGTGGGACAAATCTTCTGAACAAGTTTCATGAAGATTGGAAAATAAATGTGGCCTCTAGAGTGTTAACAAGGTTTTACTATAGCCATAAAAGGAAAAATGCCCCGCCCCCTGGCAGCCATGTTTTTCAACCAACCGGCATCATTTTAGAACTCATCCAAGATATTCTTGGGATGAATCTTCTGGCCAAGTTTCATGAAGATCAGACAAATAATGTGGCCTCTAGAGTGTTAACAAGATTTTACTATAGCCATATATAGCCATATAGGAAAAATGCCCCACCCCTTGGCAGCCATGTTTTTCAAGCAAACGTAGCCATTTTCAAACTCATCCAAGATATCATTGAAATCAATCTTCTGACCAAATTTCATGAAGATTGGACAATAAATGTGGCCTCTAGAGAGTTAACAAGGCAAATGTTGACGCCGCACAACGCACAATGGACAAAAAGCGATCACAAAAGCTCACCATGAGCACGTTGTGCTCAGGTGAGCTAAAAACGCAGATTGATTTGAGCATTTACTTTTCGTACCTTGAAACCATCTGAATTGCTACCGTGATAAAGAGTTGAAACAAGAGCACCGCCTTGCGGGTGCAGACCGCTCATCTATTTTCTTTTTAAAGGTGAAGGGACTCTCATTTTCAATCACAAAGGAGGGAGGAGTGGAGTGAAGAGGGGTGTATAGTGTGGGGTTGTGGACATTTATTACATTATCTTCATTAAATAAAAATTGGGGGGGGGGGGTGGGGTGGGGGGGGGTGGGGTGGGGGTATAGTGTGAGGGTGTGGTGGTCATTTGTGAGATGATCTTAAAAAAAAAATAAAAAAAAAATAACAAAAATTAGGGGGGGGGAGGGGGGGGGAGGGGGGGGAGGGCACGGGGGATGGTTTGGGTGAAGTCTATTGTGGTATGTCAGGTAAGAGTAGTTTCATCAAAGTATCAATCAAATCTAATCATAAATAAAGAAGTTATGGAAATTTTAGCAAAATTTAATAATTTGACCTTGAGAGTCAAGGTCATTCAAAGGTCAAAGTAAAATTCAAGTTGCCAGGTACAGTAACCTCATGATAGCATGTAAGTATTTGAAGTTTGAAAGCAATAGCCTTGATACTTCGAGTGGATCGAAACACAAAATTTAACCATATATTAAAAGTTACTAAGTCAAAAAAGGGCCATAATTCCGTAACAATGACAACCAGAGTTATGCAACTTGTCCTTTTACTGTACCCTTATGGTAGTTTGTGAGTGTTCCAAGTATGAAAGCAATATCTATGATACTTTAGGGGTAAAGTGGACCAAAACATAAATCTTAACCAAATTTTCATTTTTCTAAGTATAAAGGGCCCATAATTCCGTCCAAATGCCAGTCAGAGTTACATAACTTTGCCTGCACCGTCCCCTTATGATAGTTCATAAATCTTGCAAGTATGAAAGCAATAGCTTTGATACTGTAGGAATAAAGTGGACCTAAACACAAAACTTAATCAAATTTTCAATTTTCTAAGTATAAAAAGGGCACATAATTCTGTCAAAATGCCAGTCAGAGTTACATTACTTTGCCTGCACAGTCCCCTTATGATAGTTAGTAAGTGTTGCAAGTATGAAAGCAATAGCTTTGATGCTTAAGGAATAAAATGGACTTAAACACAAAACTTAACCAAAATTGTCAATTTTCTAAGTATAAAAAGGGCACATAATTCTGTCAAAATGCATGCCAGAGTTATCTAACTTTGCCTGCACAGTCCCCTCATGATAGTAAGTAAGTGTACCAAGTTTGAATGCAATAGCATTGATACTTACTGAGAAAAGTGGAACTAAACGCAAAACTTAACCAAAATTTTCAATTTTTTAAGTATAAAAAGGGCACATAATTCTGTCAAAATGCACGCCAGAGTTATCTAACTTTGCCTGCCCAGTCCCCTCATGATAGTAAGTAAGTGTACCAAGTTTGAATGCAATAGCATTGATACTTTCTGAGAAAAGTGGACCTAAACGCAAAACTTAACCGGACGCCGACGCCAACGCCAATGTGATGACAATAGCTTATAATTTTTTTTCAAAAAATAGATGAGCTAAAAACGCTAGGTGTGATAACTATGGAGAGGTATTCATGTCAAAATGTTAATGCCCATTATTACAAACTTGTTATGCTTGTTTATTATCTTTTATGAACAATGTTATTTAAACATTGTTGATATGTGTGTAAATGTACTTTTCTTTCTGTAAATTCCATTTCGCTTTTCAAGTGTTTTGTTATGATATTGTCTGCTTTAGATCAGCAATTTGCAATATTGCAGCCGCTAATCACCTTATGCTTAAAGGGGCCTTTTCACAGATTTTGGCATATTTTGAAGTTTGTCGTTAAATGCTTTATATTGATAAAATATAAACATTGGATATTAAAGTAAAAAATCAAGAATAAAATTAAAAAAAGGAAAAAAAGGAGCCGGTACCAGGACTCGAACCAGTGACCCCCGGAGTCCTGGAGTTAGTCTGAAGTAAAAACGCATTAGCCCTCTCGGCTATTCTGCCGGGTATACATAGTGTAAGTATTTTATACCTTATATAAGCAATCTTTGTAGTTTCGCAAATTTAAACGACAACAACAGAACTCTCCAAATTATTCAATCGTTTCGCGTTGCAATTTTAAGGTTTTCAAATCGTCAAAAGATACATATAATGGCTATATTGGACTATGGTAAATGTTCAGTAATACTGTTTCCTAACAAATATCATAACTAAAACCTAAATTTGCGAATCTGAAACAACTTTTTTCAATTTTGTCAATTTACCAATCCTTGAAAAGATCCCTTTAGCTGTAAACCGCAATACCATAAACCGCAATATGCTAATCTGAATTCTATAACGAAACTAAACCTGATGTCAGCTCTACTTAATGACATAATCAAACGATAAATTTGCATTCAGCAACCTTTTTTATGTTTCACACAGTTTCTTAAAAAAAGGTTGCAGTTGTCAATATTCATATATATTATAGATAAATGCTTAAAGTAACATAACTACTCAAAATCAACGAAAATTTCGTACAATATTTCGTAAAATAAAACTAAACAATTAAAAATCATTGTTCCTTATGGCAATTGCCGAAATTTCAACGCCAGATGTGGTCTGGTAAAATAGGTGTTTGTAGATACAAAATGCTTGTTTTTATTATTGTTTGTGTATTGGTACCATTTTAGTGTTCGTGTGTCAAATGAATAGATATATTCGCGGGAAATTAAAATGGTATTAATTGTGTCACAAATAAATAAAAACGAGCAGTGTTTTTTTTCACTTATAGGGGAATGGTGGCGGGGCCCGTCCAAAGGGGAAAAAATGCGTCGTTTTTTAGGAAAAGGGGAAAATTAAAATTTCACTCTTTTATATGTAATATTTATTATATGAATACACATGTTTGTATGAATATAATATTCACAGCAGAATGTTTGTCCTTTTTCTAAAATATATATCAATGATTTTTTCAACATTAGTTTCAGACAGTTCAGCCTTCATGCATAGTCTCAGTTTTCTTAGCCATTTTGAGTTGAATTGAGTTTTTTTTAAATCGATTAAATGGCAAATTTGAGCATTTTTTATCAATAAAATGAACCAAATTGGAATGTTTTTATCAACAAATATTGACACAATATAGATGCATCAGGCCTTTTCCTGGCCATTTTGGGAGAAAAATGCAATTCATGTGAAAAGTCCACTGATTTGGAAAAAACTAATCTAATTTAATATAACACTTTATAATAATTAAATATCATATAAATTTTAGTTATATCCTTTGTTAGTTATTTATGAAATAAATTTGAGATATATTTGTCATGATAATGAAACAGTTCTTTCAAAAAAAAAAATATATTTTTTTTTTTTTACTTCTGGAGGGGATTTTTTTTACAAAATGGGGGAAAAATATATACTCTTTTTTGAGGGGAATGGGGCCGAATATCAGCCACGAAATTGCCATAAAAAAACACTGAACGAGCATTTTGTATCAACAAAAATCAATGTAATCATACCGCACCCAGCGTTGAAATTGTGGCTCTAACTATAAGGAACACTGATTTTAACTTAATTTTACGAAATTCTTTACGAAATTTTCATTGATTTTGAGCGTTATAAGTTTATAGAGACTTAAAGAAAAATGTAATTATTGCAATTCGAATACATGGATTCAAATATTGAGTGATGTGTGCAAAACATGAAAATTCCAAGAATTATTTCAGTAAAATGCACAGGCGCTAACACAAGATTCTGAAAAAGAAATAAATTTCTTCGTTCTGCAATTCACTTCAACCAAAAATAGTTCTAAAAAGTCATGCTTCGTTCATTTAATGTATTTTTTTATGGTTATTTTCCTTTTATTTTAATTAATAAGCAAAATAATATATTTGTTTATGTTTACAAATAAGTATGACATCACTTTGATTGTCCGAGCACTGCTTATGAATAAAGTCGACGTCATTTGATTTCCATTGTTGTGGTGACGTCATGTTTTCACGAAAAAGTGGAGCAAGTTAGGACAGGTCAATATAATTCTGATTTATGACCTTTAAATGGCGGATAACTTATTATTAAAATCGTGTAAGAATCGAAATAATCAATGTGTTAGCGTTGGTTTTTGCGGTAATTACCAACAATTTGTCATTCCGATGATTGTTATCAAACCACTCAGGCTACACCCTCGTTGTTCAATTACTATGCATCTGAACTCCAAACCATATTTTATAACTTAGACCATCAGTTTTTGATTTCTTATGTAACAGGGTATTCACTTACTTATCCTTTAATAATACTAGATCAATCAAGACTGTGAGAGAGAATCAGTGTGGGTGCTAATTGATGAGTGAATGAAGTTACAAACACTGCATGTTTTTACGTGAGATGTTTTTAGCTATAGAGTTTCACTGGTTTTATACACTAGTATATTGTCAATCGTTCATAAAGTCTCGTAAGAGATAGATGTGATTTCAAATTGGCATTTTCCATTTGCCAGTACCTATTTATTCTAAGACTTAGTCTTCTGGTCGCTGGTGAGTGTACTTTTCAGGGATGTCAATTGTCCCAATTTTGAAATCCAGAAAATTAAGCCAAGAGTCTGAGGCCGTAAAATAAAGGAAAAAGAGGGCAGAGCCCCCCCCGAGCCCTAGCTTATTGTTCTTCTTTTATAGTCTTTCTAGGGGCAATTTCTGGTGAGTACAATGTGAAATATTATCAACCAGACAATCTGTACCACCGCGTATGTATTCACCTTTCTATAAAAATATTATAAAGAACGTTGAAAATAAATTATAACTGACAAACCATACCGTATCAGAAAACGACTGTACGAAAACATGTCAAGATACGTCTTTTGCACAGAACATAAAATATGCATATCGTTTGACTGCAGAAAATGAAAACCAGTAACCAGTAACCTAGCAAATACGCAATCAATACATAATTTGGTTGACATATTGTTTTACAATATTATATTGCAGTGCTTTACTTTGCAAATAATTAAAAATTTTAAGATGGCGGACATTTGCAACATTCGTAGAATTGTACGGTTTTAGGAAAGTAGCGAAGAGGTTTCTTCAGTTACTGCTCGTGTCAGTGCCTGCCACTTACCAATCAGAAATAAATAAATAAAAGACCGGGCAAAATAGGTACCTAGCACAAATGTCCGGAATGCAGACGAGGCTATAACAATATTCGTTCCCTACACCCCATCCCTTAAACAAACTCATCGGATTAACAGTCATCTCAAAATCGACCCTGGATGGCTCAAATCCGGATTTCCTGAATAATCCGGAAAATTGACACCCCTGACTTTTATTGTACATATCTGAATAGAACATTGCATTGTATTGGTTTTTGTAATACAAATGTATTTGCCTGATTAATGTGTACTTCAATGCAATATGTAATTTAATATTGTAATTTGAATTTGTTATCAATAATTTGTTTTTTGTTAATTTCAGGCCATCATTTTCATCATTATCGACATTTATATAGCAAGAGATTACCAAGCAATATGGTCCCCTACTGGTGAAACTCCACCATTTTTGTCAGTATTTTTTTTATTTGTTGCCATACCTACCACACTTTTGTAACAAAATGAAATGACATGCATAATCTCCATATTGCCATGTTTCAAGTTTCAATAGAAAATATGAAGAACTTTTAAAGTTATCGCAGGATCCAGAAAAGTGTGACAGAGTCTGAGACAGACAGACAGGAGTGCAAACCATAAGTCCTCTCCGGTTTCACCAGTAGGGGACAATAAATAATATCTACAACCAACCCACTTGTGTTATAAATACACAACCCGGCTACACTTATATGACACTGACAGTACATACAGCGCAGTCCACACGTTTTCAATTTGTTTTCAATTCATAGAAAACTATAAATCTTAACATAAATAAAAGTATTTTGCAAAAAAAACGTTTAACCTATCCGTTGCTCACTAAAAACCGCTATACACCAATCGACTGTATATGACAGTACAATGCTGAGAGTGAGAGGTTTAGTGTTTACATTGATGATTGAACTTTTTTCCCATTTCAAGATTTATTTACATATTGCATACGGTTTCTACTACCTTACTACTACCTATGTTGGTAAGTTACATTACCGCAATAGTTAACCATTACAAACAAAGCAAGATAAATACCTCTCTCATTCATGAAAAAGCGGACTCCATAAAGAAACCACACGACGTGTCTTGACAATCGTGACTTTATTCACTGTGTAAGGATGAGGACAAAACTAACACAAATGAAATTATTTTGAATATTTTTAGTTTCGAAGTTTGTCGTTTTCAACAGCAATTATTGGTGTTAACAGTCTGCTATTGATATTTCAACAATCATATCAATGTTTGAACAGAAAAGTTCTTATTTTCTTTATATATATTTTACCTAGTACTTATTCTTAGTTTCGTATTTTGCTGATAGGTTAGGTTTCATTATGCATAGGTTAAAAAGTACTATTGTTTAGTATCTAGAAAAACTGCAAATAATAGAAGTTAAGCTCAAAGATTATATTCACTATATTTTAGCATATCTGTGCTCAGCATGTACATTAACTATTGAGCATTGCTTTCATACTCTTAACTATGCATTGTGTAATGTGTCTCAATCAAATCCCATGTCTATTTACAGCAGTGAAATGAAAGGGGCCTTTTCACAGATTTTGGCAGATATTGAAGTTTTTCATTACCGATAAATGCTTTATATTGATAATTGTCAGATACAGCCGTGAAGCTGCTACTATCTCCTTCATCAGGTGGGGCCATATTCATGGGACGTTTCGGCACTGTCCCACGACGTCCTCCTATGGTGTGCCGACCGAAAGTGATCAATTTCCGGCCAGGAGATATTAAGCCTCTGCTACACTTCCTCATCTGCCAGGTCTTGGTGGCCAGTCGCTAGTCAACTGCCCTGTGTCCCCCTAACCACTTCTCCTCTCTTTTCCGCCATAGCCAAAAGGAAGCAGACTCCGTTTCACGTGCAACATCCGATATTTCCAGACCTGTCCTGTAACCCCCAGTCTGCTGAAAGTGCGCCGCAGTGATTGTGCTGGGAAATTTGCAGCCCACCTCCACCGGAAAACACCATGCTTTCCAGCCTTTCTCTCTGCAGGTATCTGTGAGAGCCTGGTACTTTGTGCGCTTCCGCTCGAAGCTCCCCTTGATCCGCTCCACCTGTGGTACTGTGAGCTCCACCATCACAACCTGTTTTCATGCAGCCGACCACAGTACTATGTCGGGTCTCTGGTTCGTCACAGTAATCTCCTGCGGAAACTTGAGCTGTTTCTTTAAGTCTGCTTCCATTCTCCAATCGGTTGCCGTTCCTAAAATCCCACATGCGCGCTTGGCCTTTGCCCCTTCTTCTCCAAATCTTCCTGCACTTGGGTGCGTCGGTCTTTTGCACTGGCTTTGCTCCACTGCTAACGGGTGACGCACCCAAAACCTAGTCGCCCCTGTGCGACATTACCAACAATGTCACTGTGCAGAAGACGAGCTTCAGCCTCTTCCACTGCCTTGTCAGACAGCCCTCCACTTTCTCCCGGTGTTGACCTGCATTCCAGCTTCTCTGACCTTCTCAGCACTACTGTCTCGTAGCATGATGACTTTCCGAGCCTTTGTGACCTTGTACTCCTCCGTCAGTGATTTGAGAGGTATCTGCAGCTTGCTGCCTGTGCAGTACAAACCGTGGCTGTTGAAACTCTTTGGCACCCCCATCCATCTCCCGAGGAATGAATTTATTGTCCTCTCCATTGCTTCCACTGTTGATAACGGTACACTGTACACCAGCAGCAGCCACAATAGGCGTGGTAGGATGCCGTGTTGGTAAATCCAGGCCTTGAATTTTCCTGGCATACAACACTTGTCCACATCTTTCAACCAACTCTCCATATGCACTACCGTGTCTTTGATACTCTGTTGATCATTGAGCGAGTCTCGAAACCACTTCCCGAGGCACTTCACTGGTTGCTCCTTAACAGTCGGGATGAGCTGATCTTCGATTCTAGATCTTGCACTCTCTTGAATCTGTCCTTTCCTCAAAACCATGCTCCTTGATTTCTGGGGTTTGAACTTCATTCTGGCCCACTCCATTAGTTCGCCGATGTCTTTCACCATCCACCTTCCCTTGACGTAAGACTTTGCTGTAATGGTCATATCATCCATAAATGCCCTTGTTGGTGGTTGAATACACCCAAAAGTCATTTTGGGTCCTCTGAATGGCTTCTCTGCTGACTTTACTATCAGATTCATGGCCGGGGTAAACAGCACCACTGAAATTGTGCACCCAGTAACGATGCCTACTTCAAGTCTCTGCCAGTCAGTGATTATTTCCCTCGTTGAAAATCTCATGATGAAGCTGTCGAAATAGTGCTGCAACATCTGCCTAAATCGAATGGGTACATGATACAACTGTAGAGTCTTTAGTATCATCTGATGTGGAACAGAACCATATGCATTTGCTAGGTCAAGCCAGATCACCGCGAGGTCTCCTTTGTTCTCGCGTGCTTCCTTGATGATTTGGGTGATGACACCAGTATGCTCGACGCACCTCGATACACCGGGTACTCCTCCTTTCTGCTCAGCTGTATCGATGTATTTGTTCTGAAGCAAATAAGAGGTCATTCTTCTTTGAAGGACAGCGAGGAGTATCTAATCCCTTCCATGTTCAGCAAAGAGATGGTCCTGAATTGACAAAGGGTTGATGAATCCGCTTTTTTAGGAATAAAACAGCCCTCTGCCTTTAACAATTCTCTGCTAAGCTCTCCTTTTCTCTAAACAACCTTTATTAATTTCCACAACCGTAGCAAGATCTTTGGGCAGTTCTTGTACACTTTGTACGGTACTCCATTTGGCCTGGTGCTGAAGACGCTCTGGCCTTCCTAACAATGTCCTTGACTTCTTGCAACCTAGGTTCTGCACAATCAAAGTCGTGTTCAGGCTCAGCTGGTGTGAGCAACTTGTCGCACTCGCCCAGTTCCTTGTGACGGTCACTGTCACTGTACATATCTTTGATGTACTTGTTTGCCTCCTCTTTTGTTCATTGAAGTTCGCCTGTCTTCTTTTCTCCAAGCAAACGCTTCACAAACTGAAAGGGATTGCTAGTGAAATGAAATCTCTTTCGCCTTCTTTTGTGTCTCTTCTTGGGCAGATTCTCTGCTCTCCGTCAACTCTGGATCTCCTTCTGTACACCGTCTCTCAGTTCAGCCAGATCTTGTTTCTCCTCCTCCTCTGCTTGCTTGTATCTGCTTTTCAAGCATCTGAGCTCTCCCCTTAGGTTGGAAATCTTCTGCAGCCTTCTATTCCTGTCAACCTTTGGTTGTCCGAATTTCTCTCTCTTAAGCTGTTGCAAATCTCTCTTTTCCAAATGTGTAGATCAGCTCGGACATGACATGCAGCTTGCCTTCTACTTTGCCTTTCAAAACGTTCTCCATCACCAGTTCCAGCTCCTCTTCAAACGCCTTCCACTTCGCTCTCTCTGTACTTGCGGACCACATCACTTTCTTCTGCCGCTCTGTAGATTCTACAGAAGCTCGTTCTTTGGTCCTCTCTGTTATCAATGGTTACCTCACCTTCTTCTGATGCGTGGAGGCTCTTGACACTGTGGTGTTCATCCTGATTCAGCTCCTCCTCCGTCTCACCAAGTTGCCTTGCGCGTTGCAACAGATTTAGGATTGGTGTGCATCCCATATTTGTGCGATGAATCTTCAGTCCCACCTCATTCTTACACACCTTTCCACAACTACATGTTGATAAATGTAAACATTGAATTTAAAAAGCTCCAGTAGGCTAATCAGGTACATCACTTTCGGCCTGACCTGGATTTCCGATGACAAGAAGCATCCTTTAAACAAAAAATTCCATAAAAGCAGGTATTGTCTTCCCTAACAAGCATGTGCCGACTGCACTGGCTAATCTGGAAAGACATACATCAGGTGTCTGATTTAAGAAATCCAAATGAAGGAAATGCCCTACCCCCTTTCAGTGTTTAAGTTCTCTTCATTTGTATATACATTTGTACATCCAGCAAAGTTCAGAACTATTAGTAAAATAATTTGATATTCAAAGGGAGGTAATCTGCTGAAAGCAGGAACAATCACACCCCTGATACATTAACCATTTCCCACTCAGAAGCAAAGTGAAAATGGCTATGTGCAAACATCATAAAACAAGAACAGTCTGCGAGCATCTCGCAGTCTGTTCATGTTTTCTTCTGTTTGCTGTTAATTAGTATCTTAAGTTGAAAATGACACCTTTAAAACAAATTTTTATAGTAAAATTCATTTTAATTAGTAATAACTTACCTGCTATCATATTGCTTCCTTACTCCGAAGGATCGTAATTTATCCGGAAACTTTCTGTCCAAAGAATCCCACACTTTTCATGAACCCGTCAGGTATGGTCACAACGGTCACATAGTGCCGTGTAGCCGTATAACCAAAATGGGATATTACCCAGAAATCACTCTTATTCCAATAAACAATATGAAAATATTAGACGAAGAGCGGAGTGGGAGGTGGGACTTACCGATAGCAGGTAAGTAATTACTAATTAAAATGAATTTTACTATAAAAATTTGTTTGAATAGCTTAATTACGTTACCTGCTATCATATTGCTGACTTTGCAGCTGCGGCGGGAAGGTTCGCGAAAATCTCCCCATCACAGCGGAACCCATATCTGGGGTTCTCAGCTAATTTTTCGTTATTACGGTATTAACTTAATTCACGGATAAGCGTAATATACCTATGCCGTAGAAGATACTACCGTTTGTGCAACCACAAGGGGGCCCAACAAATACAAGTTGTCCTGTTGGCACTCCAGAGAACGAAGATAAAAAGATGAAAAAGTGGTCTGATTCCTCCAGAAAGCAGCTTGAAGCAAGTCAGAGAGTGGGGTATGATTAATATACGCCCACGAAGCCGACATTGCGGTCTAATCTTAAAAAGGGATGAATCCCTTGAAGAAAGAGAAGAGTAAGCCCTTTTTATAGTCGAGGCTACCCAATTTCAAAGACCTGACAGGGCAGAGGAGTCTATCTTCATCTTCATTTCCACAAGTTCTAGAAAGACTTGGGACCTTGAAGAGTTTAGAAGCCATTGAGGGGAGTTGATTTTTAGCAAGGAAAACTGGCTGACACAACGGGTTCATAGGGAGCTTTAATAAGCGATCCAAGAACACAAGCCAAATCCCATTTGGGAGTAAGAGAACAAGACACAGGACGTTAAAGTTCCATGGCTCGGATCAGTTCTGAAATGGCTGGGTCAGCACAGACTTGTGATGACTTACGAAAAGCCAAGGTATGCGAAAGCACAGATCTGTATCCTTTGATGGATCTAAGAAAAAGTTTCTTATCATCAAAGAGATAGATTCGAAAATCCGCTATGTGTCTAGCAGAGGGATTGAGGGGATCAATTTTCCCTCGAACGCACCAATTAGAGAAGAGTTTCCAGCGAGCATCATAGACTGCTCTGGTGGACTTTCTCCTTGCAGAGGCAACGAGCGTTGAAGCCCTGAAAGAAAAGCGTTTCTTCTGCAGGGATTGCCTGATAACGGCCAGACGTGTAAGTGGAACATGTCTGGATCCACGTGAAGTCTGCATCTCTGAGATAGGAGATCTGACCTGTGCGGGAGTTCCCTGGAAAATTCGCACAGGAGACCGAGAAGGTCGTTGAACCAGGATCTCCTGGGCCACCAAGGGGCTATCAGAAGGATCCGGCAAGAGCTCACACTGATTTTCCCTAAGATTTGGGGAATTAGAATGGGTGGGGGACAAGCGTAAGCGTCCAGTTGATCACAATCGAACGAAAGTGCGTCTACCGCCCACGCTGCTGGTTCGTACACTGGACTCACATACAGAGGAAGTCTGTGGTTGTCTCTGGTCGCAAACAGGTCGACCAGTGGATAACCGAATTTGAGGAAAATCTGGTTGGCCACTTCCTGATGAAGTGTCCACTCCGATGGAAGTAACTGGTGTTTGCGAGACAAACCGTCCGCCAGGGCGTTGAGACGACCTGGTATGTGTTTGGACAAGAGAGAGACGTTGAGGCTCTTGCAAAGAACAAGTAAGTTCATTGTTTCTAGATACAGGGAGTAAGTGTGTACCGCCCTGTTTCTGGATGTAAGCCACGACTGATGTGTTGTCTGTCGATACCATCACACAGGAGTCCCGAAGATGTGATTGGAATTGAGAAACAGCTAGAAAGACTGCTTGCATTTCGAGATTGTTTATGTGCAGGTGAGACTCCTGAGGGGACCGCAATCCTGATAATGTCAGGCTGCGGGGTTCCACGTGAGCGCCCCAACCTTCCATGCTCGCATCCGTTATGAGATGTAAAGAAGGTTGCGTGGGAAGAAGCGGTACTCCTGCCAACAGGGTCTCCTCATCTAGCCACCATTGAAGGTGGGGAACTAAGGACGGAAAAATGGGAATCTGTGTTAGCAGATTGTCTGGAGACCATTTCCATCGAGCTGAGAGATAGTGCTGAAGAGGACGTAGGAAGAGACGTCCCAACTGCACGAAGTCTGCTACAGAGCTCAAAATACCGTTGAGTGAGAGGAAATCTTGAGCTGTGATATGAGATTGGGACAGCACCCATCTGACCTTCAAAAGGAGGTCTGATACACGTTGCGGTGAGACCCTGACCCGATTGATGTGGGTCAGAAAATTCATTCCAACGAATATGAAATCCTGAGAGGGAATGAGGTCTGACTTGGTTGCATTGAGGAGTCCTAAAGAGAGGAGCTCCTTCCAAGAGAACTCTAGGTGTAGCAGAAGCAGTCGACGATTGAGCTGGTGTAAGAGCCAATCTTCAAAATACTGAAGCAGTTGAACCCCGTGTAATCGGAGGTGTGCGCCCACTGCGGCCATGAGTTTGGTGAAAACTCGTGGAGCTGTGGCCAATCCAAAGGGCATCGCCCGAAACTGGTAGACCTGGCCTCGAAAGGAGAAACGTAGGTACTTCCGGTAGTTGGGATGGATAGGAACATGGAAGAATGCATCTTCCAGGTCCAAGGAAACCCCCCAGTGCATGGGTTTGATGGAGCGCCGAATGAAGGCAGGAGTCTCCATCTTGAAAGTAGGTTTGACTAGAAACGTGTTGAACACTTTTAAGTCTATGACTGGTCTCCAGGAGCCGCTTTTCTTTTGAACAAGGAAAAGGCGACTGTAAAATCCTGGAGAACAAGGGTCGTGAACCCTTTCTACCGCCTATTTTTCCAGGAGTCCGAGAATGGAGTCTGGAAGTTGTGGATGCGGAGATACCAGATCTATTGGGACGCGAGAGAGTGGGGGGCCTTTTTTCGAATTGAAAAGTGAGGCCTTGTGTGACAAGGGAATGAACCCATGCGTCCGAAGTTATTTGGAGCCATCGATTTGCTAAGTGCATAAGTCTGGCCCCGACTGGTACCTCCGGCATCGGAGGTTGTGGCGGTAGAAAGGGGTATGACCTAGGGCTGACCTTTCGGAGATCCACCCTTGCCGGAAGAAGGATTAAATGACTTCTTGTCCGCATTGGGTTTGCCCTTACTCCAATTTTGGTTTACAGACGGCTTCCGATAGGAAGATGTTCTGTTCTGAAATAAGGCCTATTTGTGGGCTGACGTGGAGCAGACGGACGCTTAGTAGGGAATCTGTCCCTTTTAGCATTCTTGGCCGGTGGGGCTCCTGGGGGCTTAGAAGCAGGGCGCTTAAAAACCACAGGGCGCTGGCCAGAGTTGCTCCTAGCTAAGGAGGCATGTATCTGATCTTCACGATCAGCAGTAAGTGCCGACTGTATCCTCCCTCCGAAAAGAGAATCTGCTGTTAGTGGAGCAGTTCGAAGGGAGTTGACGCCTGTTTCCAAAAGAAAATTATTGGGCAAGGAAGAGAGGATAAGGTCTCTCCGTAGCCTTAACATCTCAGATATAGACGACGCAGCATTGTGTGATAAACACTGCGTAGTACGTGAAAGGTGTATCAACAAGGCACGGAGCTCCTCTAGGATTGAATCAGAGAGCTCCCAAACCAAGTCTAAGGCTGTGGCTGCCATGAGATCTAGCTGGTTAGCCAGACCTATGGAAGGGCGTTCTCTCAGCTCCCAATTTTCCAACAGGGAAAGAGGGACTGCTGTATGGGTAGATGATGAAGGCATTGTAAGGGACAGCTTACTAATGTCAGCATCAGGAACCGGAAGTTTGGAAAGGTCCAAACCGGTAGAAGGGTCGGGTACCGGGGCCTTATAACTTTTCCCGCCGTCCATCTGTTTAGGCTCCGTCAGCTCCTTAGGGGCTTTCCATGGAGATGGCGAAGGCTTATTGGCTGGCTCAAGTGACTGGAATACAGCCATTGTGGAAGAGCCAATAGGAAGGCGGAGATCCACTCGAGAAGTCGCCTTACTTATCCTGCCGGGCTCCCGTCTGCGGGCTACCTGTTCTGTAACGGTAACCGCAGATCCTGTGAGAGACAAGGAAGGGCGGGGGCAGAAGTCCTCATCTAAGGTATTGAACATAAGTTCGTAAACCTGATTGATGGAGGCCAAATAATAAAGTTCAGCCTCATTAGACTCCGAACCCGCCTCAATCGAACCGTCTGCGGGAGCATCGGATTGATTGAAACCGGTGGAGACAGAAGTAGGAATACTAGATTCATCCGCTTCTATCATGAGAGGATCGTTTTCCGGCACCATCAAAGATATAGCTGGTGAGTTAGGTCTATCAGAGATCAAGTCAGCAGACTCACTTTGAATACCAGCGGTCGCTGGTAAAGGATCAGTCGAAAAAGGGACAAAGATTCCCGGCGACTGTTGGATCTACAAAGTATTGGGATTTGATGGTGTAGCGGCAGCCCGGGGTATACTTCTATGCAATGTGGAAGAGACCCGTGGGGCTGAAAACGCAGCCGAAGTGGTTAGATTAACCCCTGTACCTTGAGCCTGATATGTATGCAAACTAGTGTTTGAATACAAATTATGCTCAGTGGTTGTAGGAACGGCTGAAGTGTGTGTTGAGGCCAAAATAGAGGCCGACACACGTGGAAGGGTGTCACTAGATTCCTCAGAGAAGGATCGCCTAGGGGAGCACCTAATAGAGGAAGGTCTATGTCCCTTATCCCTGCGATGCAGAGACACTGTTCGGCGCACTAGGAATGATGTTTCCTGATCGAACGTCTCCCAGAGCACTGGCGTGGTAGCTCTTTACGAGGCAATCTACGCCGAGAAACACTCGGTGAGCATCAACGACGTCCACTTCGATAATGATGAGGGCTAGTTGAAGTAGACGATGAGTCATACGACGACGAGCCCCGAGGTGGAGGAGTAGCCGGAAACATCAGACACTACGCGTTTACATCTGTGACTCACAGTAGAAACGCTGCTGCGTCTACCTTTGTGGAGTACTGACAAGGTAGTGTCAACATCTACGGTGACCGGAACGGTTTGTGGCACAAACCAGTACCCAGTGACCGGATCGGTCATTACATGACCAGTGACCGGACCGGTCAATGACCGGTGACCGGACCGGTCATAGCATGACCGGTGACCAGACCGGTCAATGACCGGTGACCGGACCGGTCATAGCATGACCGGTGACCGGACCGGTTACGACACCAGTCATAGCATGACCGGACCGGTCAATGTTGACCGGTGACCGGTGAAGTCTCCGGACCGGTCAATTGGTCGTTCCCGATGAACGGACCGGGCAAATTTTGTCCGGTGTCGTCACCGGGCAAGGACTGATGCATGGCATCTCCTGATGGCATGTGGTCAAGATCGTGTGGGGAAAAGTCACGACAAACGGGACTTTCCCTACTTTGACCTGAACTATGCATGTTGCGTCTACAACTCTTGAAAGGTCCACGCTTGATGGTCCAGGTATCTACAGACCAATGCTCACAGAAAGGGCAGCAGTTGTCATGGGTACATCCGGCACACGACAGGCAGCTATCATGGTTGTCCCATGCTGCTCTTATGTGGCAACATGAACCACGTGTTTGAGGCATATTTTGCCTTGAACAAACAAACAAAAACACAAAACAATACAGAAATAGTCGGATATATTATACGGAGAATATTTGAACACAATTCAAAAACTTCTCTATTCTGTAAAACAGAAGAACCCAGCGAAACAGAAGCAACAATTAAGTAAATAACAAAAATGTCGGCCTTTGTATAACGCATCCTGAATAAGAGTGATTTCTGGGTAATATCCCGTTTTGGTTATACGGCTACACAGCACTATGTGACCGTTCTGACCATACCTAACGGGTTCATGAAAAGTGTGGGATTCTTCGGACAGAAAGTTTGCAGATAAATTACGATCCTTCGGAGTAAGTAGCAATATGATAGCAGGTAACGTAATTAAGCTATTAAAACTTAACTCTAGTAAGGAAGGTATATAATCAAATGTAACTTTCTAAGGGACTACATATGCCTAAAAATAGGTATCTCAGTGGTAAAGGGTTTTCACAGAGCGTATCTTATATAACTTTGCTTAATACTGGCTGTAGACTAAAAGCAGTCTCATGATGGGTACTTTTGTTATAGTTTCCCCATTCTGGTTGTGAAACCAATAAACCAAGTTAACACACACAAATCTGAGGTTCTATTTTTATTACAATGCATGATTTTGTATGACAAATAAATGACGGAGAACAAGTTTAGTACAAGATGCCGAAAGAACAATATGGGCTTACACATTAAAAAGAGATACAGCAATTTAGATAAGCAACTTTATAGTTGTAACAAAAAACAGGGTCAAACTGCAAATCTGTAAATAAAAGGATTCACAGTGTTAAACCCTTGAGTACTTTATAATAAACAAGCATAGAATAAAGGATGCTTTTGATGGTAAACAAAATGTTAAAATCATTACCTCTCATATTTAGCAAGCATTTATTATTCAATCCAAATGCAAGTGAAACTTGTTCCACATGTACATTGTTTCTAAATGGTAAAGTAAAGCTACTTTCTGTATTACATGACAAAGTACAAAATTTGTAATAATACTTGAATAAGAGAAAATGATATCCAGCTTAACAATCAAATAAAAAATGTTGCTAGAATTGTTTTCACACATTTTTATTCTCTGTCAATAAGTATACAATGTCATGTTTGGATTGTACACATTTGTGCTTTCAGTATGAAAGTCTTATGTTAGGAAGTGACAACACTTTCAGTATGAAACTCTTATGTTAGGAAGTGACAACACTTTCAGTATGAAACTCTTATGTTAGGAAGTGACAACACTTTCAGTATGAAACTCTTATGTTAGGAAGTGACAACACTTGCAGACTACGCTCAAGTTTTTCACTCTTTACCACTTAGATAAGCATTTTGACGCATTTGTGGTCCCTTAGAAAGTAACATTTAAGACTTTTCCTGCTAGATTCAAGTTTTCATGGCTTTGTTTCCAACCCTCAGATACTGATGAGCAGCAAACAGCATAAAACCTGAACAACCTGCGAGTCACTTCTGAGTGGGAGAGGATTAATTTAAACAAAAATGGTGTAAACAAACATAATAGCTGTTAAAAGTTGGATGCTTTTGTTTGATATTTTCATTTAAAATTACAATGGAATCTTTTTGTTCATTGATTTACTGAATGTACAAATCACAATGTTCAACTACAATTGTAAGTTCTTGTTTTACTCTGTAAACAAACCTACTCTGTGAATCTTAAAAATTGCTTGATCTAAATAGACTACAAAACAAGCAAGTGAGATGACCATGATGAGGTATCTCGCAGAGTGTCAGATGAATATATGTGAGGATAAAACGTACCAATAGCTTTGTGACAAAACACTTTGTATTGTACACATTTTTTCTAACTCATCACAAGTAAAGATGTTAACTCAACAATGTCATATTAATCATTGTTGCTGTAATATGTTCTGCTTTGTCTTAAAGAACAACACTTTTAAACAAAGAATTAATAAAAGCTGCGCCATGAGCGCATGATACGCCCGTCGTTCGCCAATGAAGTAGTAAGGTAATAAATAACCCTTTGAATCATTTTTTTACTTCAGTTTATTTGTATTTGAATACATGGTTTATTTTATAAGTACATGAGCATGGAAATCACGAAATTTTGACGAACAAAGTCCTATAACTCTGGAACGACAATTCAGAATTCCGTCAAAAACGAAAGGGGATCAGGGTTTATCAATATTAAGATTGTGTTGAAATTTGAAAAAAATCCATCGAAGGATATTTGAGCTACAGTAGGACATTCAATGAAATCACGAAATTTTGACGAACAAAGTCCCATAACTCTGGAACGACAATTCAGAATTCCGTCAAAAACGAAAGGGGATCAGGGTTTATCAATATTAAGATTGTGTTAAAATTTGAAGAAAATCTGTCAAAGGATATTTGACGTAGCGTACGACATTAACAGACGGACGGACGGACGGACGGACGGACGGACGGACGGACGGACGGACAGACGGACGCGGGGTATACCATAATACGTCCCGTCATAGACGGGCGTATAAAAAGCGTCTGTTTTGTCTATAATAAATATTCACATTCAAGCATCTCTAAACAACTGATTGTGCATAATTAGAGCATGTTTATCTTAATACCTAGCATGAACATAAAATAATTTTAATTTCTCTTCTTACAAAATTAACAAACATAGTGAACTCAACAAACGATGTTAAGGGAAAGTACATTCTTTGTACATTGTACTTAGATTGTTATTTAAACCCTTTCAGTGCGGGAACCGAATTTAAAAGGCCTTTGCAAACAGTTTGGATCCAGATGAGACGCCACAGAATGTGGCGTCTCATCAGGATCCAAACTGTTTGCTATTCTGATAGTATTCTTTGAAAAAATCGAAGAAAATGCTAATTTTAGAACTTCAGCAGACGACAATTTAGCAGACGACAAATTTCCCAGCATGCAAAGGGTTAATTATTTTTTTTTTACTGAAAGGCTTCAGATTTTCCATTAGAATATATATTAATTGGCAATAATGTTGAAAGCGAAATCAATTTAATAAGAAATATTAAAACGTTAAGCACATACAGAAGGACAATTATGTTATACATCTAATTCTAACAGTTGTTTCTGCATCAAATTGAAATAAGTTCTAAAATGATATTGCAGGTAAACACTTCAGCTTTATTTTGATTTTTTCTACAGGATGAATATACAACATATCACACAAAAAGCCTACAGAAGTTCATATATAAGAAACGGATTATTGTCATTTGAATCATATTAAAATCAACAGCAACAGCAAAACCATTTTTCAGACGAATTTCTCTTTGCCTTCAATTTAAAAATATTCATGATTTGTTCCTGAATTTAAATAAAAACTGTCTACCGGTAAGTAAAATGGAACAGAATCACATAAATTCCATTTCTTACAAAAATGTTAACATGAAATTTAAAAGAGTTCACTTGAAAGTGTTCTCTCAATTCTGGCGAGCATAAGCGTTCTAAACAATAATCTAACAGTAGTCTCCCTTGACATATGATGCAACACTATAGGTATGTTGATGTGTCTAGTTGTCTTCAACCATGCCCTCACTTGAGGTGTGTTGAGGTGTGTAGTTGTCCTCGACCATGGCGTGTTGATGCGTCTAGTTATCCTCGACCATTCCCTCCTCTCCGTACTCGTCATACCTGCCCTCGTCTGCCTGCCTAGAGTTGTCTTCCCCGTTCTGGTAATCGCGGCTTCCCTCGTCCTCATCGTATCCTGGCTCTTGTTTCACGCTGATATCATTGATGTTCTCTTCTCCTGTGGAAGAACAGTCACCAAGTGTGTAAACGTTCAAAATAAAATATCAAAATAAATTACACATTTTCATAGTCATATGATCTACATAAAACTTTGTGAAGTTCAAGTTTAATGTTATATATCAACTGTATAACATTACACTGTAACTCCAATATAGCGCGGTCAATGGAGTCCAAGCCGGGAAACAGCGTTATAACGGATCCGGGTTATAGGTTTTGAGCTCATTTACTGCAGGGCGCTATAAAAAAAACAGGTATAGAATAGCCTATAATATAGGTCATGTATATTGCCATGCTGTGTTGACGCAAATACATGCACATAAACCGAATCAGATCGATAACAGTATACATACCGCTTTTCTTATGTGCACATTTATCCGATAATCCAATAAAATTGCAACATCACTTAAAAAATAATAATCTTGAACATTACTGACGATATATGTTTAAGAAATTCCTAAACACAACCGTACGCATTTATGCCATTTTCAGAAGTGTTAAGAGTACAGTGCATTATGGGGCAGAGCTTTCATTGGACGAGCGACTTTAAATTTAGATTGAATGCAATACGAGTCATGTACAAAAATTGTTTTATTGCGTCATACGCATGCAAAAAACGTGTTTCCCGGGGACTTTCTGATACCGCGCGAAAATGAAAGTGAAACTCTGTTAACAATTACCGGTACACTGCGTTCGCATGTAAATAAATCGTCTGCGTTATTTAATTTCTTATACACGAACTGAAAGATTAAATGACATAATACTAGAATGATAATGAAATGACAGAAAAAGTTGTTTTATACAGTAGGCAGTATATTTCACAGCCGCTCATTTAATATAGTCAAACTGCAACCATATCAAAGTAAGAATGTTTCAATCGTTTTGAAATGCTTTAATTGTATAACTATCCCGCTTGCACTTAACTTATGGAAATTATCGCACTGAACCGCTCTGATGAGGAATACATGTAATAAACACTGACACGCGAGTTTTTTCACACCTTTATTGACATTACACAACAGATAAACACCAATTAGCTGTCGGTGTTGTTTAACCTCGAGGCCATTATAATTGGTTCAACGGACGGTTGAATAAAGCAATCAACATGTGATTGCCGCTATCTTTAAATTGTCTGAAAATACATGAAGTTGCATAATACGGATTTGAATCAGAAATCAAATGGAAGGTTGGAGAAAAAATGGGATCCAAGCACCCTCCGCGTTATATTGGATTCAGCGTTATAACGGAGCGCGTTACATTGGAGTTACAGTGTATTTAACTTTAGTTTTTACACGTATATGTGAGTAATACGCTTGAAACTAATGAGTCACAAGCATGGCAGTCATAGCTGAAGATTAGTTCAATTGATTGGTTATTGTCGGCTCATTATTAAATGCACCCAAGGTCTAAAAATATATTAAAACGTATCTAGGAATTCGAACACTAAATTGGTTGTTGTCTGCTTATTTTTTCTAATTATGTTAATATTTATGTCAATATTCTGTCAAATGGCCTCTATATCACCTCTGATGGTTCCGTGGCAGCAGTGACTCACCTCTGCTGGTTCCCTGCAGGAGTAACTTACCTCTGATGGTTCCCTGCCAGCAGTGACTCACCTCTGATGGTTCCCTGCCAGCAGTGACTCACCTCTAAAGGTTCCCTGCCAGCAGTGACTCACCTCTAAAGGTTCCCTGCCAGCAGTGAATCACCTCTAAAGGTTCCCTGCCGACAATGACTCACCTCTAAAGGTTCCCTGCCGGCAGTGACTCACCTCAGATGGTTCCCTGCAAGCAGTGACTCACCTCTGATGGTGCCCCGCCAGCAGTTACTCACCTCGGATGGTTTCCTGCAAACAGTGACTCACCTCTGATGGTTCCCTGCCAGCAGTAACTCACCTCTGGTGGTTCTCTGCAAGCAGTGACTCACCTCTGATGGTTCCCTGCAGGAGTGACTGACCTCTGATGGGTCCCTGCCAGCAGTGACTCCCCTTGATGGTTCCCTGCAAGCAGTGACTCACCTCTAATGGTTATCTGCCAGCAGTGACCCATCTCTGATGGCTTCATGCCAGCAGTGACTCACTTTTGATAGTTTGGTGCCAGCAATGACTCACCTCTAATTATTCCCTGCCAGCAGTGACTAATCTCTAATGGTTCCCTGCCATTAGTGACTCACCTCGGGTGGTTCCCTGGGTGTTCTCATCCTTCTTCCTGTCCTTGCTCCTCGACCTCTTCCTCTTGCGATCACGTGACCTGCTGCGTTTCTTGTCGCCTCGGTCTGCCCGCTCAGCCCCCCGCTCTGGCCGGTCCCCACGGTCGCGAGATCGACTGCGACGTGACCTCTTCTTGCGGTCCCTGTTCTTATCCTCTTCCCCCTCGGGAGCTGCTGCTGGGGCTGTAACAAGTGCAAATAAGCAAGCTTTCACTTAGCCTTTTACCACTTAGATACGTATTTTCATGCCTTTGTTGTCCTTAGAAAATTAATTTTTATTGACATTTCCTACTAGATTCAAATTTTAAAGGCTTCATTTCCAACACTTACATACTGATGAGCAGCAAACAGCATAAAACCTAAACAGACTGCGAGTAACTTGCAGGCTGTTGTGGTTTTATGCTGTTTGCACAAAGCCATTTTCACTTTGCTTCTGAATGGGAAAGGGTTAAGCATGCCCCCAGAGACTGTGAATGGTCATCTGATTTTCTAAGGAAAATTACACTGGTTTTTAATGTATGGTTGAGTGAAGTGATTTTCAAAGGTTCTAATAAGTAGACACTGCAAGTGAATGGCTGATAAAACTTGTGTAATGGGCAGCATGGACCTTTGATTGTCTTAGAAACTACACATTCTGTACATTGTTGAGGAGGAATTTGTACAAGGGCTGTTTGTAATACATGCATGCCCACCATATGGGCTGTCAATTGTAGTGGCAGCCATTGTGTGAATACGTTTGTTGGCACTGTGACCTTGATCTTTGACCTAGTGACCTGAAAATCATTAGGGGTCATCTGCGAGTCATGATCAATGTACCTATGACGTTTCATGATCCTAGGCCTAAGCGTTCTTGAGTTATCATCCGGAAACCATCTGGTTGACGGACGGACATACGGACGGACCGACATGTGCAAAACAATATACCCCCTCTTCTTTGAAGCGGGTCATAAATATTGGTGAGTAACTGAGGTAAATTTGCTATAACCCTATTTAAGTGTCATTTATAAGCCTGTCTGTTGTTCACTTTTGATTGTTATGCCCCAGTTTTTCATAAGCACCTGCACAAGCAAAAAATGTGCAAAAAATATGTCAATATATGTATTTGAATTGGAGAAACAATTTCAGGAAATATTTATAGTTGAATTAGAAGTAATTCCCATATAATATTTACTTTACATTTATTTTAGCCGTGCTCTGGGAAAAAGGGGTTTAGTGCAAAGTGTCGTCCCAGATAAGCCTTTGCAGTCAGTACACGCTAATCAGGGACGACGCTTTCTGCTTGTATGATATTTTTCATTTCAAGAAAGCATCTTCTTACCAAAAATCCACTTTAGGCAGAAAGTGTTGTTGCTGATTAGCCTGTGCGATCTGCACAGGCTAATCAGGGAGAACACTTGACGCATATACATTAAACCCCCTTTCCACAGCGAGCGTCTCATTTAGATAATAAATTAATAGGCTGTGCCTTTAACCCTGAATTCTTAATTATGTAAACCATTACAAGTTTGGAAAGGTGCTGATTTTTTTATTTTTTTATAATTGACATTGTCTTACAGACAAGTCTATTTTGACAAGGGCTGTTTGCAAAACATGCATGCCCCCCATATCATGGGCTGTCAGTTGTAGTAACAGCCATTGTGTAAATACGCTTTTTGTCACCGTGACCTTGACCTTTGATGTAGTGACCTGAAAATCAATAGGGGTCATCTGCAAGTCATGATAAATGTACCTATGAAGTTTCATGATCCTATGCCTAAGTATTCTTGAGTTATCACCTGGAAACCATTTTACTGTTTGAGTCACTGTGACCTTGATCTTTGAGCAAGTGACCTGCAAAATCAATAGGGGCCATCTGCCAGTCATGATCAATGTACCTATGAAGTTTCATGATCATAGGCCTAAGCATTCTTGAGTTAGCATCCGGAAACCATTTTACTGTTTCGAGTCACTGTGACCTTGACCTTTGACCTTGTGACCTGAAAATCAATAGGGGTCATCTGCCAGTCATGATAATTGTACCTATGAAGTTTCACGATCCTAGGCGTAAGTATTCTTGAGTTATCATCAGGAAACTATTTTTCTGTTTCCAGTCACTGTGACCTTGACCTTTGACCTAGTGACCTGAAAATCAATATGGGTCATCTGCCAGTCATGATCAATGTACATGTACCTATGAAGTTTAATGATCCTAGGCGTAAGCATTCTTGAGTTATCATCTGGAAATCATTATACTGTTTTGAGTTACTGTGACCTTGACCTTTGACCTAGTGACCTGAAAATCAAAAGGGGTCATCTGCATGTTATGATCAATGTACCTATGAAGTTTCATGATCAAAGGCCTAAGCGTTCTTGAGTTATCATCCGGAAACCATTTGGTGGATGGATGGACGGACGGACCAACTGACATGTGCAAAACAATATGCCCCCTCTTCTTCGAAGGGGGGCATAAAAATACATAGAATTTATTTGAATTCAAGCTGAAAACAACATTTTCACTAAATAATAGTACCACACCATAAACTCTAAAAATAGACATGTCTCAGTAGATCAGGGATTCCATTAAATTCAGCTTTTGTCTGAAACCTCAACTTAATTCACAACAACTGAACAAAAATATGGAGATGCACATTTTAAACACTTATGTATGTTTCTTAGGTTCATGCAGCAATTTTTCTAAGGATCTAAAAGATAACTAGCAAACTTAAATTGGAATTTTGGGTATTTAAATGGCTTGTTCCAATTTCGGAACAAGAGGGCCATGGTGGCTTAGTGACCTAGTTTTTTAGCTCACATGACCTAGTTTCATTATCAGTTGAGATTTAATTGAGACAAATTGTCTTTAAGATTGCGCAATAAATGTGACTTTTAGAGTATTAACTAGGTTTTACTATAGCTAAATAAAGAAACAAAGCCCCGCCCCAGGCGGCCATGTTTTTCATTAGACAGGAACAATTTTTAAACTCAGCCCAATTATCATTAGAACCAATGTTCTGACCAAGTTTCATGAAGATTGGACTAAAAATGTTATTTCTAAAATGTTAACAAGGCTTTTCTATCGTAATATACGTAAAACTGCCTGGCCCCCTGGCAGCAATGTTTTTCAACCAAGCGGAACCATTTTCAAACTCGTTTAAGACATCTTTGGGACACATGTTCTGACTAAGTTTCATGATGATCAGACTAAAAATGTGACTTCTCGAGTATTAACCCTTTCCTTGACAGCCATTTAGCCAATATAAGCCTCTCCAGTTACCACAAGACCTAGCTGCCTGCTGACCAGTGGCTGATAGCCATCTTATCAATATCAGTACCCCATCTTTACAGGCATTATTGGAAAAACGCTGTTTTATGACTCTCATTGCTTTTAAACGTGATATTCTCATAAAAATTGAAATATTATTGAAAAATACACAATATGAAAGTTTAAGCTAATAAAATTTCCTTTCCTGTGGTGTAAACAGTATGTTTATACCTTAATTTATTGGTCAGTTATAGTCATGCAAAGTTGACCGTTGTGTGTTTTACTGCATTTAAATGCAAATCTCTTTCCAGCTTATATAGAAACTTTGCGAAGTTGGTGTGTTGAATCAAATACAAATAATTATATTTTGGAATATTAATTTTTTTTCTTACTTTCCAAACTACAATTCTTCTTTCTTGAAGATTTTTTTATTTTATAAATTCATTCTGCTAGCCTCAAAATTCATGTAAATTCTTATAAATAACTATAGAAAAACACAGAGTTTCTCAAACAACTTCATGCATTTTCAAAATAAATTGTATTATTTCTTATAAAATTCGTACGATACTTGGTATTTCTATTACATTAATTCACCTAATGATTTATAAACATTTATAGATACCGGTAACAATTTAATTGGATGTTGCATAATGTGCCATGAATATTCATATAATTAATTTGCATTTTGCATTTTATTACCGATCGAAATCCGGCAATGTCGGCGTCTTCAATAAGTCTTCAATTTGTGTATTTATTTGCAAAATTCCAAGTTTATTATCAAATACTCCAGTTTATCTGATCGCCAACATATAACTTTATAACCCAGAAGTCGCCAACAAACCCGTGTATTTGTGTACCAAATTACAAAACGCCGAGGTAACATGGCACGCGCGCCAATGTCATCTGAAGACTACTGCTGCGTCCGGTAAACATGTTTATTCAAAGTGTCTAGAACCCGTGTTTCTTATCCCTAAATGTTAGATTAGCATGTGCGCTATTAATTATTATTGGTCAGTTCAAAGGCATATTGAAGACCGCCGACTGCGTCTTTGTTTTATTGCCCAATCAAGCACCGATAATCCAATATCCTGTGTATTACGAAACACAAACTTTAGATAAGCACGTGTCGTTTGTAAAAACATTTTAGTGTACATGCCATTTAACATATCGATGTAATAGTCGTATATGATCTCGGAAACAAACATTTACGATATAATGGAATCAAACAACAATAAGAATGAAATCGATTTACACCCAAATGATATTATATCCCTATGGGACGTGTTTATTTTTGCGACATTTTTAACGAGTTATTAATACGTTTTCAGAAAATGTCCAAATTAAATATGGTTCGAGAATAGCAGTTATTTTAGGACATTACGAAATGCCTGAAGCGCGCACACCCGGACCGTGATTTACGCATGTCAAATGGTAAACCCTCGTCTTGATTGGTCGCCAATTGCATCATAACTTTAAATAGCAACATTACCGGATGTTTACTCGACAGTTTAGAAAAATGATGAACGCAGGTGTATATGCATTTCTGTTACACTTAAAACGTCATTTTAAGCATTTAAATAGCAAATTAAATCGTGACGCGTAAAAACGCGTATATATCAGGTAATAGATAGGGTAGTAGAAATGCGTAGATAACAGGGAATCGATACAGGCGTAGATAAGCGTATTTGACAGGGAATCGATAGGGTCGTAGAAACGCGTACCTGTCAAGGAAAGGGTTAACAAGGTTTTACTATATCCATATAAGAACAAGAGTGCCAAACTGTCACAAGATACGCCCGTTCGAAGGTTTTGGACACCATGCTCAATGCTTGAAAGTGTCCTCAAGACCTAGTTATTGACCCGGCATGACCCATATTTGAACTTGACCTAGATATCACTTAGATGTAACATCTGACTAAATTTGGTGAAGATCAGATGAAAACTACTTCAATTAAAGAGCGGACAACATGCTTAATGCTTGAAATGCACTATGTGACCTCGTTTTTGACCCGGCATGACCCATGTTCGAACTTGACCTACATATCATCTAGACACAACTTCTGACCAAATTAGGTGAAGATCAGATGAAAACTACTTCAATTAGAGAGCGGACACCATGCTAAATGCTTGAAATGCACTAAGTAACCTCGTGACCTAGTTTTTGACCCGGCATGACCCATATTTGAACTTGACCTACATATCATCTAGACACAACTTCTGACCAAATTTGGTGAAGATCGGATGAATACAATTTGAATTAGAGTCCGGACAAAGTGGCGCCGTTGAAAATGCACTAATTGACCCTATGACCTAGTTTTTGACCCGGCATGACCCATATTCGAACTTGGCCTATATATCAACTAGATGCAACTGCTGACCAAGTTTGGTGAAGATCGGATGAATACAATTTGAAATAGAGTCCGGACAAAGTGGCCCCTTTGAAAATGCACTTATTGACCCTATGACCTAGTTTTTGACCCGGCATGACCCATATTCGAACTTGGCCTAGATATCAACTAGATACAACTGCTGACCAAGTTTGGTGAAGATCGGATGAATACAATTTGAAATAGAGTCCGGACAAAGTGGCCCCTTTGAAAATGCACTTATTGACCCTATGACCTAGTTTTTGACCCGGCATGACCCATATTCGAACTTGGCCTAGATATCAACTAGATGCAACTGCTGACCAAGTTTGGTGAAGATCGGATGAATACAATTTGAATTAGAGTCCGGACAAAGTGATGCCTTCCGCCCGCCGCCCGCCGCCCGCCCGCCCGCCCGCCGCCAAGGGGTTTCACATAATACGTCCCGTATTTTATACGGGCGTATAAAAATGCAATGCCCTCAGGCAGCCATGTTTTTCAACCAAACCATTTTCATACTCATCAAAGATATAGTTAGGACACATGTTCTGTCCAAGTTTCATGAAGATTGGATTACAAATGTTATTTCTAGAGTATTAACAAGATTTTACTATAGCCATATAAGGAAAAAAATGCCCCGCCCCTTGCGGCCATGATTTTCAACACACTGAAACCATTTGCGAAACATCCAAGACATGTTATGTGTTCTGACCAAGTTTATGAAGAATGGACAATAAATGTGGCTTCTACAGTGTTAACAAGGTCAATGTTTACAATGGAGACACACACGGGACAAAGGCAATCAAAGCTCACCATCAGCACATTGTGCTCAGGTGAGCTAAAAATATATACTTTTGCCATTAGGAATGGGGCAGTATACAGCCCCGAATTTGGAACCGAAAAAAACACTGCAACTGCATCATACAAATTATCATGATTTATTATTGAGACTAACAATTAGTCATAACAAACATATAAGGGCTTATCAAAAAGGTCTGCCTGTTATTTTCAGCCCCTGATTACCTTCTGGGCCTGCCTCCTTGTCCCGTTGTTTCCTGTCCCTGCTCCTACTACGCCGTCTCCTCTCTCGGTCTCGCGGTGACTTAGACCTACGCCGTCTCTCTGGACGCTCCCGTTCTCTCGATGGCTCCCTGCTGGGTTCCCTCTCCCCACGCTCAGCACGTTCAGCGCGCTCTCTATCTCCACGGTATCCACCGTCACTGCGTGTTGTGTAGTCATCACGACCAGAGAAGCGGGTGTTCTCATCTGGGCCGCCCTTGCGAGTACCCCCTAGACCTCCACCTGAGTGAACATCAAATAGCATCATATGGGTCATATGAGAAAACTAGGCATAATGCAATTGCTTAAAGTGTCGTCCCAGATTAGCCTGTGCAGTCCCAACAGGTTATTCAGGGACAACACTTTCCGCTTTTATGACATTTTTCGTTTAATTCTCTTCTTCGCAAAACTGCAATTAAGGCGGAAAGCGTCGTTCCTGATTAGCCTGTGAAGACTGCACAGGCTTATCAGGGACCCCACTTAACGCACATGCATTTAATCCGCTTCTTCTTATTTATGGTGGAGGTATTTTCATGAATTCCTGCCAGATTTATATTGGCAAGCTTTACTAATTAGATCAGCAGTAGGTCTTTTCACTGTACAGCATGTAAGTAAAATTAAGATTTTTTCCTTATGTGTAGTCATATAACATGTATTGTCATAATTGGTCCAATACATCATCACTACCCAGAGTCAAAAAATATAATAACACTGAAATGTTTTAATCTTCAGCTAAATGAAACAAGGGCTGTTTGTAAAACATTCATGCCCCCCATCTGGGCTGTCAGTTGTAGTGGAAGCCATTCTGTGAATATGTTTTTGTCACTGTGATCTTGACCTTTGACCTAGTGACCTGAAAATCTATAGGGGTCATCTGTCAGTCTTGATAAATTGATCCAATTTTGCTGGATGGGAGAGTCCACTAGGCATAAATGAATTAAAGACCTTGAAGGATGACATTGACCTTGACTTTTCACCACTCAAAATGTGCAGCTCAGTGAGATACACATGCATGCAAAATATAAAGTTGCTATCTTCAATATTGCAAAAGTTATCAAACTTTAACCAAGATTAAAGTTTTTGGACACACACATACAATGAATGAAATATGGGCTGTCAGTTGTAGTGGCAGCCATTGTGTGAATACGTTTTAGTCACAATGACCTTGACCTTTGACCTAGTGACCTGAAAATCTATAAGGGTCATCTGCCAGTCATGATCAATGTACCTATGAAGTTTCATGACCCTAGGCATAAGCATTCTTTAGTTATCATCCAACCCATTTTACTATTTTGAGTCACTGTGATCTTGACCTTTGCCCTAGTGACCTGAAAATCAATAGGGGTCATCTGCCAGTCATAATCAATGTACCTATGAAATTTCATGATCCTAGGCGTAAGCATTCTTGAGTTATCATCCGGAAACCATTTTACTGTTTTGAGTCACTGTGACCTTGACCTTGTGGCCTGAAAATCAATAGGGGTCATCTGCCAGTCATGATCAATGTTCCTAATTAGTTTCATAATCCTAGGCGTAAGCATTCTTGAGTTATCATCCGGAAACCATTTTACTGTTTCGAGTCACTGTGACCTTGACCTTTGACCTAGTGACCTGAAAATCAATAGGGGTCATCTGTTAGTCATGATCAATGTACCTATGAAGTTTCATGATCCTAGGCTTAAGCATTCTTGAGATATCATCCGGAAACCATTTTACTGTTTCCAGTCACTGTGACCTTGACCTTTGACCTAGTGACCTGAAAGTCAATAGGGGTCATCTGCCAGTCATGATCAATGTACCTATGAAGTTTCATGATCCTAGGCCTAAGCGTTCTTGAGTTATCATCTGGAAACCATCTGGTGGACGGACAGACGGACGGACCGACTGACATGTGCAAAACAATATACCCCCTCTTCTTCGAAGGGGGGCATAATAATCAAATATGACTGTTCTTAATTTCTCACACATTTAACTAATTACAATGAAAGGTTGTTACCCTACAGTTTTGATAGTGATTCAAACGAAAAGCCTATCAGAAATTTGACAACATTTCATAGAAAAATTGAAAGTACAATTAAGATTAAATGTAGAATTTCAAGAATATTTAAAAAAATCAATTCACTTTCATTGTGTATGAAAAAACAACAATAATTACTTAACGAGAAAACAAACTGACAAATGGATACTTACTGACTTGTTGATACTTAATAACTGATCAATTTTCAAAACTGACCAGTTTTTTATACTAAAGGCCAGTTATCATACTTACTATCTGACCTGCAATTGTAATTTATAAACCAACCAGTTATCCTACTAACAAACTAATTAGTTTCCAAACTAACTGACCAGTTTTCACACAAACTAGCAAGTTTTCATACCAACAAACAGACCTTTTTTTTAATTAAATGACCAGTTTTCATACAAAATAACTGACCAAATGTCAAATTGACTACATTACAACAATCGAGTTTTCAACAAGCACTTGATGTAGTCAACATACCCAGCCTACGAGGCCTCCAGCCTTTCACAGTACGACCCCTTTCCACATCAACCAAGACCCGACGTCCGTCAATTTTCTTGCCGTCCGCATGCTTGTAGGCAGCTAGAGAAAACCAGATTAGTGAAGATATCAGTGGTTTGTCAAAGAGACTTGAATAAGAAAACAGGAAATCTCAGTGCAGAATTTAACATATGGATGGTTCAATTACACACTTAATAATATTTTTGTTATATTATTTATGTTAATTGTTCTATACATGTGATTGTTTACTGAGTTATGTATCACATTTTCCACACCTCACCTTAAATGTATGGAAAATGTGAACATCCTATGCCAACGATTAATTTCTTCGATCATAAGTGTGACACAATTTCCAGGCCCCAAACAGAGCAAACCATAAAAGGACCTATGTGCACTTTGTGTTAAAATCTAAGACAAATACAAAAAGGATTCATTTTTACTCTGCCGCATATCTGAAAAGCAAATGGATTAATACATTAAACTGTCTCGGAGCGAGATCAATTCATGTTTTGCTTCATACTTACCCTGAAAAAGAAATGTCTGGGGAAAAAAGAGAAGTAATAGAAGCTTATTTAAACCCACAACCCCTACAAAATATCACAACAGCCCTTACATATGTTAAACACAAGGCCTAGAAGCTCAAACATTTTTGTTCTCACGAAACATGTTTTTTTTCTCAATGATGATGTTAAATGGGTGACAACTGGATACATCATTTATGAACAACAAAACTTACGCCTTAACCTACCGACATGGGATTTGCACTTAAACCGACGAGTTTTTGGCATAACGCAGCTGCATTTTATTTCAGCTATCGTTTCCCCGACGCAGCATGGGTCCATTGCAATGATCCATGAAGATCAAACCCAGCTTACCTGATCAGTTTTACAAAAATATCCCACCCACTGTTTTTTAATATATACATACCCCACCCATTGAATAATATTTAAACCTGACACAAAATTGTGCTGTAAAATTGAATTATGTTTTTGAATAAAACCCAACAATTATTGTGAAATAATTTGTGTACAATTGATACGATGCTGTTTACAACGATAAAAGTTGTTTATTAATAGATCTTATTCTTACTTATTTACACAACCCCGGCTTACCAACATATACAAACCCAAATCTTGTGTGTTTATTGGGACTTAGTCATTACTGAATGTGGACCGTCAATATGACCAGTCTGAAGCAAAAATAACAAAGACAGATTAGTTCAGTTCTAACTTTCTTCAAGCAGAAAATTATAAGTATCACAAAAAGGTTTCAAATTGAGTCCAAAATTCAGTGCCAACAGCTAAGACTTACCGACCACAAAACTTACCAAAAATATATCAGATATGACTTCCTATGATGTTAAATTATGTATAATTCAGAATTAGCATAGCACTTACCATCCCAAAATCAGATAATCAGAAAAACATTTTTTACTTTTGATCTTACCGCTGTATGAGATTTTTAGGAATAATAGTTGAGTCTTGTCACTTACCACGTCCTTATTTTTGCTTCACTACCTTCCCCTTCAGTAACATACAAGATTTCATACTATAAATGTAACAAAGTCCCATGTAGACATGTTATCAACACTTATCTAGGCATGTTAATATTTTCATAGCTTAATATTTTCAACTAACACAATATCACACAAAAGCATCTTGAGTATCCAACTGAAACCAAAACTAAAATAGTGACATGTTCTTTGGTGATAATCTTCTCCCTCTGGCTTATTTCATTATGCATTTACTTAACCCATTCATGCCTAGCGTCCTGAAAAAAGGACATTGCAAACAGCGTAAACCCAGATGAGACGCCGCATGATGCGGCGTCTCATCTGGGTCTACGCTGTTTGCTTAAATGAATTTCTTTATGAAATATTCTAAATATAGAAATAAATATATTTGACACCCCTAATTTTGGAAACAAATTGATCCAATTTAGAAGGATGGGAGAGTCCACTGGGCATAAATGGGTTAACATAAGCGAAAGCAATCGCTCAATGTTTTGTTGAGACATTGAACTCTAAACATTTGATTTAGCAGTAAATGTTTGGTCTTTTAAAGTTTGTAAAGCATTCTCTTAACCCATTTATGCCTAGTGGACTCTCCCATCCTTCTAAATTGGATCAATTTATTTCCAAAATTAGGGATGTCTAGTATAGATATTTCTATATTTAGAATATTTCTTACAGAAATTCCTTTAAGCAAATAGCGCACACCCTGATGAGACGCTGAATCATGCGGCGTCTCATCTGGGTCTACGCTGTTTGCCAAGGCCTTTTTTCTAGACTCTAGGCATAAATGGGTTAAGCAGACTCTACAATCGTTGTGTGGGTTGACACCTAAGGGCAGCAGGTTTCAGATGGATTCTATCAGATGCCTTTCTATAGCGTAAACTAATCAAACATAAAGACATAACAGATCAGAGTAAATCAGACAGTGTTCATGTCTGAACAATAAATATAATTTCTTAATAAACTGAATTGTTCTTCTAAAGCCACACTACTTTCAAGGTAAACACGTTCTACCTTGCAGATAGAAACACAAGGGCATTGTCCTAAAAGCTATTAAGGAAACTTGATAACTTAAAAACAATAAAATGAAATTAAAAATTAGTTTTCTTTCCTTTGATGAAAACATGCAAGACACAACTTCACATGAGTTTATTTCAAGATTTTTTTTAATAAAAAATTTAAAATTAATGTTTGAAGAATTTTTTATTTATGTTTTTTTTCTACCAAATTATTTTGGGGGCGCTAAATGATTTTATTAAATAATTTACATTATACAGTAAACAACACGCCATTGTTGTTTTACAGTATGTTCTAAGAATGGTGGCTGTGATAACAATTTTTTCTACATAACAACAGCTGAACTTGGTTATCAAATCTGAATAATTAAGCTTTATAATTATACACAAACCAGAGGATGCAAAATATTTCGAATTATTTTAAAAATATTGATATGTTGACAAAATTATTATTTGAAATATAGTATTTTTTCTCCGATTTCGTTTTTTGAGATTTTTTGTCTTTAATTTTTCAATACATTCTAGTATAAAATAACTCTCCTGTTAATGATAAACTAAAGCTATTAAATACTGATTTAAATTTAACAACATAATGTTGTGAAGTGATAATTGACTGAAAGTGGGTCGTGTCGTAAAAGTTTTATCCCTGATATAACACATATCAGAAACACAGAAATACAATCGAAAGATGAAAAACATTGTACCTGGAAATTTGTTTGATATGTTAAATATTCTTAATGATAACAAAGTTCAGCTGTAACTTAACAACTTTAAAAAATCGCACAATATCTGCAGCAGCTGGAACAATAGAGATTCTTCAGTATTCAAGACCTCTACTTTACAATCATTAGCAACTAATATTCTGCCAAAAGATATAAACACCAAAATAATATGTCATTGACAAATGTTTAAACCCCATAAAAAGATGCTGAACAAAAACACCAGTTTATGCAACCAAATTAAAGTCAGACAATACAAATTGTATCATATTGTGTATCATACCAACAAACAACAAAAGGCAATTAGTACTGGTAAATGGTAAACATCAGACAACAGTATACCAGCCCCCCCCCCCCCCAAAAAAAAACACAAGTTATTTGTGTGGCAGGGATGTGAAATTTTCCTCATCATTGGGGTATGAATTCTGTGGCTCAGTTAGTTATGTGCACTGAAAGGATCTTGTTGTGCTAATTGTTTACCCACCCAGCTAATGCCTTCAGACTTCTACAGCTATCTGAACTTTGATGGAAATTACATAATGTTGGAAGTGGAATTTGCCTCTTGTTCTAGTAACAACACCTCAGAACAACAGGTAAGTCAGTATGCTTCTGAACATAGCCACACTTTATATGGCTATGTTAACTTATTCAGGTACATATTGGAATGGTGTTCATAATTGTGTTGCCAGTTAAAACTTCAGTTGGACAAAATTAATATTACAAAAGTTTTTCCATAATCCTAACTTTGTTCTGGAAAGTTGGAATGCATTGTTTCTTGAAAATATTTATTAATTAAAGACTTTTAATATATTGTGCCCATATTATATTATCACTGTTGCGATAAGAATACAACTTAAGACTTATTAACCTGTTAAGGAAGAAATTACCTTTTTTGAAAACCACAAAAATGACAGCCTTTTAAAATAATGATCATAGTAATGCAAATTTAAAAGAAAGCCACTTTGTTAACAAAATAGTAAGCACTACAACCACAAAATCCGCACAATTTAAAGTCACCAAACACCTGTCTGAATTACCTCCCCTAAACTTTGGAAATTATTATGTCATTTATATTAATTTACTTTTTTATGCCTTCAGTAGTGGGTTCAACAGTTCACAATCTCAGATGTTGTGGTATCAATCTTTCAACATTTGCATTAACTTATTGTTATACTGTTACTGTACTTCTGCACATTCTTCAAATATTTATAGCAGAATAAATCCATGCTGTAGATTGCCTCTATGAATTCTCAACATTATTTAAATGCAAAAAATTATGAAGACAATTTGCATGCAAGACAAACTGCATGATGACCAATTTTGTAAGTTCAATAAAAATAAAATATACATATAACAAGATGTGTTTGTGAAACACAATGTTCCCCTATATGACGTTTGACCTTGAAGGATGACCTTGACCCTTCACCACTCAAAATGTGCAGCTCCATGAGATACACATGCATTTCAAATATAAAATTGCTAGCTTCAATATTGCAGAAGTGACATTACATGAACAATTTTGACCCATATATTTGACCTTAAAGGATGACCTTGACCTTTCACCACTCAAAATGTGCAGCTCCATGAGATACACTGCATGCCAAATATCAAGTTGCTATCTTCAATATTGCAAAAGTATTCACAAAATAAGTGATTTGGGCCACATATATTTGACCTCTGACCTTGAAGGATGACCTTGACCTTTGACCACTCAAAATGTGCAGCTCCATCAGATACACATGCATGCCAAATATCAAGTTGCTATCTTTAATATTGCAAAAGTATTCATAAAATGAGCGATTTTGGCAACATATATTTGACCTCTGACCTTGAAGGATGACCTTGACCTATCACCACTCAAAATGTGCAGCTTCATGAGAAACACATGCATGCCAAATATGAAGTTGCTATCTTCAATATAGCAAAAGTTATTGCAAAATGGTAAAGTTGGTGCAAACCAACCAGCCAACAGACCAACAGACAGGGCAAAAACAATATGTCCCCCACTACTATAGTGGGGGGGACATAAAAATACATAGCAAATTGATATCTATCTGTAACCAACGACTAACTGCAAAACATCCTTGCCATCTCTTGTAAATTAGTAGTTATACCGCCACAAACGAAGTTTTGGGGGGTATATACACATGTAGGAGTGAGCTTGTCTGTCTTGACTGTCTGTCGGTCAATCGGTTGTTCCGTCCGTGTCCGCTCTCTAATTCGAGAAGTTTTCATCCGATCTTCACGAAAACTTGGACAGAAGTTGTATCTACATGATGTTTATGCCAAGTTTGAACATGGGCCATGCCTGGCCAAAAACTAGGTCACAGGGTCACGCAGCACATTTTAAACAGAGTCATGCGTTTTTTAACATTCAGCATGGTGTCCGCTCTCTAATTCAAGTAGTTTTTATCTGATCTTCACCAAACTTGGTCAGAAGTTTTATCTAGATGATCTGAAGGTCAAGTTTGAACATGGGCCATGCCAGGTCAAAAACTAGGTCATGGGGTCACTTAGCACATTTTAAACATTGAGCATGGCGTCCTCTGTTTTTTGTGAAGACAACATGCTAAATATTCTGTGTCAACATGGCATGTGGGGGTATTTGTCATGTCTGTGACAAAGCTCTTGTTTGTGTTTACATATATTAGGTATAACCTGTATACTTTATTTAAGCATGTTTAAAATTCTAGAATGTTAAAGGTATCCTACACTAGGCTTTGTGCTTTCATGAGCAGGGGAGAAAGGGCAAACAAATAGGTTCACTAGACAAGACAGAACCCAATAAATTAGACAAAAACCTATTTATGTATCCATGAAATAGGATTTTTCAAATATAATGGAACTGACCTATTGTGGACACTGGTAATATTTGAGTTGATAAACAAATTATATTTACCCGGGTATACGATACTTGTTGTGATATTATACTGGTTACTTTTAAAGATTTTTCTTCATAAACAACATCAAATACATGAGGAAGGATTCGTTTACCTGGTAATAAATTACTTATGGTCTCATGTATACAATCACGATTTTCCGAACTGTTCATTTGTAACTAAATTGGTTTATGAATGTTTTGCCTGTTGAAGTAATATTAAATGCTTTTTATAAAGACTTGGTTGTTCCATTAATTATTATCCCCACGCTCAGAATTGGAAGTGATTAAGTTGTTATCTCTGCAGTCTGTCCTTCCATCCGTCCGTCCTGGCCACTATCTTCACCTACACTATTAGCATTTGGACCTTAAAACTTAAACACATGGTATCTATAAGCATATGTGCTACGGTGCACTATTTGGAATTTTGATCTGACCCCTGGGTCAAAGTTGCGGCGTGGGGATATGCGTTGGCCATGGCCGCGCAATTTCTAGTTATCTTTGTATTTATTTATTTGTTTAGAAATATTCAATGTTTTAAAATGACATCTGATCCAAAATCTATATTTGAACTTTTATGTACATTTGATAATACAACTTATTGATTCTCTGTTTACAAGTATTTCAAAATATGAGCTTGAAGGTTTGTGTTAAGTCTTACTCAAGACAATCTTACTCAATTCATATTGTGCCCATTGTTTTCTCATTATGTTTCTAACACTAAAAACATTTCTTCTCTGCAACCTGTTTTCACCTATGGAGGGAAATCCACTACAGGCCTTTCTTAGTACAAAACATACAAGTCTGGCAAAGTAATAAACTTGTGTGAAATGAATTAGAAAATTTCTTACGTAATATCTTTGTTACTGCTTATGTGTTAATTCCAGGAAACAATCTTAACAAATCCCTAGTACTTAAAGTACACATTTAGCAAGAAAAGAAAAAACAAGAGCTCTTGAAAAGCCCTAAGTCGCTCAACTGGGTTACAAAGGAACTGACCTGTTCTTTGCTGCCCAATATTTCACTAGAAGAAAATGTTCTAACCAAGTGTCATGGAAATTGAACTATAACTGTGTTTACAAGGTTTTACTATAGCCATATAAGAAAAATGTCCACCTCCCCGGCAGCCTTGTTTATCAACAGACCAAAATAATTTCAACTCATCTGAGATATTATTAAAACAAATGTTCTGACCAAGTTTCATGGACATTGGAAAATAAAAGTGGCCTCAAGAGTGTTAACAAGCCGAAGGCTTTACTATAGCCAATTATTAGAACAATGGTTTGACCAAGAAAAGAAAAAAAGAAAATTGCACTTTACTTTACAGTGACTTAACAAGTGTTTAAAGGTTTTTACTATAGCCATATAAGGAAAATGCCTTGCCCCCTGACGGCAATGTTTTCAACAGAAAAGAACCATTTTCCAACTCATGATGCACAAAAGGTGATCACAAATGCTCACCATTGATCATGTCATTAAGCAACAGAACAATACATTTTGTTATAGGCACATACAGTTAAAGTGCAAATCAATCTTGAAAAGAGCATATTTTTATCATTTTCATCAAACTGCCCATTGCAATTATGTACATTTTAAAAGAAAATAATGTTCAAACAATGACATAGTGACCAGTTTCATAACAAATATTTTCCCATATATTCTTTGGTATTCCATCGAACTTAACAACTGGTTAAATAATACCAATTGTAATGTCATTCTGACATGTAACAAATCATGTAATGTTTCCAACATATTGACTAATAATTTTTTTGTTCTAACTGCTGCATAATTTATATAATTGTGAAACTATTTGGGAAAACTGAATCTTCAAACGTTCATATAGTTATAAACACTGCCAGAAAAGTCCTAGCACGACAAACTTAGCTCAAATGTATCATCCATTTTTACATTTCAGGTGAAAAAAATATATTACTTGATTTGAAGATATAATAAACATAACATTTCAAGTTTTTTCTGTTGCAAACAAAATCAGAACTGATGTCCCAAATGGATTGACAACGTACTTAATATTGTTACTATGTCATTCATATGTTTGAAATTCCATTGCATTTATCTGCAATATGGACTCTACAGTGATCAACAAGACTGGACTCCTAGTAAACATCCCTTTATGAAAACTTGAAGCCAGTCAGGACCTTTATTTGGAAATATTCAGTAAGTTTTTATTTTAACCCTTTCCCACAAAGATATATATTTTGGACACACTTGAAGTCCCTTAGAAACTCAAATTCAATTAAAGAACTTTTTTACTATATTCAAGTTTTAAAGCTTTCATCGCCATCCCTTAGATACTGATGAGCAGCAAACAGCATAATACATGAACAATGAGTTAGTCGCAAGCTGTTCTGGTTCTATGCTGTTGGCATTTAGCAAGTATTCACATTGATTTTGAGTGGCAAATGGACACATTTACCATATAGTTCATATTGTGCAAAAAGGCCCAGCAAATTTTAGTTCTAATGGAAATCAACTCAATGGAATTTCAAACAACAGATATAATAGTTGTTAGCTAATGATATTTTACTGACATTTTAAATTGACATTAAATACGATTGTAACTAAACATATGTCAGTCAAGAAGCACAGGAACAAACTGAGTTTTTCTTAAAGCTATTTTCCGTATCAATATAAATATATCCTTACAATAGTTAATAATGATCAAAATTAGCATATTCGTCCTGCATTGTTTTACTCAGAGCTTCTGAGTTCTACATAAGACATGATGTTCTTTGTTCTTGCTAATAATATATATGGGCCGTGCTCTGTGAAAAGGGGGTTAAATGCATGTTAAATGTAGACTGCGCAGGCTTATCTGGGACGACACTTTACAAGCATGCCTTAAACCCCTTCTGTTAAATGTAAACTGCGCAGGCTTATCTGGGACGACACTTTACAAGCATGCCTTAAACCCCTTCTTCACAGAGCACATCCATATTTGCTAAGTTTGATAACTGAAGATCTTGTTTTTAAACAGACCTACTTGTTAAAACTTGCAATTTCTTATAAATCTCAAATGCACATAAATATGATACAAACTATAGCAAAAGAATAGATCTTATTACATGATTTTAATAAATTATCAATAACACTTAAACAGCAGATGAGCTTTCCAGAGCATTCTCATGACAAGAAATTCACCATTATCAAACATTAAAACGTAAAAGGACTATTGACACAACCAAAACTAAATAATAGACTATCTTATTTAAAAAGAACAAGTACATGTAATTTAACCAATATACCCTTCTTACAGGCACTTTTTAAGTTATCAATTTAGTAGCTGTTGTTTTTTTTTGCATGAAACAACAAAAGCAGTTGTGCTCTTTAATAGACACCTGAGTCCCCAACCATATGCTTTAATATACCAACAACTCCGCTTAGGCAAATGATTAAACAGAAAGTTGATTGGCTCCTTATTTATCTAAACCACAACAGCCCCAATCCCTGCACAGCCCCTGAAACAAGACCCCCCAAACTAAATGAGCAATCCTCCTCTTTGCATTAATCCCTAAGAAAAAACATCAAGCCCAACTGACAATAGTAAATCAAGACCCACCCCACCCAATACCAGAAAAATACAATGGTTGATATAAGGAATTTCTTGTCTTGAATGGTCTGATGACTGCAATTTCAGTATCAATACGTACAGTGCATGTCCCGCTCATGTTCGTACTCAATGAAGGCGTACCCTCTAGGCTTGCCGCCAATCTTGTCAGTTGTTAATTTAATCTGGAAAATAAAACATGGGACATGGTGCAATTTGCCAACTTTGATTTTGTGCACTACATGCTAAAGGGAGACAACCTGTGCTATTCACAATTCAAATTGACCCAGGTTAGCTCCCTTCAAATATTGGTTTCAATTATTTCTGAGGATAGTTCCGCCAGCCAAAGAACAAATGAAACACAATTTATCAATCAATACAGAGGTTTACTGGATATATGCTGCTGGTTAATCTGATTTCATTGAGATTCGGGTTTTTGGTCTCCCGTTTTGGAGAGATATTGTCAACATAGAATATAAAATCTAAATTTTAAAAATTGTACCATGGTCATCAGAAAAACGAAACACCAGTTTTGTCCTTTTATTTTTTGCTTATTATACCGAATGAAATCACAAATTGAATCATGGCAAAAAGTTTTAATCATCAGCCATGAGATTAGTAAACTACTACTATTTGTTTTGGTGCCAAAAGCATGGGCAAAACAACAATTGAAAGTAGCTATGGAGTTTCCAGACCACTGAATCATCCACAAAACATGCCACTATTTGCTGGATTGAAACCTGGACTGTAGCATGTTTCAGGAACATCTAATTGAAGAAAACGCTTTCTGTCAAAATGCAACCTGAAAGCTATCAATTTTGCTTCCTGCAATAAGACAAACAATTGAAGCAATATTCCCCTTAAAGGCTGTTTAATCTGGGTATTTAATCATACAAACTCTCATTTTTCTTTTTTTGTTATTTGTTGTGTTTTTCTTCCCTCAGATTGTATTTCAAATTTAAGTGCTCATCTGAATGCAGAGGATTTTATAGGATTCAAGTCAAACAAGGGAACGATGATACTGACTGTCAAGAAATTTGCTTTCTTCTCTGTACCAGACAGACATTTTTCTCAGAGTGGATATTCCCTTACATTGATATGGGGTTGAAGCTTTGATTGCAGCTTTCTAACCTTTGACAATATCCACATATGGATTTAAATAAATCCTGTTTTGACACAAGTAAACGTTTGGTGAAACCATCAAATTGATGGTGATAAGACTCATTGCTCGGGGAAAGCCAAAACAAAAATATTAATGACTTGTCTATTTGCAATAGAAGTTTAACTTTATTAAGATGCGGAATCAATGTTCATAAATAATGTTAACCCTTTGCATGCTGGGAAATTTGTCGTCTGCTAAAATGTCGTCTGCAGAATTTCTAAAATTAGCATTTTCTTCGATTTTTTTCAAAGAATACTATCAGAACAGCAAACAGTTTGGATCCTGATGAGACGCCACGTTCTGTGGCGTCTCATCTGGATCCAAACTGTTTGCAAAGGCCTTTAAAATCCGGTTCCCGCACTGAAAGGGTTAAAATATATATTTACAGACATGTTAGATGCAAGTGCTGGTGGAAAAAAAAGCATTCAACAAGATGTGTTTGTGAAACACTATGTCCCCTAATATATTTGACCTTTGACCTTGATAGATGACCTTGACCTTTCACCACTCAAAATGTGCTGCGCTCCATGAGATACACATGCGTGCCAAATATGAAGTTGCTATCTTCAATATTGCAAAAGTTATGGCAAATGTTAAAGTTTGTCACAAACAAACCTACAAACAAGAGGCCCATGAGGGCCTGAATCGCTCTACTGGCTGGAATCAATAGGGCTCAAGCCCTTGAAAGTATGAACAATCTGAGTAAATTTTAAATAAACAGACCCAAAATGGGAAATTTATCGCATAAACAAGAAGAAACGTAAAATTTAAACTTCAAATGGCTCCTTTTCAACAATAAATTGGACAAATTTTCTTCACTCTCAATGGGGTTCTGGCCCTTGATGATATAAAACATCCATTGAAGTTTCAAAAGGATAGAACTTTATATGTAAACAAACAAGAAATGTGTTTGTCGGAAACACTCTGTCCCCTTCTGCGCCGCTTTGAATTATTTTTTTTTGACCTTTGACCTTGAAGGATGACCTTGACCTTTCACCACTCAAAATGTGCAGCTCCATGAGATACACATGCATGTCAAATATGAAGTTGCTATCTTCAATATTGCAAAAGTTATGACAAAATGTTAAAGATTTTCATTTTTTCTCAAATTCAAGGGGAGATAATTCTGGCCTTATAACTCCGATATTGCTCATTTTCAATAGGGTTTGACTCATCATTCAGATAAAGACAATGTGCAAGTTGGGAAATGATTGGATGAAAACTGCGGACTTTATTGCGTAAACAAGCCTTATTTCACAATTTTCTCAAATTCAAGGGGAGATAATTCTGGACATTTTACTCTGATGTAACCCATTTTCATAAGGTTCAAGTCCTCATTAATATAAAGACACTGAACAAGTTTGAAAAGAATTGGATGAAAACTGTGGACTTTATGGCGTAAACAAGCCTTATTTCACAATTTTCTCAAATTCAAGGGGAGATAATTCTGGACTTTTTACTCTGATGTAACCCATTTTCAATAGGGTTCGAGTCCTCATTAATATAAAGACACTGAACAAGTTTGAAAAGAATCAGATGAAAACTGTGGACTTTATAGCGTAAACAAGAAAAAGTCTAACGCACGCATGCACGGACAGACGACGGAAACCACGCCATGACATAAGCTATTCAGGCCTTCGGCCAGTAGAGCTAAAAAACCAACAGACATGGCAAAAACAATATGTCCCCCAGTATAGACTGGGGGACATAAAAAAAATTGATTACACTATCAGGTGTTTTTATCATGTGGTATTTCAGTGTGCCCTTTAACAGCTGCTGATTGATTAAATAAACCAGTCTAGATACCTGTGGACTGATTGCTTCAAATACCATTAGAACCCATGCAGCCACAATTTCCTGAATTTTAGTGAGCAGCATGAACCAATTAAATAAATACACAAGATCGTCAATTCTGTTCAGGTTCTTTTCATTTGAAACGACAAGTCACATGACTGCAATCCAGTCCAGCATTCAGTAAAGCTCTTTGAAAGACTTGAGAATTAGGATGTCTGTGATGAATGTAATGCGAAAGTGACACCTAATACAACTTGCACAGGGATCTATCTAGATTTCCGAGAAGAACCATGAAAGCTGTAAATGAAATGGCTATTCAAAATTACAATGTTTCAATTTTTATAAGAAATAAAGAAGCTGGTTATGGTATTTTTGTAAAACATGGAATACGTTTATTGTTGTTTAGACAAACCTACATGCAAAAAATATTTCACTGTCCAAACAAGTAGTGATCAATGAGTGGACAAATATATTTTAGACAGAAGTGCTATTGAAAAGGTTTTATTTTCCACCTTTTGATAAAGCTATTTTTATTAATATCATAAGATAAATAAGTTTCAATAGATCAAGCTTTGAATCCATGCCATTCCTGCAGAGGACTCAACTTCCCAGCATCAATCTCCCAAATGGAAGAATTTCTATCACAACACTGCCAGAAACAAATAAGACATCATTGTCAAACATTCCAAAGATTATAGAACTCGGTCAGACAGATGGATGGTTTGATACATCACATTTTCTGCTAACTTCAATATCAATATCAAACCCAGAGTAATGGATGATCCATGTTATTGTAATGGAGATTTCTGTGAAACATCACTTGTATAAAGCCCATCTACTTTTGACATTTTTTCTGGAGTCTTGTAACTTTGCCATTTATGGCACAGAGCAAAACAAAAATCAAACAACACATAAGAGGGCAAGATGACAAACCTTTTACCACTAAAGATACGTATTTTGACGCATTTGTAGTCCCTTAGAAAGTAATATTTAATTAAAGACTTTTCTAACTTTATTCAAGATCCAAACCTTAAATACTGATGAGCAGCAAACAGCATAAAAACTGAACATAACAAACATGAAAATTATGTGTTATGAAAAATTACATCATACAGTTAATGTCACATAATATTGACATAATAAAACCAAACTTTACTACACAGGAAACCAATGTTCTGACCAAATTTCATGAAGATTGAGCAAACTAGAAAGTTAACAAGATTTTACAATAGCCATATAAGGAAAAATGCCCCGCCCCTTGGCAGTCATGTTTTTGAAGCCAAGGTAACCATTTCTGAACTCATCCAAGATATCATTGGGACAAATCATCTGAGCAAGTTTCATGAAGATCGGAAAATAAATGTGGCCTCTAGAGTGTTAACAAGGTTTTACTAAAGCCATATAAGGAAAAATGCCCTGCCCCCTGGTGGCCATGTTTTTCAACCAACCGACATCATTTTCAAACTCATCCAAGATATCATTGGGATGAATCTTCTGACCAATTTTCATAAGGAAAAGACAATAAATGTGGCCTCTACAGTGTTAACAAGATTTTACTATAGCCATATAAGGAAAAATGCCCCGCCCCTAGGCAGCCATGTTTTTCAAGCAAACATAACCATTTTCAAACTCATCCAAGATATCATTTAGACCAATCTTCTGACCAAATTTCATGAAGATTGGACAATAAATGTGGCCTCTAGAGAGTTAACAGGTCAAATGTTGACGCCGCACAACGCACGACAGACGACTGACATAAAGTGATCACAAAAGCTCACCATGAGCACAACGAGCTAAAAAGGGTTTAATGCATGTGCACAAAGTGTCATCCCAGATGTGCCTGTGCAGTCCTCACAGGCTAACACTTAAGGCTGTTATGAATTTTTTCCTTTCAAGAAAGACACATCTTAGCAAAAATCCAGTTTAGGCGATAGTGTTGTCCCTGATTGGCCTGTGCAGACTGCACAGGCTGATCTGGGACAACACTTTATGCGCATGCATTTAAAAATCTTTCCGCAGTGCTCAACTCATATCTTTTTACATGCTACTCATTCCTTGTAGCAACAAGAGCACCGCCTTGCGGGTGCAGACCGCTCATCTATTTTCTTTTTAAAGGTGAAGGGACTCTCATTTTCAATCACAAAGGAGGGAGGGGCGGAGTGAAGAGGGGTGTATAATGTGGGGTGTGGAAAAAAAAAAATCGGGGGATGGGTGGGGGGGGGGGGATTTTTGGGTGCGATGGTTGGACGGTATTTCAAACATAAATAATACAAATAAATATTTGTGTTTTTAACCGTTTCAAAAAAAAAAAAAAATTGGGGGGGGGGGGTGTTAAAGTGTGAGGGTGTGGTGGTAATTTGTGAGATGATCTTAAAAAAAAAAAAAAATAGGGGGGGGGTGATTCGGGTGGGGGGAGGGGGGGGGGGAGGGGGGGGGAATCTTGGGTGCGATGGTTGGACGGTATTTCAAACATAAAATAATAAAAATGAATATTTGTGTTTTTTAAGTTTCAAAAAAAAATTGGGGGTGGGGTGGGGTGGGGTGGGGTGGGGGGTATAGTGTAAGGGTGTGGTGGTCATTTGTGAGATGATCTTAAAAAAAAAAAAAAAAGGGGGGGGGGAGGGGGAGGGGGGGAGGGCACAGGGGATGGTTTGGGTGGAGTCTATTGTGGTATGTCAGGTAAGAGTAGTTTTGTCAAAGTATCAATCAAATCTAATCATAAATAAAGAAGTTATGGCAATTTTAGCAAAATTTAATAATTTGACCTTGAGAGTCAAGGTCATTCAAAGGTCAAGGTAAAATTCAACTTGCCAGGTACAGTAACCTCATGATAGCATGAAAGTATTTGAAGTTTGAAAGCAATAGCCTTGATACTTTAGAAGTAAAGTGGATGGAAACACAAAATTTAACCATATATTCAAAGTCAAAAAAGGGCCATAATCCCGTAAAAATGACAACCAGAGTTATGCAACTTGTCCTTTTACTGTACCCTTATGATAGTTTGCGATGTTCCAAGTATGAAAGCAATATCTATGATACTTTAGGGGTAAAGTGGACCAAAACAAAACTTAACCAAATTTTCAATTTTCTAAGTATAAATAGGGCACATAATTCTGTCAAAATGCCAGTCAGAGTTACATTACTTTGCCTGCACAATCCCCTTATGATAGTTAATAAGTGTTGCAAGTATGAAAGCAATAGCTTTGATACTGTAGGAATAAAGTGGACCTAAACACAAAACTTAACCAAATTTTCAATTTTCTAAGTATAAAAAGGGCACATAATTCTGTCAAAATGCACGCCAGAGTTATCTAACTTTGCCTGCCCAGTCCACTCATGATAGTAAGTAAGTGTACCAAGTTTGAATGCCATAGCATAGATACTTTCTGAGAAAAGTGGACCTAAACGCAAAACTTAACCAAAATTTTCAATTTTCTAAGTATAAAAAGGGCACATAATTCTGTCAAAATGCACGCCAGAGTTATCTAACTTTGCCTGCCTAGTCCCCTCATGATAGTTAGTAAGTGTACCAAGTTTGAATGCAATAGCATTGATACTTTCTGAGAAAAGTGGACCTAAACGCAAAACTTAACTGGACGCCGACGCCAACGCCGACACCAAGGTGATGACAATAGCTCATTTTTTTTTTCAAAAAATAGATGAGCTAATAAAATGCATTTGGTAAATTTGGTTGTTCATGAGCTCAGGTCATACTTCTTATTCTCCATAATACTGCAATACGAGAAATGTGTTTACTAAGGATGCATGTTCATGCACATGTCCCAAGGAAATTGTTCCCATCATATTTCTTGTTCTACTTCATACTGCAATATGAGAAATATGTTTACTAAGGATGCATGTTCATGCACATGTCCCACAGGAAATTGTTCCCGGCATATTATGTTTGCCAGTATGCTATATCAAGACACTCTGCTAATGCAATTACAATATTGTCAACAGCATTATCATTCTCAACCAGACAAAACATGAGAAACATCATTTTTAGGGCTGCAACAATATACCGGTATATCGGTATATATCGCAATACGCAATCCGCATATTGTATTGCGATATGATTTTCATCATACCGGTACGAACATTTTACAAAAATTCATTCACATTTTGTCCAGAAAAGCCATCCGAAATAATGATAAAAAGGTAAACAAAACAAAGCAGTGTAAATTATTTTTAACGTAAAAATAGCATTCTAAAAAGTGTATTATACAGAGTAGCGTTGTTACATGGGAGCATGCATTCGATGCTTTTGAACAGATTATCGTTGAATAAATTGCGCACAGCTGTAAATGTTTCGTTCGATTCTGATTTGAGCATTATTTGTAATCCGAATTTCGGAAACACGCTTCCAAATTTGAATGCTAACGCGACAATTAAAAATTATAGCGTCAAATAAACAGTGCTTTATCCTTTGTCTCAATAAAAAGCGCGCGAAAATTATACAGACATGTAGAACGTCGCATGGAAAGTATGGGTGTATTTTGTGTTGTATAAAAACGGGAACATCACGTCAGCTGAATTACGCGTGTTCAGTGGGAAAAACGCCCCGGTTGGACGTTATTTCATCACATCTTTAAATAGTAACAATTGCAAAAATGCATTTGATACTTAAGAAAATTTGCGAATGCTTGTGTTTCTTATTATTCTTGAGCACATTTGTAGTAAATATTTACCAGAATTTGCTTTAAAATTGGAATTTATGGGATTATCGGGTAATTGGCAAGTTATAATTTTGGTACAAGTTAGCAATATATTGCGATATATTGCAATACGGGTTTTTTAACTGACAATATATTGCAATACGGTTTTTGGCGTATTGTTGCAGCACTAATCATTTTTACCAATTTCACCATAAAAGAATCCTGATTAATGACAAGATGGACCCTGATTACAAAATAGCATGTATTGAAACACTAGTGTACACTATATAAGGTCATCATCAAGTAAAAAGCTGGAAGATGGAATATAGTTCAGGCTGGCTCTACGAAAAGGGGTTTACTGCATGTGCTTAAAGTGTCGCCCCAAATAAACCTATGCAGTCCGCAAAGACTAATCAGGGATTACACTTTCCACCTAAACTGGATTTTTATCAAGAAGGGTCTTCCTTTAAACAAAAAGAAACAGTCGGAGACAGGTGATGCTCCCCAAAGGTTTTTTTTGTCACAATATTGCACTATATATTCAGATAACAGGAAACGTCTTGAGGGGCATAACTGTGGACAATATAATACGATGGATGGTTTAGCAACTAAAAAAAATTCAAAGGGCCATAACTCTCTAAATAATTCATCTAACCAGAACCCACAAATAACATGCACATCTCCTCAAAGTAGTTAAGCTTCCCATAAAGCTTTATTGAATTCCAGTCAGTAGTTGGGGAGAAATAGCGCGGACAAGAATTGCACTATATGTACAGTTAATGGAACATTTCAAACGGCCATAAGTCTGTGAAAAAATCATCCGACCAGAACCGGCTGATAATATGCACATCTCTTGGTAGTGAAGCTTCCCATAAAGTTTAATTGAATTCCGGTCATTAATTGCTGAGAAATAGCCCGGACAAAAATTGTGCACGGACGGACGGACACACACACGTACAGACGAAGCGGCGACTATATGCTGCCCCAAAAATTTTGACCCGGCATGGCCCATGTTTGAAGTTGACCTACACATCATCTAGATTCAACTTCTAACCAATTGTGGTGAAGATCAGATGAAACAACTTGAATTAGAGAGCGGACACCATGCTGAATGTGTATAACATACTTAGTGACCTCATGACCTAGTTTTTGATCTGGCATTGCCCATGTTCGACCTTGGCCTTAAGATCATCTAGATAAAACTTCTGACCAAGTTTGGTGAAGATCGGATGAAAACTACTTGAATGAGAGAGCAGACACCATGCTGAATGTTAAAAAACGCACTAAGTGACCCCGTGACCTAGTTTTGAGCCCAGCATGGCCCATGTTCAAACTTGGTGTAGAGATCATCTACATACAACTTCTGACCAAGTTTGGTGAAGATATTGGATAAAAACTACTTGAATTAGTGACCCAATGACCTAGTTTTTGACCCGGCATGACCCTAGGTCAACCTTGACCTAGACATCATCTAGATACATCTTATGCCCAAGTTTGGTGAAGAATGGATGAAAACTACTTGAATTAGAGATTGGACGCCATGCTCAATGTTTAAAACGCACGAAGTGACCCCGTGACCTAGTTTTTGACCCGGCATGACCCATATTCGAACTTGACCTAAACAGCATCTATATACATCTTACCAAGTTTGGTGAAGATTGGATGAAAACTACTTGAATAAGAGAACGGAAACTTAATACGGACAGACAGTCTCAGACAGACCGACCGACAGACAAGCTCACTTCTATATACCCCCCATAAACTTCGTTTGTTGGGGTATAAATACAATAACAGTGGGAAGTGTGGTCCTTGATCAGGCTGTGCAGACTACACAGGCTAATCTTGGATGATACTTTACACACATGCCTTTTTGCAGAGCAAGGCTCATTTTCATTTTTTGCAAACCTGGTCCAAACACTGAATGTTTGGACATTTGGCATTGCTTATTGCAATCCTGGTCCAAACACTGAATGTGGTCCAAACACTGAATGTTTGGACATCAACCCTGGTCCAAACACTGAATGTTTGGACATCAATCCAGGTCCAAACACTGAATGTGGTCCAAACCACAATGTTTGGACATTTTGCATTGCTTGAAAATGTGAGCTCTGTGGTTTTGGTTTTCTTAGACTTGCTAACTTTAAACATGATTACACCCTAAGGTATTCTTAATATCCGAAAGAGTTTCAAAATCAACAGCTGTATGAAAGTCCGCTTATGAAACATTAAATACATCGAAATCAAATAGAAATACAAGCATCACCATTTCTAGCCCCAATCAATCTGACTGCTATGTTGTTTTGTTAAGCACAATAAACGAGATTGCTTTTTGGTGCACTTTACATCCAATTCCATGTGACAGACCCGGAAGTGCAGTAGAAAGATGCATTGGATAATGTGTCCGATTATGATAAATATTCAACATCACTTAAAACTGTTGTTGTGAGACAACTTTATTACTACAGTAGAACTATTGAGAAGTTAATCGGTTTTACACTATCTGTATATGTGGACATTATTGTTGATTATCAATCAGATTTCTTACTCTTGAACAAAATAAATATTCAGAAGTTTAAATATTGTAAACAGTTCTATAGTACATATTTATTGACTTGCTACATGTAAATCTAACCTTTGAAGTGTATAAAAATATATCTTGGCTGCAATATACAATATTCTTTTACCATTTATGTTGTTTTTTCTATGGTATCTGCTTCCTATAATGTTTAGAAGTCCATGCATTTATAAAATTGCATAAGTATACTTTTGTCATTTGTAAAAAAAATTGTTCCACTAAAAAGTACTTGGTAATGTCATCACACCTGATGCCTGTAAAATGTTCTCTAAAGTATTTCAAAGTGCATTCATATATAACATTTTAGGTGCTATAATTTTATCTTGTAAGGCTTGTGTTTTATGCCAAAGTACTTGATAATGTTATCGCACCTGGTGCCACCATATCCATAATTTCACTGTTCATCAACTCAAATTAAGATTTCAATCATTTCATGAAGCTTTGTTATTATGGTACAAACTCTACCAAAAATATATCCTCTCACAATAGATTGTAGCCCTACTTTCAACACATATTCTTGATATACCAGATAAAAAGTGTGGATTTGCGTAATAAAGCAATCTGGTTTTCGTCAGATTCATGCGTATTTTGACACAGCAAGTGTTGAAATGCTGGCACATATATTACCTCAACCTTCAGCATAAACATAGATAATGTATGTTATGTGCAAACCTTTATTAAATGCATTTTAATTGCAATCCATGCAAATGTTCTGTTATGAGGTAGATAATTGTTTAGGTCTGTCAATAACACTTTTAGAAAGAATTGATCTCTTTATTTGTTCAATGCCATGCACTGAATTGCAGTGTGCATTGTTCAACATTCTTGTCTTCAAATGCGGAGGACTTAATTAATACTAGTTAACACTTTGCATTATGCAAACTGTATTTACAAATACAAATGAGCCTCGCTCTGTGAAAAGGGGGCTTAATGCATGTGTGTAAATTGTCGTCCCAGATTAGCCTGTGCAGTCTGCACAGGCTAATTAGGGATGACACTTTCTGCCTAGACTTGAGTTTTTTTGCTAAGAAGAGACTTTATGTAAACATAAACGAAAAATATCATACATGCTGAAAGTGTCTTCTCTGATTACCCTGTGTGGACTGCACAGGCTAATCTGGGACAACACTTTATTCACATGCATGGAACCTTCCGTTCACAGACCGCTGCAGGCATATGTGCAATTTTTCTTGGGTCTAAATTCTTCATGTAAGATAAATTTTATTGTTGTTTTTCAACTGTTTACTTTCGAGGACAAGAACTTCAAATTTAGTGACAAGTGACACTAAATGAACAATTTAAGGTTGACAATTGTTGGTTATGGTGTCATATCAGCTGACAATTTTGCTGTAAGCTGTTAGTTGGTTGTAACATTAGTTGCTTTGGTCTAGTGAATAAGATTTTGTAGTTAACGTTTGGTGAACGATAACTTTTCTGACGGATAGGGTATTACAGTCATTAGTGTTTTATTATTGTTATTTTCAAGTATGCCATTATTACAAACATTTTGGGTTAATTGCAGAACAAACTAATAAAGTGTTACCCCGGCGAAATGTTGTTCATGATTTCATGAACATTTCAAGCCAATCAAGAACTGTTCATGAACGGTTCTGAAAAAGTTCCTGAGCTTGGTTCATGAACTTTTGGACATGAACTGTTCTTAAGACATGTTCATGAACTGTTTATGAATTATTGTTGAACATTTCAAAGTTCATGAACAGTTCTTCATCTAACCATAAATACTTAGTGATGAACATTTCATGCACAAGTATTTCTAATGACTTTTCTGAGACAGACTTTAAGGATCCATCATGAATAATTCATGAATTCCTTTGTGCTAGATGTTTCATACATATTTTTGAAAGTAATATTGAAATGTCTAGCATACAAATCTTGTAGATTTGTGAAACCTGTGAAGTTAGTATGAATATGCATAGTACTTTCACCACTGTAAGTTAGAGTTCTTGACCTGTTCTAGAGAATTTTAAGAACATTTGTACAAGAACTGTTCAAGAACTGCCTTCAGGAACACTTCAATAACTTTTTAAGGACCTTTCCTGTTCTTGAATTATTCTTAAACTATTCTTGAACACTTTAAGAACTTTTTTGAACAACATGTTTCCTTCTGATGTTCTTAAACAGGTCTACACAATGTTTTTGAACGTATGATGGACTTTTAAAGAATCCAATATGTTCTTAAAAGGATCTGTCATTGTTCTTGGAAGACTTAAAAGACAAGTTTAAGAACGTTTTAAGGACATCTTATTTCAAGAACAGTTTAAGATGATATCAAGAACTCAATGTACATTGCATTGCTGTTTTTACAAAGAAAGAATATTGTGTGCACAGGAAGTTGAAACGGAAGGCACATGGTTTATGTTATATTTGAAAATGTAAGTCTATAATAAATTACCGGCTGAACTGATCAGCCATTGGTTCCATTTCAAGTTCTTTGGCACTGTAAGTGTAACCATTTCAGGGAAACCATTGATTAGTAAATGATTCTTGAACTGAAAATGAGACTATTCATAATCTTTTCAATACATGAATTATTCATGAACATATAGTGCAAAGTTGTATTATGAAATTTAAAGAGTATTATCAAACCACTTGTATCTCAGTTATTAGTGTTATATTTAAATTATTGTTATATGTTGCTATCAATATGTTAAGTGCTAATACAAGACTTGTTTCTTCTTACCCTGACCTGTTTGTTGAGCTTTAGTAACACTTATGATAACCTTTGCAAAATTGACAAATTCTTGTTCATGAATAGTTCATGAACACTTCATGCCACCTCAGTTCATGAACTCTTGAAGAACTATGGTTCATGAACTATTCACTTACAGTTCGTGAACAGAAAATGAGCCATTGAAAAATAGAAGGAAAATGTTCATGAACTGTTCGTGAACAGCAAAACCCTGAAGAATTTTTCAAGAATTGTGTTGTTCATGAACTGTTCAAGAACACTTCATGCCATTGATGTTCATGAATAGTTCATTAACATTTCATGCCATAATGGTTCAAGAATAGTTCATGAACACTTCATGCCACACGGGTTCAAGAATAGTTCATGAACACTTCATGCCATAAGGGTTCAAGAATAGTTCATGAACACTTCATGCAATTAGGTTTCAAGAATATTTCATGAACACTTCATGCCATTAGTGTTCATAAACAGTTCATGAACTAAAATCTCAAGAACTTTTCACAGACGTGGCTCATTTTCTGTTCACGAACTATTTGTGAACAGTTCATGAACTCAGTTCACGAACAGTTCATAAACTGTTCACGAATTATTTGTGAACTGCAGAACAACATTTCGCAGGGGTAAGGCATGCCAGTGTTTTTAGCTGTATTTTGGCTTTTTTATGTCAAAAATTAATTTTGTTTGGATAATACTCCAACGAAAATGCCACACTAGTTGTGTAGTTTCTTTAAAGGAATTGTCCCACTAACTCATTTTACACAATTCTAAGAATGATTTTGGCACCAATTTCCAGCAGAAATTCTTTAAACTCTTGTCCTATAAATGAATCCCAGGATTATCCAGTGCATGCTAAACAAGCCAGCTAATTGATGGCATGTGTGCATTTAGCCAGTAAAAAACAATTCCTGCAAAGTTGCCAGCCGCAATACAATCGAAACTAAACTGCCATTTAATTTAACAACCTACTGAAAAGTTGCCATCCTAATATATAATTGAACGCATTTTAAATTGGCATTTGTTTTGATGACTGATCTGTTTTGATGATTGTTTATGAGACCAATTTCACTGAAAACTTTTGTTTTCAGAAACACAATAAAGAGTATACTATCTATGTGAAGAAAATGTTTGGTATTATTATGGAGTTTACACAAGTGTTCTGCCAATATACTCCAGGCCTGATTTCAAATGTTTTTAATTCCCATTTTAACCCTTTACCACTTAGAAATGTATTTAAATTACACATTTGTAGTCCCATAGAAAGTTATATTCAATTAAAGTCTTAATGGATTTCAAGATTTAAAAGCTTCATTTTCAACCCTAAGGTACTGATGAGCAGCAAACAGCATACAACCTGATCAGCTGGATGAGCAGCAAACAGCATACAACCTGAACAGAATAAGACCTACTTTGCCATTTTCACTTTGCTTCTGAGTGAGAAATGGTTAAGAAAAAGAGGCCTCACCATTTCAAAGTTATGTACTTGAAACAACAACAATCATTTTCAAACTTAGCCCAGAAATCATGACAACACAATTTTATTTTTTTGTATGCGCAAGTTTCACAATGAATGGGTTAAAAAAAAGTGTCTTATCGTGTTTTTAAATAGTTTTACTACGGCCAAAAAAGAAAAAATTACTCTACCTCTTGGCAGAATTTTTTTTCAATTTGCAGAAAACATACATCACTTGTTGGACAAATCAGTAGGGAGGAATCATTAAAAAAAAATATTTCCAACAAGTTTCATACAGATTGTGAAAACAAATAAGACTTCTAGAGAATTATTCATTTTATGCACATCATATACTATCATACTATTCATAAGCTATATTACACCCTTTGGTCTATAATCCAAGACATCATAAGGCAAAAATAATAATTTTTCATTACAGTTCATGACCATTGGGCAATAAATATGGCATCTTAAGTGTTGGCAAGCTTCTTATTTTTGACCTAGAAAACAAGTTAATGAATGTTGACGATGCAACACAAACCGCAGAAAAAAGCTGGTCACAAAAGCTTATTATGAGCACACAGTACTCAACAGTCACAAGTGTCTTCTTTAACTCTCAGAAGCAAAGTTAAAATGGCGATGTGCAAACAGCATAAAACCAGAACAGCCTGCGAGTAACTCGCAGTCTGTTCAGCTTTTATGCTGTTTGCTGCTTATCAGTATCAAAGGGTTGCAAATAAGGCCTTTAAAATTTTAATCTAGTTAGAAAATACTTTTTAAAATGTTACTTTGTGAGGACAACAAATGCGTCAAAATACTAATCTAAGTGGTAAAGGGTTAATTTCATCTTTTATTCAACTTTGCAGAGAAATCGTTGAGACAAATGTCTTGTAAATCAGATTTTTAATATGGCCAGTAAAATGTTTTGAAGCTATCCCTCTTATTTGACCATGACCTAATTTTCAACCCATTTTCAAACTCAGCTGAGATATTATTGGAAATATGATCTTAGCAAGTTTAACCCTCATCAGGCTCTGCACTGTTTGCTTTAAGGAATTTCTGTAAAAAATATTCTAAATATAGAAATAAATATACTAGACATCTCTTACTTTGGAAATAAATGGATCCAATTTAGAAGGATGGGAGAGTCCACTAGGCATAAATGGGTTAAAGTGACAATTAGCATGTGAATATTTTATATAAAAACATATGTTATCACACCAAGTAAGCACTAGGAACTATCTGATCTGGGTAATGTTCAAAGGGCCAGTTAATTATTCACATCAGTAACCAAACCATCTTTGTCAATACCTGCACTTGCATACTTGTCAGAAATAATGCCAGGAAAACCTAAATTGATTAGCTTACTGCGCCTTTTTCGGCCATTTGTCTGAAGCACTCATTGATATGTCCCAGTCTAGAATTTACATAAGCTGCAAAGGAGCCTAAGGTGATGAAAGTTATGTGCACACAGCTAATGATTTCTGCACATATCAAGGAATATATTGATGCATTATATTATGGAAAGAAAAACCATAAGAATTGTCTTAAATTAAAAGAAGACACGTGATTTCCCTGTATTGTGTTTCTACTTTTTTAGACAATAACATAATATATTGATATGTTGTTGTAGTTGCTGATTCTTTAAACAAACTAGTTTCCAGAAAAGATTAACTAAAGGAGATTTCTTGAATTTTTATTCATTTGTATTGTAATATGAAGAGGTGAATTGCCTGTACAATATTTCATTAGTGGTGAAGAATGTCTTACAAAAAGTATCCTACAAGAAACAGATAACTTATGTATAATTTATTAGATCCAATAGTGACACTGATTGTTGCTAATTAAGAGACTTAAATTGTCTAGAAAGTGTTCAGGATTACTTCAAACCCCGAAGTGTTCACAGTAGCTGAGTTCTGGATGATTAAAGAGTAGGGCATTATTTGCACCTGTATTAAGCAAGAAAAAATCATGGAGGAAACTTGAAGATAATTTCAAGAACTGTTAATACATACTGGTCATAAATGAGGTCAGGATGTTGATAAAACTGAAGATTAACAGGAGGAAACCAATAATTAATTGAACAACTTGTCAGATGAAATAATTTCAAATTCCAATCATTTGGACTGAGTCCAAACAACCCAATGGCATCTTAGCAAGTACTGGTAACCAGGAAACATTGTATTTACAGCTGATTTCCATTCAAACTTTTGATGGACTTTTTATAGAAAACATGGCTTCTTTATTCAATTATACAAAATGAACAACTGTGATCAAGAAATGTGTTCAACTGTAAGGCATATTACTACAGTCGTAAATGATAACTTGTTAATGCTTTGAATTATTTTAATGTGTTTTCATTCTTTGTGGTTAATGCAAGTGCGACGTTGCCAAAGTACAATTTCACGATGCGCATGGAATCCCATGAATGTTATGCTCGATCTTATAATTAATACAAGTTGCATGGAATTTTATGAAAAAGATGGACAGCAACTTATTGTTAAATATGCACAAAAAGGGATCATGACAATTGCTGTAATCAGTAAATATAGACTTTAATTGTTAATGTCAAAACAAATTATAACTTATATGTGTAGTGCAAGAACGTGAACATTTTAAAAATCATTAAAATTTAGTGATATTATGTTTATATCAAATGTTTAATTAACAATTTAAAATGCAGAGGAACTAAACTTTAATGTGAATGATTTTACTTCTGCGGTGTAAAGTTTACCTTGAGCATTTTTTATTTGGTAAATACACAAATATAATTTCAAATATAATTACTGTAATATTTGATAAATATATATTATCCTTGAAATTACTGAAAGTCAAACACAAAATAATAGTCTGGAAACAATACTGAATTGTTCTAATAACCCAGCCATTTTTAATGCAAAACAACAATTTCGTGGAAATGCATAATTTCTCTGGTGGAATTAAATCACTTCCTCAATACCAAGTGGGGCGGCCATCTGCATGGAACATTTGGACTTCAGGTTATGGAGGCCAGGAAGGGCCAAGGAGGGGCAGCAGGAGGCGCCTCTCTGTCTCCAGGGTCTCCGACATAGAGGAGGTGGATGAGGTAGGCAGGGCACATTGACAGTAAAGAGGAAAACTATCATGGGTATTTATGTAATAGGTATAAACCGAAATGGGCAAGAAGTATGTACCACTATGGATGTCCAGCAAACTAATGTAAGTATTTAATAGGCATATCCCAAAAATAGCAATAACTTGGAAAATCCCACTTTTTTTGGCAGAACACACAGGGCTTGCCTATTTAAAATCCTTTCAAAATAACATATCAAATCCAGTTATTATTTAAATTAAACTGCAATAGGTGAATCAAATGGATCAGTACGTAGGTACTTAGGGAGTTGTTGCATGTTGGCATTGGTATTTTAGTTGAATAAAAGAAAATGCCCGCTTTGTTTTTAGTGTATCTGTTTAGGCTACCTTGTGAATATATTGCTGACACATGTTTTGAACAAACAATTCTTAATGCAAGTTTGATGTAAGGATGGCAAAACTTGGCTGTAACCACAAAAAAAGAGGCAATCATGTCTGCAAAGGCAACACTTGACAAAATTTGCTCGCCACCTCAATTGCCTTGTAAACCTAATTACAATAAATATGACAAAAAAAACAACTCATAAATATATCTGCCTGATTATATTTATAGGAAAATAATAGTTAAACAAACAAGAGATGTGCTTGTCAGAAACACAATGCCCCCTATTGTGCCACTTTGAAGCCACAAATTTGACCTTTGACCTTGAAGGATGACCTTGACCTTTCACCACTCAAAATGTGAAGCTCCATGAGATACGCAATTGCATGCCAAATATCAAGTTGCTATCTTCAATATTGCAAAAGTTATGGCCAATGTTAAAGATTTCGGATGGAAGGACGCACGCACAGACTGAAGTCTAACAGACAGTTCAACTGCTATATGCCACCCAACCATGGCATAAAAATATAATAAAAGTGGAAAGTGTCGTTCCTGATTAGCCTGTGCTGACTGCACACGCTTATGTAGGACCACACTTTTCGAACATGCATTAAACCTCTTTTCACAGAGAACGGCTCAATAAAAATCTACTCAGTAACAGAAGCAGGTATTTAATGTAATCAATAATAGACTCAATTCTGGATTCTAGACACCACCAATCCATTGCTTTGATCACCATCTTGTACAGTTCATACATGTATTTATCATCATTTCTGAATGTCATTATGTATATGCACTGATGGGACAGTCGAGTATCACATAGATTGTATGAGTTGACAGATAATCAAACTAACAGCAATGTGGGCTGAATTTATCAGTAAATGTGCAGCACGCTTTTTCTAAAACTAGAGTTTTGTCACAGACGTGAAGTATACCCCTACAAGTCGCATTGACACAGACTATTTTGCAAGCTGTCTCCACAAAACAAGAGAATCTAAATGGTGATTTTAAAGAATTATTATGCCATTATTATTTATGACCATTTTGACCTTTGAACTCTTGAATTCTTTCGCATGACACGCTGTCCAATGACTGTGAACAAAATTAATGTACAGAGTCATTTTAAAATCTCACATTGAATGAATGACATAGTTATGGCCCGGACAAGCTCATTTATGGCCATTTTTCACTTTTGAACTCCAAGTGCGACCTTGACGATATTGACAGAATTCTTTCGCATGACACATTGTCCAATAATTGTGAACAAAATGTACCAAGTAATTTAAAAATCTCACAATGAATGACATAGCTATGGCCCGGACAAGATCATTTATGGCCATTGTTGACCTTTGAACTCACAGTGTGACCTTGACCTTGGAGATATCGACGTAATTCTTTCGCGCGACACACCATCCAATAATGGTGAACAAATGTTCCAAATGATTTTAAAATCTCACAATGAAAGACATAGTTATGGCCCAGACAAGCTCATTAATGGCCATTTTTTACCTTTCAACTGAAAGTTTGACCTTGGAGATATAAACGTAATTCATTTGCGCGACACACTGTCCAATGATGGTGAGCAAATGTGCCATATGATTTTAAAATCTCATAATGAATGACATAGTTATGGCCCGGACATGCATTTGACCTTTCTTTGAACTCAAAGTGTGACCTTGACATTGGAGATATAGACGAAATTCTTTCGCGCGACACACCGTCCAATGATAGTGAACAAATTTGCCAAATGATTTTTAAATCTCACAATAAATGATAAAGTTATGGCCCGGACATGCATTTGACCTTTGAACTCCAAGTGTGACCTTGACCTTTGAGATGTTGACATACTTTTTTCACACGACACACCGTCCCATGATGGTGAACAAATGTACCTAGTTGTTTTAAAGGCTTCATTTTCATTGACTGTGATTTACTCGCAGACTGTTTTGGTTTTATGCTGTTTGCACATAGCCATTTTCACTCTGCTTTTTAGTGGGAAAGGGTTAAATTTGGTTTTGTCATTCTAAAAACTCAAAATCTCGCAATAATGCCTTAATAAAGTATATTTTAGTCAGAACAGCAATTATGAGGTTTGTGTATAAATAACGCTGACATGATTGTTCCATAGTATTCATATTTTTGAAAATTATAGTTTAATTTTAAAAATTCATATATAACTTATTTTTTTTCAGCTGTAATATTTCAATGTATACCACAAAACATTATGTGTGAAGCAAAACCCTAAACGTCAACATAACTGACTTTTTTTACATACTTAGAGAGAGCAACATATATTAAAAGACATAAAGATGTTGCCACATACATAGTCAGGAATGATTATTCAAAATTGACTTAATTTATGAGATTGACAAACAAAATCTTCTGATATTAAACTTTTGGAATTACACAACTTGGTCTGCAAATATCATACACTTCAGCCTCAATTGAATGTGAAATGTTTAATGGAACAAATAACTCTCTAATTGATAGTGTGTTTTCTAAAGACATAATGCATATCTGGTGATACATATCTCTTTGTTGACTATACTGTTTTTACTGCATAACAGGATAAAATACAGATAACTGCTATGTTTACTGAAATATTTCTGTCTTATCATTAAGATATAACTTTATATTTGATAAATTATCATAATGCACTTCAACCAAAAGAGAGGAAACTGTTTTTAAATTCCTTTCACCAGACATGGTTAGTAAATATGCAAGTAACAATTGTAAAAATATGAACAAATCAATACCTACTGGTAAAAACAACATTTTATATACTGACAACTGTGGTGTGGTGCTTATCAACTGAAACGGACAATGTTGCATATTTTCAGAGCATGTATTATCTTCTCCTTCTCAACTCAATCAAGACCTCCTAAATCAACTAATTTGTATCTTTTGTTGGTTCCACATAGCCCTTATTATTTCATCAATCATTTACATTCACCAAAATAAATATTGTCTCTTTAGTCTACAAAATTTAAACAACAAAGCAATAAACAAAGGTCTCCATATACAAGTTTTTAATAGAACAATAATTATAAGGAAAAAACTTAAAATAATTTAATGTCAACATTTTAAAAACAAAACAAGACAAACATAAAAATGTTTTGCTCTAAGATTTTTAAAGGAAAACAATTAACAAGAAACCGTCGGAGACGGGTGATGCTCCCCAAAGGTTTTTTTGTCACAATATTGCACTATATATTCAGATAAAAGGAAATCTTGAGGGGCATAACTTTGGACAAAATAATACGATGGATGGTTTAGCAACTTAAAAATTTCAAAGGGCCATAACTCTCTAAATAAATCATCTAACCAGAACCCACAAATAACAAGCGCATCTCCTCAAGGAAGTTAAGCTTCCCATAAAGCTTTATTGAATTCCAGTCAGTAGTTGGGGAGAAATAGCCCGGACAAGAATTGTACAGTTAATGGAAAATTTCAAAGGGTCATAATTCTTTGAAAAATCATCCAACCATAACTGGCTGATAGTATGCTCATCTCCTGTTGGTAGTGAAGCTTTTCATAAAGTTTCATTGAATTCCCGTAATAAGTTGCTGAGAAATAGCTCGGACAAGAATTGCACTATATGCACTATATGTACAGTTAATGGAAAATTTCAAAGGGCCATAACTCTGTGAAAAATCATCCGACCAGAACTGGCTGATAATATGCACACCTCCTTTTGGTAGTGATTAGCTTCCCATAAAGTTTCATTGAATTCCGGTCATTAGTTGCTGAGAAATAGCCCGGACAAGAATTGCACTATGTACAGTTGATGGAAAATTTCAAAGGGCCATAAGTCTGTGAAAAAATCATCCGACTAGAACCGGCTGATAATATGCATATCTCCTCTTGGTAGTAAAGCTAGCTTCCGATAAAGTTTAATTGAATTCCGGTCATTAATTGCTGAGAAATAACCCAGAAAAAAAATGTGCAAGGACGGACACATGGACGGACAGACCAAGCGGCGACTATGTGCTCCCCCTCAAAAAAAAATTGGGGGAGCATAAAAACCATCATTAGATGTTTCTCTACCAAAACAAAAACGATAGTAAAAATTCATGACAGAAAATGGGTTAATGGATTGGGCAAAGAAACTGATTCCCAGCATAAATCAAACATGGCAACACTCACATGTGCCAGCACAAAACAACTGCCTAGCAAGGTCTGTAATTGGTCTGGGTGATATATATTGACTTGCACTGACAGGGTGGGTGGAGAAGATGTGTTAATGGAGTGCATATCAGCCACTGCCCATCAGTTTTGTTGTAAGCTTCTCAAAGCCCTGATACTGTCCCATCAGTACTGGTCAGAGAATGTGATTCCCTTGCTTGTTAAAGCACACCAAGAGGGCAAACAGCCTTGAAAGTCTATTGGCAAGATACAGCAACGTTCTACTGAAGTCAATGTTAAAGGAACAGTTGAACAAATACAAATCTAAAAGGCTAAAAGAATTTTTTTTTAGAATAAGTTCAAGTAAATGAAACAAGAAGAGATGAAATATTGCAAAACATGCTATACAATCAGAAGATCAGAAAAATGTATCAAGGGAGCTTGGTATTTTGCGATCAAGTAAATGCCTGAATGTAAATGTTATTTCTTATTGGCTTGGTGCTTTTTAATGCTCTTGTTTTAATTAACGGTATCATTACATCATTACTATTTACGAGACTGAACGACTTTTTCATTCCGAAGCTAAGGTCAAAGTTATATCTTTGTGTCTCTTGTTTGTTACTATTCATATTACTGTTACGATCGCTTCATTTTCATTTAATCAGACAGAAACAATTTATTGTTGTTGTTGTCATATTTACCGATTTCGTTACATACCCAAAATATTACATGCCAGCCCCCTCACACTACTTTGGGGGAAGGGGTCCGCAGCCCTAAGAAGAAGGAATTTTTTGTAAATGGGTGAATTTTTAAATTTTATAAAAAACAACAACAACTGTGATTAACTGTTATAAACATATATTTCTATATATGTGACTGTCTATACGACAGAAAGGTGGACTTTTACTCAATCTAATGACTATTAACAGTAATCTAATTTAAATGTGGGTCGGTAGGTAGGCTTTTTTTTATTTAACTCAATGAGAATGTCATTATTTTCAGGTATCAGCAGTGTGAAATGCAGTACTAACTTTCAGATATAGTTCTTAAAAAGATGTTTGATCCAGATTGTGTTTATCTGTAAATTATTGTACAAATAAATATTCTTTGAAAACTAAAGACTGCATTTTGAATAAAGCATTTATTTACTAGAATAAATGTAAATGAAACAAAACATTAACAAAAATAATAGTTCTGAACGATTCAGACGCTTTCCTCAGTTGCGTAAATTTCAGACATAAAATTCTGACGCGGATTTTGTAACAGAAAAAGCTTATGTCTTTATCTGTAAATTACTGTACAAATAAATATTCTTTGAAAACTGAAGACTGCATTTTGAATAAAGCATTTATTGATTAGAATAAATGTCAATGAAACAAAACATTTACAAAAATAACAGTTCTGAACGATTCAAATGCTTTCCGCAGTTACCTAAATTTCGGACATTAAATTCGGATGCGGAGTTTATACCAGAAAAAACGTCGGCGGTTAAAAACAGGGTCGGTCGGGTAACCGGAAACCAGACTTCTTTTTAGTAAGGACTATATTGGACAAAGCGATATAACGGACCCTGATATATTGGAGTCAATTTTCAACTATAAATCAGCATTTTTTATTTATTTTTTTATTTTCTGAGGGTAAAAATTTCAGTTTTTGGGGAAAAAAAATATACTTTCAGGTGGGGGACTGCAGCCAAAATTCGGCGGCAGATTTGATAGATTTAGGGCCCTGCATGCATGCTGTATTTTGGAGTATAAAAAAAATTAATTATGTTCTGAAGTTTTTAATCCTTATTCAATTCTGATTTGCAGTTTACAAAAGTTGCTAAAGCCAACTGAATAAAAAAACAATTCTAAGCAATAATTAAGCAGAAAAAAGTAGTGTGGAAATGCATGACTTGCCTATTCCAAGCTGCAGTTAACATCACAAATCTGGTAAGGCATTTTCTCTGACTCTCCAATAAAATGTATTAACCTACAAAGTTGTTTGTTTCTAAAATTAGAAAATATTCTGAGTATTAATTCTAAGGGTATGAATAATTTACTTCAGAATTTTTGTTGGTTTTAATGCTATAACATGTGACTTAAAACCAGTTGTTTACCTTGATGAAATAATGTTCAAAAACATGCACACAAAAAATTCAAAAGGACTATTTGGAGTTAATTTCATTTGACTTTTGACCTCTAAGACTTAGTGTAACCTTAACCTTTCATTTTGAGAGATCTTAAGAGGGTTTCCATTTGTGCTTAGTTATTTTGAATTCCTTCAATACATGATACTTTCCGGCATAAACAGGAGTTTCCAAGCTGTGTTAGGGACAAATTTGACCTCTGACCTCTAGCTGTGACCTTCACCCATGAGGTAGGTGGACAGTTGTTACACACACAGCATGGTCTTATGATGTTTACATTTGTGGACAATAAATTCAACACCCATTTATAAATGGCTAAGACATACTTTTCCAAAAGACAACTGGACACTTATATGATGTACAGACAGTACAACTGCTGTAATTTACATGATTTGAAAGAGCACATAAAACCCTTGCTTTGTTATCATAAAGCATGTGAACCTAGTGTTCACATATAACCCAGTGAACACTTACAAGAAGAATGTAAGCAGAAAGCAAAAAAAGCATGTCTGTTAATATCAACTTAAAATAATCAAAGAAATATCCACCAAACACCAGTCTTTCAGCTTTTTCTAAAGCTGTTTTTTTTGTGTTGTGTACATTATTGGAGAAGGAATGAGGTTGTTTATGGTCTGCTGTAAATTACACTAAACAGAGACCAGGTTTACAACAGTCCTGGTTAATGCTCATAACAATAAATCAAAGGGATTGTGTCCAGTTCTGTGAATGTTTCACACTAGACTAGTTTCCATCAAATGTTAAGATGCCCTTGAGATTTTATAAGCTCCATTGGGTTCCTTGTAGTTTATCATGCTGTAGGCTAGTATTCCATCTGTCCATATCCGCATCCGCATAATCCGCAATAAAAATATAACTAGTAGAAATGCACTTCGCTTATTCCATTCATCCCCATCAACATATCCGCATGCAATAAGGCGTCCGCAAAAGTACGCTCAAGTGAGCATTCTATTGCGGATGCAAACAAGATACGGACGGCATTTAGCATGATGAGGGAAGCTGTCATCTAAAAAATCAACTGAAAAACCAATTGAATTCATGAAAAATTACCCAGAATTATATAACCAACGCATTTCTGCATATCGGGACTCTGATTTTACTTAAAATGCTGGGAAAAGCATAGCCCAGACACAAGAAGAAGATGTTTCATGTATTTACCATTTGTATTCTTTTACAGATAGAATGATGATTTGTACCATATATCTACTTAAATTCACGCTTGTGCTTCAAAATAATTATCTAAATTATAATTTTCAGTTTTAACTATATATTTTTTCCCCAAAAATACGGATGAGGATACGGATGCGGATAGATGGAATACTAGCCCTAGTCCTTCTGATTCAGTAGTCCAGGTGAGGTAATTAAGTACTTGTAGTTAAACTCTAGTGAAGTTTTGAAGCAGTTAGGTTCTAGTGCTGTTCTAGAGCAGGTAGGTTCTAGTGCTGTTTTGTAGCAGCAAGGTTTTAGTGCTGTTCAGGAGCAGTAAAGTTCTAGTGCTGTTCTGGAGCAGTTAGGTTCTCATGCAGTTCTGGAGCAGTTAGGTTCTCATGCAGTTCTGGAGCAGTTAGGTCTGTGTGCTGCGAGCAATTAGGTTCTAGTGCTGTTCTGGAGCAGTTAGGTTCTAGTGTTGTGAGTAGTAAGGTTCTCATGCAGTTCTGAAGCAGTAAGGATCTAATGCAATTCTGGAACAGTCAAGTTCTAGTGCTGTTCTGGAGCAGTAAGGTTCTATTGCTGGGAGCAGTAAGGTTCTAATGCAGTTCTGTAGCAGTCAAGTTCAAGCGCTGTTCTGGAGCAGTAAGGTTCTAGTGCAGTTCTGTAGCAGTCAAGTTCAAGCGCTGTTCTGGAGCAGTAAGATTCTAATGCAGTTCTGTAGCAGTCAAGTTCAAGCGCTGTTCTGGAGCAGTAAGGTTCTAGTGCAGTTCTGTAGAAGTCAAGTTCAAGCGCTGTTCTGGAGCAGTAAGGTTCTAATGCTGTTCTGGAGCAGTAAGGTTCTAATGCAGTTCTGAAGCAGTTAGGTACAATGCTGTGAGCAGTTGGTTCTAGTGCTGTTCTGGAGCAGTAAGGTTCTAATGCAGTTCTGGAGTCATTAGGTTATAATGAAGTACTGGAGCAGTTAGGTTCTAGTGCTGGGAGCAGTTAGGTTCTCATGCAGTTCTGAAGCAGTCACATTCTAGTGCTGTTCTGGAGCAGTTAGGTTATAATGCTGTGAGCAGTAAGGTTCAAATGCAGTTCTGTAGCAGTAAGGTTCTCATACAGTTCTGAAGCAGTCAAAATCTAGTGCTGTTCTGGAGCAGTTAGGTTCTAATGCAGTTCTGTAGCAGTAAGGTTCTCATGCAGTTCTGAAGCAGTTAGGTATGAGTGCTGTGAGCAGTTAGTTCTAGTGCTGTTCTGGGGCAGTAAAGTTCTAATGCAGTTCTGGAGTCATTAGGTTATAATGCAGTACTGGAACAGTTAGGTTCTAGTGCTGGGAGCAGTCAAGTTCTCATGCAGTTCTGAAGCAGTCAAGTTCTAGTGCTGTTCTTGAGCAGTTAGGTTCTAATGCTGTGAGCAGTAAGGTTCAAATGCAGTTCTGTAGCAGTAAGGTTCTCATGCAGTTCTGAAGCAGTCAAGTTCTAGTGCTGTTCTGGAGCAGTTAGGTTCTAATGCAGTTCTGTAGCAGTAAGGTTCTAATGCAGTTCTGAAGCAGTTAGGTACAAGTGCTGTAAGCAGTTAGTTCTAGTGCTGTTCTGGAGCAGTTAGGTTCTCATGCAGTTCTGGAGCAGTTAGGTCCGTGTGCTGTGAGCAGTTAGGTTCTAGTACTGTTCTGGAGCAGTTAGGTTCTAGTGTTGTGAGTAGTAAGGTTCTAATGCAGTTCTGAAGCAGTAAGGATCTAATGCAATTCTGGAACAGTCAAGTTCTAGTGCTGTTCTGGAGCAGTAAGGTTCTATTGCTGGGAGCAGTAAGGTTGTAATGCAGTTCTGTAGCAGTCAAGTTCAAGCGCTGTTCTGGAGCAGTAAGGTTCTAGTGCAGTTTTGTAGCAGTCAAGTTCAAGCGCTGTTCTGGAGCAGTAAGGTTCTAATGCAGTTCTGTAGCAGTCAAGTTCAAGCGCTGTTCTGGAGCAGTAAGGTTCTAGTGCAGTTCTGTAGCAGTCAAGTTCAAGCGCTGTTCTGAAGCAGTAAGGTTCTAATGCTGTTCTGGAGCAGTTAGGTTCTAATGCAGTTCTGAAGCAGATAGGTACGAGTGCTGTGAGCAGTTGGTTCTAGTAATGTTCTGGAGCAGTAAGGTTCTAATGCAGTTCTGGAGTCATTAGGTTATAATGCAGTACTGGAGCAGTTAGGTTCTAGTGCTGGGAGCAGTTAGGTTCTCATGCAGTTCTGAAGCAGTCAAGTTCTAGTGCTGTTCTGGAGCAGTTAGGTTCTAATGCTGTGAGTAGTAAGGTTCAAATGCAGTTCTATAGCAGTAAGGTTCTCATGCAGTTCTGAAGCAGTCAAGTTCTAGTGCTGTTCTGGAGCAGTTAGGTTCTAATGCAGTTCTGTAGCAGTAACGTTCTAATGCAGTTCTGAAGCAGTTAGGTACGAGTGCTGTGAGCAGTTAGTTCTAGTGCTGTTCTGGAGCAGTTAGGTTTTCATGCAGTTCTGGAGCAGTTAGGTCCGTGTGCTGTGAGCAGTTAGATTCTAGTGCTGTTCTGGAGCAGTTAGGTTCTAGTGTTGTGAGTAGTAAGGTACTAAAGCAGTTCTGAAGCAGTAAGGATCTAATGCAATTCTGGAACAGTAAAGTTCTAGTGCTGTTATGGAGCAGTAAGGTTCTATTGCTGGGAGCAGTAAGGTTCTAATGCAGTTCTGTAGCAGTCAAGTTCAAGCGCTGTTCTGGAGCAGTAAGGTTCTAGTGCAGTTCTGTAGCAGTAAAGTTCAAGCGCTGTTCTGGAGCAGTAAGGTTCTAATGCAGTTCTGTAGCAGTCAAATTCAAGCGCTGTTCTAGAGCAGTAAGATTCTAGTGCAGTTCTGTAACAGTCAAGTTTAAGCGCTGTTCTGGAGCAGTAAGTTTCTAATGCTGTTCTGGAGCAGTAAAGTTCTAATGCAGTTCTGGAGTCATTAAGTTATAATGCAGTACTGGAGCAGTTAGGTTCTAGTGCTGGGATCAGTTAGGTTCTCATGCAGTTCTGAAGCAGTCAAGTTCTAGTGCTGTTCTGGAGCAGTTAGGTTCTAATGCTGTGAGCAGTAAGGTTCAAATGCAGTTCTGTAGCAGTAAGGTTCTCATGCAGTTCTGAAGCAGTCAAGTTCTAGTGCTGTTCTGGAGCAGTTAGGTTCTAATGCTGTGAGTAGTAAGGTTCAAATGCAGTTCTATAGCAGTAAGGTTCTCATGCAGTTCTGAAGCAGTCAAGTTCTAGTGCTGTTCTGGAGCAGTTAGGTTCTAATGCAGTTCTGTAGCAGTAACGTTCTAATGCAGTTCTGAAGCAGTTAGGTACGAGTGCTGTGAGCAGTTAGTTCTAGTGCTGTTCTGGAGCAGTTAGGTTTTCATGAAGTTCTGGAGCAGTTAGGTCCGTGTGCTGTGAGCAGTTAGGTTCTAGTGCTGTTCTGGAGCAGTTAGGTTCTAGTGTTGTGAGTAGTAAGGTACTAAAGCAGTTCTGAAGCAGTAAGGATCTAATGCAATTCTGGAACAGTAAAGTTCTAGTGCTGTTCTGGAGCAGTAAGGTTCTATTGCTGGGAGCAGTAAGGTTGTAATGCAGTTCTGTAGCAGGCAAGTTCAAGCGCTGTTCTGGAGCAGTAAGGTTCTAGTGCAGTTCTGTAGCAGTCAAGTTCAAGCGCTGTTCTGGAGCAGTAAGGTTCTAATGCAGTTCTGTAGCAGTCAAATTCAAGTGCTGTTCTAGAGCAGTAAGATTCTAGTGCAGTTCTGTAGCAGTCAAGTTCAAGCGCTGTTCTGGAGCAGTAAGGTTCTAATGCTGTTCTGGAGCAGTAAAGTTCTAATGCAGTTCTGGAGTCATTAGGTTATAATGCAGTACTGGAGCAGTTAGGTTCTAGTGCTGGGAGCAGTTAGGTTCTCATGCAGTTCTGAAGCAGTCAAGTTCTAGTGCTGTTCTGGAGCAGTTAGGTTCTAATGCTGTGAGCAGTAAGGTTCAAATGCAGTTCTGTAGCAGTAAGGTTCTCATGCAGTTCTGAAGCAGTCAAGATCTAGTGCTGTTCTGGTGCAGTTAGGTTCTAATGCAGTTCTGAAGCAGTTAGGTACGAGTGCTGTGAGCAGTTAGTTCTAGTGCTGTTCTGGAGCAGTTAGGTTCTCATGCAGTTCTGGAGCAGTTAGGTCCGTGTGCTGTGAGCAGTTAGGTTCTAGTGCTGTTCTGGAGCAGTTAGGTTCTAGTGTTGTGAGTAGTAAGGTTCTAATGCAGTTCTGAAGCAGTAAGGATCTAATGCAATTCTGGAACAGTCAAGTTCTAGTGCTGTTCTGGAGCAGTAAGGTTCTATTGCTGGGAGCAGTAAGGTTCTAATGCAGTTCTGTAGCAGTCAAGTTCAAGCGCTGTTCTGGAGCAGTAAGGTTCTAGTGCAGTTCTGTAGCAGTCAAGTTCAAGCGCTGTTCTGGACCAGTAAGGTTCTAATGCAGTTCTGTAGCAGTCAAATTTAAGCACTGTTCTAGAGCAGTAAGGTTTTAGTGCAGTTCTGTAGCAGTCAAGTTCAAGCGCTGTTCTGGAGCAGTAAGGTTCTAATGCTGTTCTGGAGCAGTAAAGTTCTAATGCAGTTCTGGAGTCATTAGGTTATAATGCAGTACTGGAGCAGTTAGGTTCTAGTGCTGGGAGCAGTTAGGTTCTCATGCAGTTCTGAAGCAGTCAAGTTCTAGTGCTGTTCTGGAGCAGTTAGGTTCTAATGCTGTGAGCAGTAAGGTTCAAATTTAGTTCTGTAGCAGTAAGGTTCTCATGCAGTTCTGAAGCAGTCAAGTTCTAGTGCTGTTCTGGAGCAGTTAGGTTCTAATGCAGTTCTGTAGCAGTAAGGTACTCATGCAGTTTTGGAGCAGTCACGTTCTAGTGATGTTCTAGAGCAGTAAGGTTCTTTTACTGGGAGCAGTAAGTTTCTAATGCAGTTCTGGAGCAGTCAAGTTAAAGTGCTGTTCTGGAGCAGTCAGGTTCTATTGCTGGGAGCAGTTAAGTTATAATGCAGTTCTGAAGCAGTCAAGTTCTAGTACTGTTCTGGAGCAGTAAGGTTCTAGTGCTGGAAGAGGTAAGGTCCTAATGCAGTTCTGAAGCAGTAAGGTTATATTGCAGTTTTGGAGCAGTTAGGTGCAAGTTCTGTTCTGAAGCAGTTAGGTTATAATGCAGTTCTGGAGCCATAAGGTTATAATGCAGTTCTGGAGCAGTTAGGTTCTAGTGCTGGAAGAAGTAAGGTTCTAATGCAGTTCTGAAGCAGTCAAGTTCTAGTGCTGTTCTCGGTCAGTTAGGTTCTAGTGCTGTGAGCAGTTAGGTTCAAATGCAGTTCTGAAACAGTAAGATTCTAATGCAGTTTTGAGCAGTTAGGTTCTAGTGATGTTCTGGAGCAGTTAGGTTCCAGTGCAGTTCTGGAGCAGTCAGATTCTGGTGATGTTCTGGAGAAGTTAGGTTCTGGTGATGTTCTGGAGCAGTTAGGTTCTAATGCAATTCTGAAGCAGTCAAGTTCTAGTGTTGTTCTCTGGCAGTTAGGTTCTAGTGCTGTGAGCAAGTAAGGTTCAAATGCAGTTCTGAAACAGTAAGGTTCTAATGCAGTTCTGGAGCAGTTAGGTTCTAGTGCAGTTCTGGAGCAGTTAGGTTCTGGTGATGTTCTGGAGCAGTAAGGTTCTAATGCTAATCTGGAGCAGTAAGGTTTTAATGCAGTTCTGTGGAAGTTAGATTCTAGTGCTGTTCTGGAGAAGTTAGGTTCTAGTGCTGTTCTTGAGCAATAAGCTTCTAATGCAGTTCTGTGCCAGTTAGGTTCTAGTGCTGTTTTGGGATAGTAAGGTTTTAATGCAGTTCTGTGGCAGTTAGGTTCCAGTGCTTTTCTGGAGCAGTTAGGTTAGTTTGCTCTTCTGGAGTAATTAGGTTCTAGTGCTGTTCTAAAGCAGTTATGTTCTTATAAAGTTCTGGAGCCATTAGGCTCAAATGCAGTTCTGGAGCAGTTAGGTTCTAGTGCTGGGAGCAGTAAGGTTCTAATGCAGTTCTAAAGCAGTCAAATTCTAGTGCTGTTTTCGAGCAGTTAGGTTCTAGCGTTGTGAGCAGTAAGGTTCAAATGCAGTTCTGAAGCAGTTAGGTTCTAATGCAGTTCTTGAGCAGTTAGGTTTAAGTGATGTTCTGGAGCAGTAAGGTTGTAGTGCTATTCTGGAGCAGTAAGGTTCTAGTGCAGTTCTGGAGCAGTTAGGTTCTGGTGATGTTCTGGAGCAGTAAGGTTCTAGTGCTAATCTGGGGCAGTAAGGTTCTAATGCAGTTCTGTGGCAGTTAGGTTCTAGCGCTGTTCTAGAGCAGTAAGGTTTTAATTCAATTCTGGAGCAGTTAGGTTCTAGTACTGTTCTGGAGCAGTTGGGTTCTTATACAGTTCTGGAGCCATTAGGCTCTTATGCAATTTTGGAGCAGTTAGGTTCTAGTGCTGTGAGCAGTTAGGTTCTATTGGTGTTCTACCCATCCACAATTTTATTGGCACAAATCTCCTTACCAAATTTCATGAAGATCGGACTATATAATTGTGTGGCCTCTAGTGTGTTAACAAAGGCACGTGTTGATGATGCACGACGGACAAAATGTATTCACAAAAGCTAAACATGAGCACATGTTGCTCAGGTGAGCTAAAAATGATCATTTACAAAAACAAAATAATTTTGAAATAAGAAAGAAATTTCAAATATTAACTATGGTTTTGGCGAGTGATCTCAAATCTGAGTCGACTGACAATGAAAACATCCTCACCATAAAAACATCAGGCCATAAAGCAAATAGAATTACTTAAGCTCATAATTGTGCTATAATACTAATTAAAGGTTTCTACTTAGCTGTTCAGATATCAAAGCTTTTCAGTCAAGTAAGAAGGCGCATCTTAACAACATCTGCTAATAATGTTATTGTTCAACTGTTGTAGAACTGGTGTAAGTAATGTTGAAACACTAGTTTAACTCGTCCCTTTAGTTTGTTTCTTGGTCATAGTATGCCGTCAGTGTTTATGACTCATAAAAGAACATAGCAATTTCTTCATAAGGTTTTAAACTGTTGTCATTTTGGTAAACGTCTTTTAGAATAAACCACAAGGACATCAAAAGATTTTTACATACAACTAAAATGTCTTAAAAAGTTACGCCGTACTATAATCATGCTCTTCTTTATCAGTCCAAATATTTAGTTATAATAACCAAAACATTTCATGAGGTATTATTAATATAACTTGCTATATTGATGAATCTATCCTCAATCTGAAATGAATTACAACTTGTGATTTACTACAAAGCTATAATAACATAATAAACAAGGACCACTTCTTAGTCAGAGGTTACGTATTAGTCTTGCAAAGGCACAGTACTAAGCTCTGAGCAAAAACTTGTTTTCTGACAGCTTATATGTGGTGCAAAACTGCATCAACTTTAATGAAAACAATGCCAAAGATGCTTCCATATGGCACTCAACTTGATGTACTTGTTTGTAGGTCTAAGAATAATATGCCAATGGATTCTCTTCATTATTTTCAGATGGTTAGCTTAAGGATGCATCAACTTCTCAGGTTCATAGCACAAGCTTTGCTTGGATGTTACAGGATTTGTGCAAATAGAGGCTTTCTTTGCCAGCAGGCCAGAATGACCCAACAATTTCCTTTGCCATTATCAATTTCTAGTTTTTGTTCCAAAATAGGCAAAATAGTATGAAACTCGTAACTTAATATAACTGACATCATCGTGAAATTTTTCCTTGAATAAGGAAAATAATACAGTAATGAGTCCGTTCATCAATGTAATATCTATACTTAAACATTCCAGTTTGTGGGGTTCACCATTTTTTTCTTAAGTGACATAACAGTTCGAGTTAAAAAACTTGCTTTATTTTTTGCAAAGAACCTTTCATGATTTATTTTTGTTATTAAGAATGTTATAAATCAAATTTAAATGTGATGAAATTCAAAAGCAAAGGTAAATAATCTTTACCTGATTGACATTTAGCCAATAATCAAGGACAAATCTCTATAATTATCACATAGCATCTTAACCCTTTCCCCCATAATGAGCAAAGTTTAAATGGCTTTTGCAACCAGCAGTAAACCAGAACAGCCTGCAAGTAACTGGCAGTCTGTTCAGGTTTTATGTTGTTTGTTGCTCATCAGTATCTTAGGGTTGGAAATGAAGCCTTTAAAACTTGAATAAAGTAAGAAAAGTCTTAAATTAAATTTAACTTTCTAAGGAACTACATATGCGTGGAACTACATATCTAAGTGGTAAAGTGTTAAGCCTCATGTAGGGACTGGATCACTGTATCACTGTGCCCCAGCTGGTCTCAGACTGCCAGCATCAACTAAGCTATGCCCATGCATCCAAAATGAGATAGTACCATGTTAATTAACAATATTGCTTTGGTGACATTAAATAGATACCACGAAATATGTACACTGGTTGGTGATATTTGTTACTTTAATATAAATTTATGCTTTATCGACCAGCATTGTGACAGCTGTGGATTTGATTCCCATTTAGTAAATGAGACGTTTTTATTGCCTTGAATTTATGCTGCTTCATTTTTCTAAAATTGAAAATTATTGTCTGTATTTATAACACATTATCATTCTTAGATTGGAAATGTGACAGTGTCAAGACATGGATTTACTAGTTGAAAAGTGTATCTGTTTGGAAATGTGACAGTGTCAAGAAATGGATTTAAATGTGACAGTGTCAAGAAATGGATTTACTAGTTGACTAGTGTATTTGTTTACATATGAGCTTGAGAGTGACAATTCAAAATGTACAGCGCAGTCATATAATGACACATTATGATTTTCTGGAGTCATATTTAAATTTTTGTTTATAAATAGAAACAAGATGTGTTTGTGAAACACAATGTCCCCCTATATGATGTTTGACCTTGAAGGATGACCTTGACCTTGTGAAGGATGACCTTGACCTTGATCTTTCACCACTCAAAATGTGCAGCTCCATGAGATACACATGCATGCCAAATATCAAGTTGCTATCTTCAATATTGCAAATGTATTCATAAAATAAGCGATTTGGGCCACATATATTTGACCTCTGACCTTGAAGGATGACCTTGACCTTAGCCTTTCACCACTCAAAATGTGCAGCTCCATGAGATGCACATGCATGCCAAATATCAAGTTGCTATCTTCAATATTGCAAAAGTATTTATAAAATAAGCGATTTGGGCCACATATATTTAACCTCTGACCTTGAAGGATGACCTTGACCTTTCACCACTCAAATGTGCAGCTCCATGAGATACACATGCATGCCAAATATCAAGTTGCTATCTTCAATATTGCAAAAGTATTCATAAAATGAGCGATTTTGGCCACATATATTTGACCTCTGACCTTGAAGGATGACCTTGACCTTGACCTTTCACCACTCAAAATGTGCAGCTTCATGAGATACACATGCATGCCAAATATAAAGTTGCTATCTTCAATATAGCAAAAGTTATTGCAAAATGTTAAAGTTGGCGCAAACAGACAGACAGACCAACGGACCAACAGACCAACAGACAGACAGGGCAAATACAATATGTCCCCCACTATTATAGTGGGGGACATAATAAAAATGTTACAAACTATTTGTCCTTTCAAAGAGATAGATTTCCAGAAAGAATGGTTTACAAGAAATAAATATTTGGCACAGCTCTTACATTGTGCATAAAGAATTAATACCTTGTAATTAAATCAAATCATTTTGTAAACCTGTTTCAAACCAAAATAACTCTAAGAATACATTCCTGTGATTAAAAGCAGACCAGTCGTAATGCCTTCCGTGTCTGATGTAACAATATTGATCAATAAAAAACTGAAACGTCCCAGATTTTATTAGCCAATATTGCACTGCAAATTATCATATAAAACTAAGTTCAAGGATGTAATTTATTGTTCGGGCGATCTATCTGCACCAAAGCAATGCGGAACTAAAAAATACAGACATACATGGAACGAGCCTTTCTTCTCTAAGGGTTCAGAGCAGAAACTTAAACACCATCTATGCTGAATAATATTTAATTGTAAAAAAAAAAAGCTTTTAATTCAAAACAGGATTATAAATGATGTTTATTATCCTAAAAGCACAAGATGGGAATATTATCATGGCTGTTTTGTGCTTTGACTTTGTTTCCCTCAAAAAACGTTGTGTTGGGCTTTCCTTCATTCATCTGCATTTGTTAATATTTGAATAGCACTTTAATCTAAAGAAGAGAGTGGGAATTAATACAAGGGGTGGGGTGCCAGTCTTTATAGACAGTCTAGTTACCTAATGCATATTTTTATGCTCTGCCATCCTTTTTTATTGGAATGCATTTTATTTTCTTTGGTGATAATGGGGAGATCTTTGATGTGCAATCAAAAGTAACTAGAGCTTTGTCACGGACGTGACGTATACCCCCACGTGCCGCATTGACACAGACTATTTTGCATGCTGTCTTCACAAAACAAGAGAATCAAATTTATGGCATTTTTTTAGAATTATAATACCATTATCATTTATGGCCATTTTGACCTTTGAACTCTTGAATTCTTTCGCATGACATGCCGTCCAAATTTATGGCCATTTTATTTACTTTTGAACTCCAGGTGTGACCTAGACCTTGGAGTTATTGACATAATTCTTTCGCATGACACATCGTCAAATGATTGTGAACAAATGTAATAGGTATTTTTTAAATCTCACAATAAATGACATAGTTATGGTCCGGACAAGATCATTTATGGCCATTTTTTACCTTTGAACTCACAGTGTGACCTTGACGTTGCAGATATCGACTTAATTCTTTCGCGCGACACACCGTTCAATAATGGTGAACAAATGTGCCAAATGATTTTAAAATCTCACCATGAATGACAGTTATGGCCCGGACAAGCTCATTTATGGCCATTTTTTACATTTGAACTCAAAGTGTGACCTTGACCTTGGAGATATCGATGTAATTCTTTCGCATGCCACACCGTCCAATGATGGTGAACAAATGTGCCAAATGATTTTAATATCTCACAATGAACGGCATAGTTATTGCCCAGACAAGCTCATTTATGGCCATTTTTAATCTTTGAACTCAAAATGTGACCTTGACCTTCAAGATATTGACATAATTCTTTCGTGCGACACATCGTCCCATGATGGTGAACAAATATGCCAAATGATTTTAAAATCTCACAATAAATGATAAAGTTATGGCCCGGACAAGCATTTTACCCTTGAACTCCAAGTGTGACTTTGACCTTGGAGATATCGACGTATTTTCTTCATGCGACACACCATCCCATGATGGTGAACAAATGTACAAAGTTATTTTAAAATCTAACGATAAGTGACATAGTTATGGTCTGGACAAACTTTCCGTTTAAAACACACTAATTGATCCCATGACCTAGTTTTTGACCAGGCATGACCCACTTTCAAACTTGACCTATACATCAACAAGATACAACTTGTGACCAAGTTTGGTGAAGATCGGATGAAATTTTGGGACAGACCGACAGACAGACAAAGTGACTCCTATATAGCCCCCATTACCAATGGTAATGGGGGTATAAAAATGGTTGTCTTTCTTCAAGTATAGGTAGAGTTCACAAGCTGCCAAGACCCCATGGCATGTGTATATAAGACACGTGTAAAAACATAATTTATCACAGAATTTCAGTAAATTGGAATACCTAATAGAACATCAGACCATTCACTGATGCATTTATATACATGGGGTTAATAATGTGACAACAAGATGGCAACCTCCATGCCAAGACAGGTAATTTTTGATGTTTTAGACCCTCTATTACTTTATTACTTGTTAAAATACTGCTAACTTTCCACCCATATGGGCCAGAAAGTGATTACTAATGGTTATTTAATTGTATTAATATTCGCTGTTCATTTCAACTTTACTCACTGCAAAATTTCTTAGCGGGTCACAAAATTACAGACCCTGCTAAGAACATTTGCACTGAATTAAGTCAAGATTTATCACTTCTTGCTAATATGGCTGGAAAGTGAAAAGCATTAAAAAAAAAAACAAGCAAATTCGTTGAATTGATATCCCCGCCAATATACTTCTGGACGCATGGACAACGCCAACGTGCATCACCCTCTTATCCATTTATAAACTCATAACAAGTTTCAATGAAATCTGTCAAAGCACTTCCAAGATATGGCTCCGAACATACAAAAAAAGCAAGATACAAAGGGCCATAACTCCGTTATTATCCAATGGTGTACAATGCCATTTGGCGTGCATCATCGTCTTATCCATGTATATACTCATACCAAGTTTCAATGAAATCCGCCAAAGCACTTTCAAGATAATTATGGCTCTGGACACAAAAGTGCCTGACGGACAGACAGACGGAAAGACGGACGGACAGAAGGACGGACAACGCCAAAACAATATCCCTCCGCCTATGGCGGGGATAATTAATACAAATTATAAAAGGTTATAAAACAGGGAAAAATACCTGTCTTGGCAAGGGCACCACCATCTTGTTTGTCATATGATTACCCCCTCTAATATTAAGTTATTTTAACCAGGGCAACAGAAATTTTTCCAGAACTATTTATGACCAAAGTACATTTGTATATGTTCACCTTGCTGAACCAGTGCAATACATTAACTTTCTTCAATTATTACGGCTGCTATGAAAAAACAAGAGATGTGTTTTTCAGAAACACAATGCCCCCTATTGCGCCGCTTTGAAGCCCTATATTTGACCTTGAAGGATGACCTTGACCTTTCACCACTCAAAATGTGCAGCTCCAGTAGAAGTAAATAAGAGATTGAATGGAGAAATTGTTTTTTTTATTTTTTTATTTTTGCCCTTTGACCTTGAAGGATGACCTTGACCTTTCACCACTCAAAATGTGCAGCTCCATGATATACACATGAATGCCAAATATGAAGTTGCTGTTTTCAATATTAAAAAAAGTTATGATAAAACTTTAACTAAGGTTAAAGTTTTGGGAAAGAAAAAAACAACAATGATATTTGACCTTTAACCTTGAAGGATGACCTTGACCTTTATTTTTCACCACTCAAAATGTGCAGCTCCATGAGATTCACATACATGACAAATATGAAGTTGCTATCTTCAATATTGCAAAAGTTATAAAAGTTTAACCAAGGTTAAAGTTTTGTGACACACACATACAATGACTGACTGACTGACTAACAGACAGACAGGCCAAAAACAATATACCCCCCATATTTCGATCCGGGGGACATAAAAACGTACAACTAAAACAACAACTAATCGATTGCAATTCCAGTTTCCATCTTTATAATCGTTTTCTTTACAATTGATTTTTATTTCCATTGTTTTTCTGTAAAAAATAAGTAGTAAAAACGATAAAACGACCCCAATCTGTTGCCCTGTGTAACAATGAACAATCAATGTGCGTTTTGAAAGTAGCTCAGGTTTTAGTTGCTATCAATGTGACAACACTATAATTTGACATTAAGCAGAATCTGTTTCACTATTGATAAGTTGAATAATAAATGTTAACAATCTGTCACTACAATTAACCAATTTATGCATAACGTCTAGAAAAAAGGCCTTTGCAAACTGCGTAGATCGAGATGAGACGCCGTATGATGCGGCGTCTCATCGGGGTATGCGATGTTTGCTTAAGGAATTTCTGTAAGAAATGTTCTAAATATATAAATAAATATACTAGACATCCCTAATTTTGGAAATAAATTGATCCAAGTAAAAAGGATGGGAGAGTCCACTAGGCATAAATGGGTTAAAATGATCATTACTGTTTTACAAAGAGACAGATGCCTTGAATAAAGCAGAAACCAAGGCATGCTGGTCTTGTCCAAAGAGACACTCAAGACGAAATAGAAAACATTGCCTTATTATCAATAGACAGAGGACTTGCCTATTATAAAAGATGACCTGGTACAGATTAATGAAGATTCAATGGCCTTGACATCTATTTGAGTTACTGCAGAGAAAGGAGAAAGGGGGCTTTGAAAAAATACTGAGGCCTTTAGTGACTTTTTAATGAAAAAAGAGGCATTGACTGCATGCCAGTTACCACTATGACACACATTGTGTATATAATTTATTTACGTGTTGTGAAAAAACCCAGTGGCATTGACCTAAATAGCAGATAGAAAAGACATATGAAGGAAGTGATTACTTGCCTTTTGTGTGATGTAAATAAGAGATGTGTCATTGACCTTAATTATATTTAGCATAGAGAGGAAGTGAATAATTGCCAACTCATAAGTGCTACATATATGGTTGCCATGGCAATGAGACTGAGCAGCATGGCCCCTGGGCATGGGCTACAAGAATCTACCCAGGTAAGAATGAGGTCAAGGTCGTTTCTGTGTTTGTATGTATTCTGGCATTGTATGCAACTTGGTGTCAATCAATCATGACTATAGTTCACCAGTTCACCATTTAGAGGGTCAACTCAAGTAATTAAAAAAAACGGGTCATTTCAGATTAACAGGGAGATGAAGTAATTTATGCCTTTGCAACCCGTTAAATAATGGGTAACAAGTAGATAATGTATAAATATCTTTGAAAACAATTTTCTTAAATTATTTCTTTATTTGTACAACTGGCAAATAGTTCAACAGTTGTGTGATGTTTAAGTTACAGAAAGCAAATTACAGACTTAAGAATATAAAGGGTTAGACAAACTTTCTTTGGTTTAAAAGGAACATTTTTTTATTGATAAATAAAATAAAATACAATTTACCAAACAAACATTAAATTCTGAAAATGATTTTTTTTTAATTATCAAGTGGTATCCTAATATTGCATATTTTACATACATGTTTTGCCTAAACTATTTCGGACACTTAACACACATGCATTAAACCTTTTTTTCACAGAGCACGCCCATATATAATTACATAACATCATAAATCATGTTCGTTACTTGCCATTAAGACACAGAATATACAAATAGTTCTTTCTGGTCAAGTTGATTGTCAGGTTTGGGTCTGGTTTGAGATGCACTTTCACTTTTGTTATTCATAAAAACCATTAAAATTTGCACTAAGAAATCAAACTTGCCATCGGCATTTTGGTAATTTTCTTTTTAAAAACCCTCTTCATTTCATGTTCTAAATGTATACTTAATACCCTGACTATGCTACTAGAAAAACAAGCAAATTCGTTGAATTGATATCCCCCGCCAATATGCTTCTGGACACAAAAGTGTTATATTTGACACTCAAAAAAGCATTTTTTAAAGATAAAAAGGGCCATAACTCCTTTATTAACAGATGGTGTACAATGAAATTTCGTGTGCATCATCCTCTTATCCATATATATACTCATACCAAGTTTCAATGAAATCCGCCCAAAGCACTTCCAAGATATGACTCCGGACGGACGGACGGAAAGACGGATGGACGGAAAGACGGACGGACAACGCCAAAACAATATCCCTCCGCCTATGGCGGGGGATAAAAACGCTTTTAAGTGAACTGCAACTCTCTGCTACATAAAGAAGTTTTCTCTGCCATATCATGTGACTAACATCCAAAAAAACATAATTATTTATAACCTGTTCACAAAAAATTGATACTGGCACCTCCAAAGTGTTGAAATGCACATAGGCAAATTATAATTCTTTTTTTTTTGTGAGCGAAGCTCACAAATAATGCAGACGCAATTTTGCAAATCAGTATGGATCAGTATGGGCTTAGGTACGGTAGGAATCGTAACCCGTGACTGCCTGTGTGGATAACTCCAGTAAACTTTAGCAGAGGATAATGCTAAAAGTGTCTGCTTAAATCACTGCATCTACCTTTTCTCACTGATACAGTACATAAAGTGTATTTAACAACTTGTAGTAAGACAACGTTGGCAAGTCTAGTGTTTATCATTGAAATCTGTACATATTGGCTGCTTTCAGGGAAAACGGCGCAATAAGATTTGCTGTATCAATGATTTGAAGAAAAAAAACACACATCTCTACCTGCATTTTAAGACACACTCTTTATAAATTTGAATGGGTTGTGATCATTTCAAACTTGCGATATAAAAAGCTATAACACAATTTTGAAAACTGAGTTGCGTCTAAGATTATACAACATCAAACAAATTCAGTGCCTTCAGCGCTTTGATTTATTTTATCATGGTCCAAGCAAATTAGTCACAAAATATCAGCTCTTTATAAACATAGCTTCAGCAACATGACTTCAAAATGACATACTGAGAGGAAAGCCAATCTTTAATCAAGCCATTCAGACTCTGTGACATTTTGTCAGAACTCCAAGTAATATCTTGAACAAACAACATTTGTTCATAAATTTTGCATTTGATACTGAGCGAACAGGGTCTTATCTATTGGGGAAAAAACCTTCTATTTCACAAGGATAAATCATTAATCTAAACGAAATGAAGCTTTTAAGTTATAATACTTCGATTTATTTCATATAACATTTTGAAAAACTCCTTCCATAGTTGTTTGTTTTTTTACAAAGCTTTTGGTTCCCTTATAAATTATGAAGTCATACACGAAGCCAATGGAGGGAGAAAGATATTGAGCTTAGGGCTTATTTCAGTCCTCATTTGCCTTTCAATAAATGCCACAATGAATAATCACAGAAATTTTCAAATGTCCCAGTTTTTAAAACAATACTGGTATTGCATAGTCAGTCAGTGAATCATTTCATTTCAAGTACTTAGTACAGAGTGTATCTATGTAATATGGACAGGGCATGACTGCTCTACTGAAAATGGAGTTTTAACAGCAGATAAGCCCTGTTCAAGTGTTCTGTGAAAAGGAGGTTCAATGCATGTGCATAAAGTGTCATCCCAGATTAGCCTGTGCAGGTGGCACTTTCCACACTACACTTTCCACCTTTATATATATATTTCGTTAAAAGAAAGTCTCGCAAGCTAACAAACAATTACACTATGACAACATTAACTGTTGATTAAGAAGAAAACAACATCTGAATGACCAATAAGTACAAAAAACAAACCTGAATTTGTACAACTACAACTTACTTTTCTGATGGGGCCATAAACTTCAAATTCTCTCCTGATCTTTGATTCGCTGGTGTCGTAATTCTGAAAATAGACAAAAGGAAAAACAAAATTTAAAGAAGGGAGACAAATCTGACAGCCTTGTTACATGTCATGTAACATGATTTGTTATATAAGGGAGATAACAAGAACATCACTAATGAATATAGAATTATAGATTCTGCAGAATGTTCAGAATATACAAATGTTCACATCGTTTTTGGAATATAAATTCATAATACAAATTCAAACAAACGATTATGTGAAACAAAATTAACCTTACAAATTATTTTTTCAAAAGTATTTCATTACAATAATTGGTTAACTTTCTGACACCTGAAAACTTAAACAAAAATATTGTGTTTTGTATGTTCTTGTCATGGCAAACTGGAAAGTTTCTTTAGGTCAGTTATCTCTAATAAAACATCATATAACTCAACTTATTATTTGGTTGTTAGGTTATGCTTCAACTAATGTTAACTCTAATTTGATGTATTTTGACAAAGTCCAGGGCCCTCACACTACTTTGAGGGAAGGGGTCCGCAGCCCTTAGGGAGGGAATTTTCGCGGCGTTTCCCTTTTTGGGGGATTTTTTTACTTACTCTCTCATTATTTCATTTGTACATGTTTGCATTATATTCATTGCATTTTTCATAATTTAGTATGTTTGAAAAGATTAAATTGAAATAGAATTGAGATATAATAATCATGAGACACATCTTTCTATTAAAAAAAAAAAAAAAAAAATTTTTTTAGGGGGAATTTTTCCCCCAAAAAGGGGTAAAAAGTATACTTTTCAGGTGGGGGACTGCCGCCGAAATTCGGCGGCAGATTTGATAGATTGAGGGCCCTGAAGTCACAGTAACATAACTGGTACACGTTGACTAAAAACTATAATAAATTATTATAAACTCAAATTTTGCGGATTAGCACTATTATCATTATTGCTAGATAAATTTGACAAAGGCTTGCGTAAAAATTATCACATCCAAAAGAAAAAACAATGCCCAGATTTGTTTTATCATAAGCCTTGCTTTAATTGCATTATCAATGAATGTTATGCAAATCTCAGTAACCTATTACTGATAGTTGAGCTTGGACTCTTTCATCTCCAAAAAGCACTTTACATGCAAGTACAGTCACAGAGAAAAGAAAACCTTTTTTAACGTCATTTATTGTCATCCTATCCATTCGTTCCAACAAAATAAAGCACTTATTTACAAAGACAGCTATTCCAGCACGTGGATAACCCAGTGTTTCAATTAATCAGGTCCTATAGACCAAAACAGAATCAGCTCAGATTTTCAATGTCTCAATGACCAAATGAGAAAACAACACTGCTCAATCAAGTGCACTAGAAACTCTTGGGGACTGCACTGATTTGTGGTGGCAACACAAGTTGTTTGTGGCTTCACTTCAAAAAGTCACTTGAAGTGCATGCAATTTGGAATGCATTTAGGAGATTTGTCAACAAACAGAATGTTTCAGTTTCATGTTTTATGTTCAATTATGTTGTAGTTTTAATTATTTTATGATGCAGTAAAGCGGTATAAACTTAATGGCACTAAAACCAAGCTTCAATTAAAACATTTTAGACTTGATCTTAATATGGAATTTTATCACTTTAAACATAAACTGCCAAAAATGATGTAAACACTAGTATCAACGTAAAATAACTTAAAGTAATATTTTATAGGGCTGCAACAGATATCCCAAATATCCGAGATTCGCGGATCCAAATGAGGATTTGCGGATCTAAACATGATTGGTAAAATCGGTTTTGAATCCGGATTTTATTTGAGTTTAACCTTTCCTTTGCAGTAATTGTTCTTTCGCCCCAATATTTTTCATTAAATTGTTTCTGTCTGTTCGAAAGGCTGACTGGTACATAGTTTTCACGATTATCGATACTTTTTCGACAAAAACATGGTACTACACAGTCTACTTTCGTTTCGATGGTGCAAAATGCTGCTGAAGAAAATTCACAATGCAATTAAACAATTAAAATCCTCGGTGTGGAAGCATTTCAGGTTTTATCAGCGTACTAATGCTGGCTTATAAATGGTCGTTACCAAGCATTTTATTGATACTTATTGCAGATTGAGTGTGATGTGTTTTTTGCTTGTTAAAATATAGCGTTATTCATATTATATCTGAATGACATAGATGTGTTTAATATGAGACATTATTCTATATCCAATAAATTCATCCAATCGGCATTCTTCATATGTATCACGTGACCGTCCAATATATTCCGGTATTGGATCCAAAAAGTCTGTATTTTTTCCATATTGGACAGTTGAGTACAAGTGCACTAAGCAATTGTTTTATAACGATAAAAGCCGTTACCGAGAAAAAGTATCCGAATGTACTATAATCGATTCACACAGGCGATATTTTGCTTGTATGTCTCTTTTTAATACTTTACTATTGAAAATATGAGAGGAAATAAAAAAACGAATCGATAATGTGATATTTAATTTATTTTTATTGTTAGAAATTAAAAAAAAAATGCAAAAGCAAGTGATATTGTTATTACTAGAAATTGAAAACAAATATGCAACAGCAAAACAAAAAATCAATTTTATTAACCTCAATGACAACTTTAATCCAATGCTAGCCTAATAACAACTAACTTTTAAGGTCGCCGTGGTGTAATGGATATGGTGTCCGCCTTGCAACCGGGAGGTCACGGGTTCGATCCCCACCGTGGGAGCGTTCTTTAGATTTCCCCCAAAAGACAGCAAGTACTGGTTCTAGGCCCAGGAAACGGACTCGAGAGCGTTTATATAAGCCTAAGGCTTTCGACGCAATCGAGCTAAAATAAATAGGTTTAAACTAAACTAACAACTAAGTTACAATGATATGCATTTCCATTTTCCATTTTCTGTTCTTCCATCCATTTATCGAAATTTATTTTAAACCACTGTATTTGTTGAGAGCGTTTGTACACATGCTCACCATTCTGACCCAAAGGCCAAAACACAATTTACGAATTCGTAATCCTGTCGGAGCGAGTTGTTTTATTCCTATCGAAGTTAACAATTATGCATGACAAACACACAATCCGAAATACGTTTTGCCTTTTGGATTCGTTCAATGCTATCAAAATGGTATAATTTGCTACTAGATTTATTAAACACTACCACCTCCATATTGTTGTCCCTAAAATGCAGAGTCTTGCTTATACAAGTATGTTTCGTCAGAGAAATGATGTCACACGAGATACGTCATAAGTGCGTAATCAATGAATAAAAATAAAAATACGGAAAGCTGGTTTGGTAATGAGGATATAGAATAAAAAGTTTATTAGACGTTTAAACTGTACAATACGTGATATATTGGACTCGCACACAGTTTGAAGTCATATTGGACTCGCCTAACGGCTCGTCCAATATGACTTCAAACTGTGTGCTCGTCCAAATATATCTCCGTATTGTACAGTGAAACGTCTAATAACCTATAATTATTATTATTTTGATAGTTTTTGAGAAATTTGCGGAATCTTGACCCGGGTATAAAATTTTGTTCGAACAACGTCCATTGTTCTTTTCATCTACTTAGTATTTGTTTTTGTTTTTGATGTCGTTATTTCTGCTTCCACTACTGCTGCTGCGGCTGCAGCTGCATCTAGTACTAATGCTGTTTAAGTTGTATAAATATTAGTAGCTTAAAAGTGTATAATAATAATAAAAGTAAATTACTTTTTTTCATAAGAAATATATAAGTTCTGATGTTTCAAAACATAATTTGGGATATAGCAATATAAATTATAATTTATTTTGCATATTGTTACTTTGAAAATTAGGATTTGAACCGATATTCCATATCTGAGCCTTTATATTTGAATTCGGATCCGATTGAAATTTTGGATTCGTTGCAGCACTAATATTTTTAATGAATATACTTTGCTGTAGGAATAGTTAAATCTTTGGCAGGAGGTAGACATTCTGCATAATTAAACTTCAAAACAGGTGCAATTAAATTGTGGAGTATTTTTTGTTGAGATCTTGATTTTTTGTTTTAAACTTATCTTTACCCCTGACAGAAAATGGTATCATTTTTTTAAGTTAATTAATAGCCATTATAAACAAGGGCTGTTTGTAAAACATGCATGCCCCCCCCCCCCCCACCATATGGGCTGTCAGTTGTTGTGGCAGCCATTATGTGAATACTTTTTTTGTCATTGTGACCTTGACCTTTGACCTAATGTAAGTTATCATCCGGAAACCATTGTACTATTTTGAGTCACCGTGACCTTGACCTTTGACCTAGTGGCCTCAAAATCAATATGGGTCATCTGGGAATCATGATCAATGTTCCTATTAAGTTTCATGATCCTAGGCCCAAGCGTTCTTGAGTTATCATCCGGAAACCACCTGGTGGACGGACCGACAGACCAACCGGCCGACATGTGCAAAGCAGTGTACCCCCTCTTGTTCGAAGGGGGGCATATAAAAAAGGAAATCGCTGAACTATAACTTCAACTTGCCACACCCTCTTACATAAAACATCAAAGCTGAGGCTGCAAACTTTGAAGCAGAATCCTAGTTTCTCCAGATGATACAAAACAGATGTTAGCTGTGTAAATATCTGCTGCCTTATCTATTTTCCTTTGGAATGGATTTGTAATGAAATGGTCTTTTTATGTTAAAAACATTACTTATTTGTAAACTTAAATTAAAATCTGCAACATGGTTTTGGAGATGTGGATTAAGACAAATTGTTTACCACATGACATACAAAAACCATTAACCAGAATAGTTGATTATGAGTTCTTAAAAGGCTCAGCTAACCAAACAACTTAGGTTTGCTTGTCAAAAGCCATCTACACTAGATAGCATCCAGAGTGGTGTTGACACTCCCTTCAAACAGTTCAAAGACAGATTCTAAATCTGGCACATTTTATCCCAGAACACTTCAATCAAAGCTGTTTGTGATAACAAATATACATTTGTGTTTTTGATGATAATTGCAGTTTAAATTCAATCAAGCTGCTGCAAATAGGAATAAATCCAGGCTTAGATAAGTTTCTAATTCCTTTAACCCTATACCACTTAGATACTTATTTTGACGCATTTGTAGTCCCTTCGAAAGTTTAATTTAATTAAAGACCTTTTTTTACCAGATTCAAGTTTTAAAGGCTTTATTTCCAACCCTTAGATACTGATGAGCAGCAAACAGCATAAAGCCTGAACAGACTGCGAGTTACTCGCAGGCTGTTCTGGTTTTATACGGTGTGCACATATCCATTTTCACTTTGCTTCTGAGAGGGAAAGGGTTAACTCAGTTATGCCTAGTAGACTCTCCCATCCTTCTAAATTGGATCAATTTATTTCCAAATTAGAGATGTCTAGTTTATTAATTTCTATATTTAGAATATTTCTTTCAGAAATTCCTTTAAGCAAACAGCGCAGACTCTGATGAGACATCGCATCATGCGACGTCTCATCTGGGTCTACGCTGTTTGCCAATGCCTTTTTTCTAGACGCTAGGCATAAAGGGGTTAAAGACAAAATAAACTAATAGAATATAATGTTTATTTTTCAGAAAGATAAATTTAACAGATTTATATTTCTTAAATTTGGATTAATATTTTATATCATCAACAATATCATCTACAAATGTTGTAAAATCATCATCAAATCTTTCTGTTGATTATAACTCTTTTGTTGCAATGTATCATTTAACACAAAGAACTTTTTTATTAGTCTTTCTGCCAAGATGGCAATCAAAATTAGAATGTGTTATTGTGTCTTTCTATTAGTTCAAATAACAAAATGTCAAGGAAAGAAATATCTCATTTAACTCTTCCAGTGCTGGAACTGAATTTTGAAGGCCTTTGCAAACAGTTTGGATCCAGATGAGACGCCACAGAACGTGGCATCTCATCAGGATTCAAACTGTTTGCTATTCTGATAGTATTCTTTGAAAAAAATCAAAGAAAATGCTAATTTTAGAAATTCAGCAGACGACATTTTTGCAGACAACAAATTTCCCAGCATGCAAAGGGTTAACCCTTTCCCACTCAGCAAAGTGAAAATGGCTATGAGCAAACAGCATAAACCCAGAACACTCTGCGATTAACTCTAATAACTCGCAGTCTGTTCAGGTTTTATACTGTGTTGCTGCTCATCATTATCTGAGGGTTGGAAATGAAGCCTTTAAACATTGAATCTAGTATGAAAGGTCTTTAATTAAATTTAACTTGTTAAGGGACCACAAATGCCTCAAAATAAGTGTCTAAGAGGTAAAGGGTTCAGATACAATGTATTGGGGACAACATCATCAAACGCTGCTCGTGCAATGGTTAATGCCCCTTTAACTGAAACAGAGGAATAAATAAGTATATGTTGAACACCCTTTATATGACTATAGTTGGCGAATTTAGAAGATGGACATTGTATGACCAAAACATTTAAGGTGTCTGTTTTGCATCAGATAGAGAATTAATTTTGTGTCTGAGTGTAACTGGATAAGTTAAAGCCATGACAATCTCCTAATTTGAATAAGCTACATTAAAGATGATACTATGCAGAATTTCTTCAAAAACTATAGTCTTTCCTCTAGATTTTCTTTAAAATAATAATTTCCCCAAATTTCAAGTTCACTTTGAGAGATTTCTTTCCCCTTTTGCAGTTTTGACGTTATTTTTTTCCCAAAGTGAAAAACATGACTCTGTTCACAAATCAAGAAAAAATTAATATCTTTTTCAAAAAGATATACAGCATTGATTTTTGTTTGTGTTGATGGTAAAAATCAAACAAGGGCTGTTTGTAAAACATGCATGCCCCCAATATGGGCTGTCCGTTGTAGTGGCAGCCATTGTGTGAATACGTTTTTTGTCACTGTGACCTTGACCTTTGACCTAGTGACCAGAAAATGGATAGGGTCATCTGCGAGTCATGATCAATGTACCTATGAAGTGTCATGATCCTAGGCAAAAGCGTTCTTGAGTTATCATCTGACCTTGACCTTTGACCTAATGTAAGTTATCATCCGGAAACCATTTTACTATTTCGGGTCACCATGACCTTGACCTGTGACCTAGTGACCTCAAAATCAATAGGGGTCATCTGCAAGTCATGATCTATCTACCTATGAAGTTTCATGATCCTAGGCCTAAGCTTTCTTGAGTTATCATCTGGAAACCACCTGGTGGACGGACCAACAGACCGACCGACCGACATGTGCAAAGCAATTTACCCCCTCTTCTTTGAAGGGGGGCATAAATATCTTTATTTAAGATCTTTTCCAGTCAAATAACAACAAGTTCCCCTAGTTAACATGATAGTGTAATTATATAAAAGTAAGGTACCGATTACACTGCTGGAACTACAACTTGTTTAAAGCTTTATACATTTAAATTTTAACATTCAATTTCGAAAACAATTTAAACAAAAGCTGTCTTCATCGGAAGACATTTGCCCCGAAAAAAATCATTTTCGAAACCTTAACTCAGATTTCGAAACCTAAACGCAGTCCCTAACCTCAAGGTCAAAGGGGTCAAAATTTGTGTGCGTATGGATAAGCCTTGTCCATATGCACATGCATACCAAATAAGAAGGTTACATCTGAAGCGACATAAAAGTCATGAGTATTTTTTGGAAACCTAAACACAAAAGTGTGAAGAAAAGACGGACGGACAAACTGACGGACAGACAGTACTGCCCTCCTTTGAGGGTATAAATATATGAACTTATATGGATGTGAGTTGAAAATGAGTCCTAAAAAAAAAGTCCATTGGTGGGAATGTTTATTTGGAAAAAATATATACTTTTTTCCATTGGGAATGGGTCCGATTACCAGACCCAATTTTGAATGAAAAAGATGTGTTTGTGAAACACTATGTCCTTCCCCATATATTTGACCTTTGACATTGAAGGATGACCTTGACCTTTCACCACTCAAAGTGTGCAGCTCCATGAGATACACATGTATGCCAAATATCAAGTTGCTATCTTCAATATTGCAAAAGTTATGGTCAATGTTAAAGTTTGAAGCAAACCAACCAACCAACCAACAAACAGACAGGGCAAAAACAATATGTCCCCCAGTATAGACCGGGGGGGGGGGGGGGGGTCAATAAATAAAGAAACAGAATGTGAACATAGAAACACAGATGTCACAGGAGATAAGCAGACTCAACAAGCTTTTATGCATGAAGATTCATAAAGCATTTTCATTTTTAATGGTCATATAAATGTGCATTCAGTAATTTCCGAAACATTTCATGGTAACTTTTGTTGTAATAAAAGGTCACCTTATAAGTTGTGTTCAACATGAAACAGTATGTTTTATGGTCTGATAGATCAATAATTGCAATGAAAATCTATTATCAGTCTCAGATTACATCAGATTGAATTAAACATGAGGAATAAAACACCATGAAAAGGATAGGATGGAACATAATTCATATAACATTCAGAATCATGTCTGGGTCACAATAATGGCAGATATAATAGATTACTGCACTTAGGAACCAAACTGTAGCAAATGTTCACATGCGCGCACAATCAAGTCTATATATTTGTTTATAATACACCTTAAGTGTAAATATTTGCTTAACAAATTCTGTCTGAAGTAATAATTGTCCAGAGCTCTCTGATATGTATAGAAACCAAGGCCCATAATTATTTTTCCATCATTGAAACACAAAATTCCACAGATGGGAAAAATAAAGTACTGTGAAATCACAATTACTGATTGATCGCATTGTCACAGCTACATGACTGTACAGAATACATTACTGTGTATCACTTTCACATACAAACAAAGCTGATGTGGACAATGTGGACAACATGAAATGCAACAGGATGGTGATAGCACTAGCCATGGAATTATAATCTTCAGTGTACATTAATTTTTAGCCGTGCTCTGTGAAAGAGGGGTTTAACTCATGTGCGTAAAGTGCTGTTCTCACAGGCTAATCAGGGTCAACACTTTCTGCTTTTATAGTATTTTTCATTTACAGAAAGTCTCTTCTTAGCAAAAGTCCAGTTTAGGCGGAGAGTGTCGTCTCTGATTACCTGTGCGAAATGCACAGCTGACATTTTGTATTTGTTTATAAATACTATCGGTCCCAAAGGAAAACCTAAATGGATTTGTTCACTCAAACTGAGTCCAGCTATTAGATTATGCCTGCGATCACAAAATACAATGGTGGTGATATACAACATATGGTGAGGTGACTTGATATCCCTACAATAAAATGTAGCAAACAGGAATCTACTTCAACAAACAAACTTTGATAGTTCTTGGAACATGAAAGCCAACGGCGATGATGGTGTTTGTTTTGTTCACTTATGGTCAGTGAAAATATAATGACTTTGAATGGAATATGTTTGGAAAAAAATATTGATGGAAAATGCAGGCAGGAAGGTGTAATAGAAATTTTGTATCAATAATGCTGATTGCAGGTTACCAATTATTAACACTGTTGAATATTCATTGTGTCATCAAAAGTTTACTAGTGTTGGAATTTGCAACAACAAAACATTGAGCTTTCAACAGACAACAATACTAATACAAGTCAGTAGGTGAACATTTAAATATAAACACTGACTTCTGGAAAAAAATATTTCCAAAATATATTAATTAAAAATTGTGTTCTTTTTTAATGAATTTTAATTTAAGAGATTGTATCTTTTCTACTTTTTTGTAACGAGCAGGAACTTTATGTCATGTCTTTTTCATATTTTGTGACCATTAATGCCTAAACAATATAACTCAGATTTATGTGTATGGGAAGCATTTATGAAACACATCAAAAGGAGCTGAAATATTGTTTTTCTTTAGGTTGTTTTTTTTTATGGATAAAATCGTATTAAGGTCAACACTTCAGATAATGGATGTTTTCAAAGTGCTTCACTATGGACAGCTTCAATTTAAAGTCATGTGCCGTAAACAGCTATTTTTTGTTGTTATTGCTGTACCATTCTTATGTGATTTGGCCATATCTGACTTGACAATCTGATAACTTAATTTGGTAACTGAGCATGTGTTTTTCGTCGTAAGCTGTATTTAGCCAGCTTTTCACCTTACCTGACCTTTGTAAGTGTCCAATAAAATTCAAATGAAATTTCCCGCGGCTAGGTACGAATGAATACACTTCATTTATTCCATTGGCTGATTTGAGTATACCACCAGAACATTGGAAACATATCCGCGTCTTTGTAACACTGTTTAACTGCATGAAACAATTTAATTTCTGATGACAAGGTTTAATAGATAGACGAGTTTTACACTCAATTCTCGACATCAATACAGTTTGTGAGTGCACCTTTTATTTTCAGAGAATTACCAGCGCAACGCGTTTATACTTAAAGGCTATGTTCTCATTTTTAGTACTTACTTCCATATTCTTGTCAACATGTTAACATGTAAAAGTATAAAGAGCAGTGGAAGCGAGGCCTCACTTTAATACATTGCATTTCAACCCGCGAGGTATCGGGTAAATTCGCGGCCAGTGTATGAATGTCAGAGTTTATATACAGGTCATCACCGGAGTTCGCGGCCAGTAAAATAATAGTTATATAATAAATACGCTATCCGTGAACTAGGTGACCTGGAATTTTCTTTAGACCAGAAATATGTAGATTCTTAATGTGTTTTCAACAATACAATGATAAATATTATTTTTGATTAATTTAACAATAATTATTCCACCATATTGACCAATGTATTAAGCATGAGCGCGATGATTATCAATACTGTTAATAATCGAATCAAATAGCAATGCCCGACAAACCACGAAAACAGGTTTGTTCGAAGAATGCGCCTATAAATACGGATACTTCTCGTGTGGCCGGTTAACTCGTATGTTTTAATTTCACTTCCATTCTTCTTTTGGTTTTCTGTTTTGTATCTATAGGTTTATGACCAGCAATATGTAATAATGTAAAATAAGCCGCGAAAACTCTGCATAACATCCCGAACTGGTGTGATGCAGCTAAGAACTGCACAGAAAAAAGACATTCGCTATCCTTGATCTCATTCATTGAACTATCAACTGCCGTATATCTTTTTTCTAAAGATGTTTCTTGTTTTTATTAAGGTGAGCTTGTAAGAATATAACTTCTGATTATGCACTCATGTTGTTTGTTTGTGTCTCAATTTCAGAAATAAGAAATACATAACAAGCCTTTGGAACTCAAAATTGCAACATTACCAAATTGATATTTTGTTCCACAAACTAATTATACAATGGACAAGTAAGACAGATTTTAGATCTATTATTAGCTCAACTTTACAGAAAAACAGTTCATAGAAATATTCTAGTACTGAAAAAATATACAGGCTAGTAATTTAAACAACACGGTTGCCAAACAAAGCATGAATAAGCTACCTTCACATGGAAACAACAGATGGTTCATATCAAAACTTCATATGTCAATATATGAGGTTGCACATTTGGTGGGGTTTTGGGTTCTTTATAAACAATTCAATGACTCAAACAGGCCTTGAAGAAATTTTCCAGAGCCACTCGCCCTGCAGGGCTAGTGGGCCTGACAATCCACTCGCCCGTCACTTTAATCTACTCGCCCTGCATTAAAAAAATATATATCTATATTTTTAGTTTTGATGACCTTTCTTTCTGTTCCCTTTCTCAATCACCTTGCAGATATTTTAAAATAGAACCCTTTTCCATGCCAAGTTTTAATATTTCAGACAAACTTTTACTGAAAGACACGCTTGATTGACAAATGGTTACAATATGGTAAATTTTTGCTAAGGCTTCTGATCACTAATTATTCTGTTTATTAATAATTATTTTTTATTTTTATTTTTAATTAAATATAGCAAGAATTATAATTAACCAGTTATGTTTTATTTTGTTATTTATATTTACATTAAAGTGAAATTTTATTCTTCACCGAATGACCAATATATTTAACTGTGTTTTTCACTTTTAATTGATTGGCTAACAGCACTGACACCTACGAAAAGAGCGAAGCCGATTTCGAGATTTATTTTTACTGTGCCAGTTACGTCATTTTTCAGTGTCAAAACGAAAGTGCAGTTTCTTTGTGTACTAAACCTATGTTTTGTTCGTTCCAAAAATTGTTCGCAATTTGTATTGATGTGGCAGGAGTTCTGGAACTTAATTTATATTTCTCAACTTGAAAAACAGCACTCGCCCGGTCGGTCGAGTATTTAACAAACTTTACTCGCCCGACTGTCAACTTCACTCGCATATGAGAGCGGTCGAATGGATTTCTTCAAGGCCTGTCAAACATTTACTGATGCAAGATATTGTTAACAACCAGTTAAAATTACCTCTGAACATGCACACAATGGGAATACAGCCGGCATTAAATGTGTGATCTTGTATAAAACTTGCATTAGTGGTAAGCAATCTTACAATGAGCCTGTCAAAAAGACTTAAATCTGTAAATCTGCCTGTTAAAAATGCTCCGACACCATGCTAAATTCCAATTAAAGACATGACATGAAATCTTAATTGCTGTTTATCAGGGGAATAATAGGAATATTAGGAAACAACATTTGCTCTGAGGTGATGAATATGTGCTGGAATGTAACACCTTTTGAAGGTAATTAGATACTATGTCACGACTTGTTGTAGAACAGATATGTTTTAAGTAACACATTGACAGCTATTATTATTAAACAATACTGAAACTAAATTGTTCCAAGAAACTAAGCTGTTCCAAGAAGCTACGCTATGAACTGAATAATGTTGAAAAGTTGAAAACTGATATGGAATTCAAAGTATTAAGGACCTAAAGATAATTTGAAACAAATAATTTTTGTCTATGAAATACAGAGTGTCATCATTTTAAATATAGTGAAAATCCCTGGAATAATGCAAGTGGACATATGAAGAGTAATAAAGAACTACTACTAAATGATTAAAATGGTTTCTTTATCCAGATCCAAGCATCATGAACTGGAAATGCATTATCTGATTATGTTTCTAATTAAAGAGTAATCACTGAGTGTACAAACTATACATGCTTCCATATGATTTATATTAGGAGCAAATGCTTGCATTGTGAGATCCATTATCCATTATCCAGCAAGGCCTACTCAGATACCCTAAGGGTCAATGGTATCAGATTGATACATTAAGCAAACTAAGTTATAAATATAAGTGGATGTGTTTGTATGTCTGCTTGCTGCTGTGACAATACTTTCTGCACTGTTCTTTATTCCATGCACAACAATAAAAGTATATAAGAGCTGATTTAACACTGAGACAAAAGACAAATACATTATGTGACAGAACAATCTGATATGTAAGCACAAAGCTGGACAGTGTGAAAGAATGTTTAAGTTCAATCACTATCATTGCCAGATGGTGCTGCTATTGACAGTTGATACCCATGCATAGTATGCATGATCAATGAGACACTGGGATTCTGTGGAGACACAATCGGACAGGGCCTCCATCCAGTTGATGTGGTGTGGGAGGGATATTAAACACATGTTTCAAACTCCATTGGAGTCAAAGAGTATCCGAAAACAAGAACAATTGACAAGTGTAAAAACATGATTGCTTGGCGATTATGGAACATAAAAGATTGTCATTTTGTGTGTGAAGAAATTGTGTGTTTATTTATTGGGGGTTTTCAGGAATAGACTGTAATTCACCAGATACCAGAATAAAGGGCAAAACATGAAATGCCCAATTAAACTTCACAAGTGTTTGAATTCTTGGAATAGTGAAGAGAAGATTTTAAGGAAATCATTTTCTGTGTTCTAGAAATGCACAATTTACCATTGGCATGAAGTTAGTGTGCTTTTGATACATAAATTATGGAAGAAAATTTCATGTATTGCCAAGGAAAGGATTTGAATTTAATTATTTACAGTCATTTGCCAAAATTGCATGATATGGATTAAAAATGATGGATGTACATCGGATGCCAAAACGCATGGATTTATATACAGCAAATAAATATATTTGGCATTAGTAAATGTCAATGGCAAATTTATATTGTCTACAGCTGCACTTTAGTACAAGATTTAAGCAATACAAACATGAAGCACCTATTGACAGTGAATTTCCAACAAACACTTTGAAATTAATTGATACACAATGATGGTTGCACTGTCACACTGAGAATATAGTAAATAAACTCAATAGCGAAGCTTGTAAAATGTTCAATGGCAAGACTTAGTATTCACTTGATTGTCATATTTTGAAAGGTGGCTTTGGCACAAACATCCAGTTTTGCAAACACAGGCACCATTTTGTGTCAATATTACACAAACAATTAATCATCAAGGTTTTGTAGTGTTTTTTAAACTGTTGTCAATATAAAAAATACAACTTATGCACAATTTTTTGACAGTTTTGACACAAGCACCCTGTGGTGTCAATATATTAACAGAGACAATTGATCATCAAGATTGTGTTTAGACAAGGGAGGTTTAGACAAAAGCATCCTTTTGTGTCAATCTTACACAGACAATATTGTAAGTGTATTGTGATTGTAATGTTTTCCGGTACTTTTGAAACAGCATAAGTTTGTGCCAACATTATACAGAGAGTGAATTGTAAAATTGTGTCCAGGTTTCAACAGATGCACCCTGTTGCGTATATGTACAAAGACAATTGAAAGTCAAGCTTTGGGCAGTGGTTTTGACACAAGCATCCCTGTTTTGTCAATGCAAGTTTATCCAACCAATCCTGAGATGATCTCCTACAGTAATTCACTCACGGTAGGTGTCTGTATTACAATTTTTGCAGATAACCCTTTCCCCCATTAGAAGCAAAGTGAAAATGGCTTTTGCAACCAGCATAAAACCAGAACAGCCTGCAAGTTACTCGCAGTATGTTCAGGTTTTATGCTGTATGCTGCTCATCAATAACTAAGGGTTGGAAATGAAGCCTTTAAAACTTTAATTTAGTCAGAAAGATCTTAACCCATTTACGCCTAGTGGACTCTCCCATCCTTCTAAATTAGATCAATTTATTTCTAAAATTAGGGATGTCTAGTATATTTATTTCTATATTTAGAATACAGTCGAAACCCGATGGCTCGAACTAGCTTTGCTCGAATTTCCAGTTGGCTCGAACTCGCATCAAAGCTTGGATTTTGTATGCCTATATATTCATATAAATATTTTGTCGGATGGCTCGAACTCGCTAGGCTCGATTTATCGGATGGCTCGAACTGTTTTCACAGTCCCGGCTACAGTTTTCACATGTTCTTTTATTATGGCTCGAACTCGCTTCGGGTACCAAAAAGTATTATTGGATTAGGACCGCTTGATTTAAGGCACGCACAAATTGATTTAACACCGGTCGCATAATCTGTTAATCGATTATGACCGCTTGATTTAAGGCACGCAATAAATTGATTTAACACCTGTTTGCTGACATGTCATCGACTCAATCGTTAATTGATTTGAGTAAAAGATGACATTTTGTATAAGAGCTGGCGTTCTTGTAGATACTGTATCATAATGGTTGCAACATCTAAACCACTAAAAAGCTTCGTTGCTCGACGACAGCTACGGAACGCAAAAAAAACGGACATAATATCATTCTTCAAAATATATTAATAAATGAAGGAATGCAGTGCTGTCTCGTATGTAAATAATGTGTATATAGTACTGATGCATTTTTGTTCATTAGTGCTCTGTGTTACCTTAAAATGTGCTACGCTAAAACGTGCTGATATTTACTAAATGCTATTTGTTAATTGTATTTTTAACTGTTTTAAAGTATTTGTAAATTAAAGTTTAAGTATATATTTGTTTCTTATTAACTTATAAATTCAAAAGCAGTAAGTAGTGTGAAGTAGTACAGAGTTTAAGCAATATGTATCCTCTTTAACTGGAGGTCAAAATGTACTGCAGACTTGTTCGTAAACAAAAGTTTATAAGAAATCGGATGGCTCGAATTCCGGATGGCTCGAACTATTGTTGCCGGTCCCGACGAGTTCGAGCCATCGGGTTTCGACTGTATTTCTAACAGAAATTCTTTCAAGCAGGACTACAAATGCATCCTAAGTTCTAAAGTGGTAGTCAATCAGAAAGTTACATTTAATTAAAGACCTTTCTTACTAGATTCAAGTTTTAAAGGCTTCATTTCCAGCCCTTAGATACTAGTAAGCAGCAAACAGCATAAAACCTGAACAGCCTATGAGTCACTGGCAGGCTGTTCTGGTTTATGCTGTTTGTACATAGCCATTTGTACTTTGCTTTTGAGTGGGAAAGGGTTAAGAGATAATATAAGTATTCCATGTAGCTTATTCAACTAGAGAGTTAACAAGGCAAATGTTGACAACGCCTGACGGACGACGCACGACGGACAAAATGCGAATACAAAAGCTCACCATGAGCACATTGTGCTCAGGTGAGCTAAAAAGCCATCTTGGTTGACTGATTCTGTATGGAGAACAGATTCTGATAAATCACAAGTTACATTTCACTGCAAAATCCCCACATCCATATTGTAACAAAATATGACCAAAACAGGCATTGCATGTCATTCTACAATTCCCTCCAGACTCAATTTTCAAAAGACTTATTTAAATTAGTCCAACATATCATCTTAAATGTAAAACCTGAGTAGGAAAATCAATTGCAGTAAAAACAGTGATACACTCGAAGAAGTGATTAAATGGAATATTATTAATGACTAAAAAAATCATTATCATCCTTGATTTGAAAAAATTGGCTGTGCTCTGTGAAAAGGGAGTTTAATGCATGTACGTACTGTTGCTCTAGAAAGCTGATCAGAAATGAAACTTTCCGCCTTAACTTAATTTTTGCTAAGAAGAGACCATCTTAAAAAAAAAAACGCAACATAAAACAAGAAATGTGTTTGTCAGAAACACTATGTCCCCTTCTGCGCCGCCTTTACTTTTTTTTTTGAAATTTGACCTTTTGACCTTGAAGGATGACCTTGACCTTCCACCAATCAAAATGTGCAGCTCCATGAGATACACATGCATGCCAAATATGAAGTTGCTTTCTTCAATATTGCAAAAGTTATGGCAAATGTTAAAGTTTGACCAACCCAACAGACCAACAGAAAGGCAAAAACAATATGTCCCCCACTATAGTGATTGGGGACTTAAAAATTAGCCTATGTAGTCTGCACAGGCTCATCTGGCACAGATCTCTTGACACATCCTGCTCAAATGAGTTATATGCCATATGCTCTGGAGCTACCATGTCCACTACTCAGACCATAAAACCATGTGCCACTTTACAGCCAGCAGCGTAGCTCCCGACCAGTCTCCGCACTTGCCCAGCCTGGTTTTAAGCTATTCTGGCCCCATATTAGACATATTTTCTTCTGTGGCTACTCAATTGTTGAATAGTTCTCAGTGTTTGCCATACATGCCATAATTTTTCAGACCAATTCCGGGACATTGAGTTAAATTGTCCGGGACTTTTGCCGATTTTCCGGGACATGTATAAAATGTAGCGATATTTAGACATATGCATTTTTGGTACGTTTTTTTTTTTGTTTCGCATCGTTAATTGCAAAAGATCGAAAGCCTATCCGAAATACACTTGATCTATTAACGTCAAATTAAACATTACTACTTCCGTTACAAGATACAAGCCACGTGTTTTCAGTGTAAGCGTTCTAAACATAGATGGTGACGTCACGGTGTTATTGTTATTAAGACCGGTGTTTAACGTGTAGTTGTTGATACGCCTTTATTCATTTATAACATTTATATAATAAAAAATACAACAATACAGTACCTTTAGATCGTCAACTCAAATCAATTTACAATACATACAACCAATCACAATAAAAAAAATACAACAAAACAGTACCGGTAGATCGTCAACTTAAAATCCGGACAGTCACACATTAGTTACACACTTGTTTGTACTTTTTTTACTCAACTTCTTTGTCGGTCAAACGTGCAAACATAAACTGCCTTTAATTTTTTACTCAGCGATGTTGGACTTCCGCTGTGTGAACAACTATCCTTTGCCCTTCAGAGCGGGAAATAATGACGTAGTAGATTAAAGTCAATTAACAACCACATTAAACAATGCCGCCTTTTCGGTTTGACCGCGAACGTGAGACAATCGATATGATAACAGGACCCCTGTTAATTGATCGGTTTTGACACGTAGCGTAGTCTGCCTATTCGGGTAGGCATTGTCATGGAGACGCTGGAGATATACACAGATTCGAGGTGCAGTTAAGCCTAGGATAAGGTACATGTATATATAGATTTTGTAAATTCCGGGACAAGTTCTTCATTTCGGGACTGTCCCCGACAATCCGAGACGTATGGCATGTATGGTTTGCACATTATTTCATACGTTTTTTAGCACTGTCTTGAGAGGATTAATGACTAAATGCTTATAAATGGTAAACATGAATGTTCATTATGCTTTCAATATGTTTTAAAAATAAAAGACATAGTAAAAGATGTATAACAAATCTGACAGAAAGTGAATAATTATGAATGATTGGTGAAGGAGGGGGGGTGAGGTGTTAACCCATTTATGCCTAACGTCTAGAAAAAAGGCCTTGGCAAACAGCGTAGACCCAGATGATACGCCGCATGATGCGGCGTCTCATCAGGGTCTGCGCTGTTTGCTTATAGGAATTTCTGTCATAAATAATCTAAATATAGAACTAAATATACTAGACATCCCTAATTTTGGAAATAAATTGATCCAATTTAAAAGGATGAGAGAGTCCACTTGGCATAAATGGGTTAATACGCCTGCAATCAGAGCCTCCAACATGCTCTGATCTCTTATCATGATGAGTCGGGGGAGGCATAGATGATGCCAAGACAATTCAACACAGGTGAGGCTGCTCTTATCAGTACACACAATTTTCTAATACTGTAAAACCATCACAATTGTACACAGAATGTTGACTAATAAAGCAAAAATGTGTAAGACATAGTCTAATATTTTCAGAAAATTGGGTAAATATATGAAGAAAACTGGTTGTCTTAGATAGCAGCAATTGGCGAACATAAATATTTTTTTAATTCAAGAGCTATAACTTCAAAGTGCCTTGTATTTTTTTACTGGTTATCAATCTTGGCCTCCATTGTATTCTAGCAAACAATTATAGAAAGTTTGGTGACAATCAGATGGACAGTTGGAGAGCAGAAACCACAAACTGTCTGCTGACAGAAAGATTGAAAGGTCAGAAAGAGTATGCCTCCATTTGGGGGTGATGAGCAACTGGGTATAGATCATACATTGACTTTGTTATAAACTCCATTAGCATATATTTAAAGCAATTTCCTATATTTGCCTTCAATTTTGTTCTTGCATGCTTTTCCCATGGCAAGTTAAATAAAAACATCCAGTTATGATACTTTGCGAGGTATGATTGAATGAACTGAAATTGATTTAATCACTTTAGTACGGAAACGTATGCATTCTTTTTATTTATATTTATTCATGCAAAATGGTAAAGGCCAGGTTAATATTGGTGAATTGTATAATACAAATTAACCTGCACTTTCCACTATGTTTAATGTTAAAGTATTAACACTGTGTATCCATTAAAAAAGCTTTTAAGGAAAACAGATGGCCATTGCTAAACCTTTAATTATAACTTCATACTAACAATATCCACTTCATCAAAATAATAATTGTTAATACATGTTTACATTTATCACATGCTATACCCTGTTTCCCATGTAATACAACCATTACATTATTTTTTTAATTACACATGTGTAATACAACATTTTAAAGCGCTTTCATTGGCTTAGTTTTCGTTTATTGACCAATTGCATTTTGTTATTTTGCTGAAATGACATTGCAACGTCAAATGACGTCACGAAATATAAACAACATTCGGGATTTATCATTATGTTTGCGTAAATATTTATTTAATTTGCTCATTTAAAAGCATGTGATAAAAAAGATCTGACACTCGTTGTCATATCATACCATATTTTATTAAACTCGTTTAGGAAATTCGTAAGTAAGCTCGCCACAGGCTCGCTAACTAACAAAATTCCTGAACTCGTTTAATAAAATATGGTATGATATGACAACGAGTGCCAGATCCTATATTTATGGAACAAAATTCATATTCAATCAATTGCAAATGAGAAAGCAATAGAATGTAAATAATGACCCTGGCTTCACATCTAACAACCCACAGCTCCTCATTATATTAAGGGTACAATTCAGAAAAACTACAAAGTCATCTGTCTAGAGACATGATCATTCATTGCTCCAGACCAAATCACAGAGAGACACCCACAAATCAATGGGCCGTATCACTGGTGATTGATTGGACTGGCGTATGCTTGCAGTCCCCTGGTGTTTGGTCCAGTCCAACTGAACACCCACAAATCAATGGGCCGTATCACTGGTGATTGATTGGACTGGCATATGCTTGCAGTCCCCTGGTGTTTGGTCCAGTCCAACACTTACTGTACACCCACAAATCAATGGGCCGTATCACTGGTGATTGATTGGACTGGCGTATGCTTGCAGTCCCCTGGTGTTTGGTCCAGTCCAACTGTACATCCGCAAGCTTATGCCAGTTTCATATGTATGGGAATGCAAGAGTGTACACCATGTTGACAGTTGTACAAAAATATTGTTTAACCCTTTACCCTAAGCTACCTATTTTGACGCATGTGTAGTCCCTAAGAAGGTTACATTTAATTAAAGACCTTTCTTACTGGATTCAAGTTTTTAAGGTTTCATTTCCAACCCTTACATACTGATGATCAGCAAACAGCATCAAACCTAACAGAGTTACTTGCAGGCTGTTCTGGTTTTATACTTTTTGCAAAAAGCCATTTTCACTTTGATTCTGAGTGGGTAAGGGTTAATGTCAGATGTTCACATCCCATGTGTAGGATTCAGTGACAAATTCAGTATTACTCTCAATAAAGATTAAAGAAGCGCGTGACTCTGAAGTGATCAGCTGAATGATTGGTCGCTCACCATTTGACTATATGAAAAATAGACAACAGACATGCACAAAACTCACTTCAGTGCACCATAGAGACATGCATTTCTTGTCCTCCATTTCGAAGCCTGACC